>NW_004524787.1:3966605-3990129 GCF_000260255.1 Octodon degus
ACCAGTCTACACTCCCACCAGCAGTGGAGAAGGGTTCCTTTTTCCCCACAGCCTCTCCAACATTTGTTGTTGGGTGATTTCGTTATGATAGCCATTCTTTCTGGGGTGAGATGATATCTCAATGTTGTTTTAATTTGCATTTCGCGGATGGCTAGTGCCATGGAGCATTTTTTCATATATTTTTTCGATTCTTTAATTTCTTCCTCTGAGAAGCATGTGTTCATCTTGGATTCCTATTTCTGGATTGGGTCTTTAAATTTTGAGGTTTTAGTGTTTTTTAGTTCTTTATGAATTCTAGAGAGCAGACCTTTGTCTGAGTACTTATTTGTCATGATTTTTTCGAAACTTGTGGGTTGACTTTACACTTTGTTGGTGATTTCTTTTGATGTGAAAAAACTTCTCAGTAAGAGCAGGTCCCAGTTGTTAATTCTTTCAACTGTTACCCATGCGATTTGATTTCTGTTCATGAATTCTTTGCCTACCCCTATGTCTTCAAGAGTCCCTCCCACTTTCTCTTCCAGGCGATTTATTGTCTCTGCTTTAATGTTTAGATCTTTAATCCATTTTTTTTTGTGGAAGCAGGGATTGAACTCATGTCCTTGTACTTGCCAGTCAAGCGCTTATTCTACTGAGCCATCTCCCCGGGCCCAAATTTCTTAAGTTTTTGTTTTTGTTTTTTATTTTGTTTTGCAGAACCAGGGATTGAACTCAGGCCCTTGCGCTTGCCAGGGAAGTGCTTATTCCACTGAGCCATCTCCCTGGTCCCTTTAATCCATTTTGACTTTAGTTTAGTGCATGGTGATAGACCTGGGTCAAGTTTCAGTTTTCACAGCATAATTTGTTAAAGAGGCTATCTATCTTCCAGTGCTTATGTTTGGCCCCTTTGTCAAAGATAAGGTGGCTGAGTGTGTTCCTAGGGGCTTCAGCATTTTCTAATCTATTCCATTGATTCTCAGGTCTAATTTGTTGCCAGTACAATGCTGATTTTATCACAGTAGACTTGTAGTATAATTTCAAGTCAGGAATTGTAATGCCACCTGCCTTGTCTTTATTGTCCAGAATTGCCTTTGCTATTCTAGGTCTTTTCTGGTTCCAGATAATTTTAGGAATGATTTCTCTAGGTCTGTGAGGTATGTTGGTGGTAGTCTAATAGGGATTGCATTAAATCTATACAGCGATTTTGGGAGTATGGGCATCTTCACAATGTTGGTTGTTCCTATCCAGGAGCATGGAATATCTTTCCATTTTCTGAAATCCTCTACTATCTCTTTTTTCACAGTACTGTAATTTTCCTTGAAAAGATCTTTGACTTCTTTAGTTAGATTAATTCCAAAGTATTTCATTTTCCTCAGTGCTATTGTAAAAGGTGTTGTTTCTATAATTTCTCTCTCAGTGTGTTTGTTGTCTGCGTAGAGGAATGCTATTGACTTTTGGGTATTGACTTTATAACCTGCTATGCTACTGAATAGTTTTCTGTATTAATTGTAGGAGCTTCTTGGTCGAGTTTTTTTGGGTCTTCCAAGTAAAGTATCATGTCTTCTGCAAATAAAGATAATTTAACTTCTTTGCCTATTCTTATTCCTTTTATTTATTTATTTATTTATTTATTTATTTAATTGTGTGTGTGTATGGCCAACTCAGCCCAACAGGGAGCGGGGCTGGCTGGCATGTGGTGCTGGGGGATTGAACCGCGGTCCCTGTGTTTTGCTAAGGATTTCTTCCTTTTCAATTGCATGGAAGTGTTTTAGGTTTATAGGGACTACATGTTCTGTAAATATCTTGTAGAATGAACTTGTGAATACATCCAGACCTGGACTTTTTTGCCGGTAGGTTTTTAACTACATCTCGTATTTCATTGGCTGTTATTGGGCTATTGAGAGTGATTTTATCTTGTCAATTCAGTTGTGATAATTTGTACTTTCTAGGAATCTGTCCATTTCTTCTGTGTCTTCTATTCTGTGAGAGTAAAGATTCTCAAAGTAGCTTTTGATAATCTTCTGAATTTCCACTGGGTCTGTGGTAACTACACACTTTTCATTCCTTATTGCTTGTGTTTGAATTTTTCTTTCCTCTTTTTGAGGAGGTTAGCTAGGGGCTTATCAATTTTATTTACTCTTTCAAAGAACCAGCTTTTTGCTTTTTTAATTCTTTGAATTATTTTCTTCATCTCAATTGAATTAATTTCTGCTCTAATCTTTATGATTTCTTGCCCTCTTTGTGCCCTGGGTTTGGTTTGCTCTTCCTTTTCTAGTTGTTGAAGGTGCAGCATTAGGTTATTTACTTGTTCCCTTTCTGTTTTCCTAATATGTGAGTTCACAGCTATGAATTTCTCTCTGATAACTGCTTTCATTGTATCCCATAAATTCCGATAAGTTGTGCTTTAATTTTCATTGAATTGTAGATATTGTTGAATTTCTTGTTTAATTTCTTCTGTGACCCATTGGTTGCTGAAGAAAAATAGGGTGTCATTTAAATTCCATGTATTTAAGGGTTTTTTTCTGATTTGTTTTGTCATTTATTTCTAGTTTCATTGCAGTGTGGTCAGATAGTGTGCATGGGATAATTTCTGGTTTCTTACATATACCTAAGCATGACCTATGGGCCAGTATGTTGTCTATTTTAGAAAATGACCCATGTGCAGGTGAGAAAAAATGTATTCAGATGTGTTTGAATGGAGCACTCCGTATATGTGTACCAAGTCCTTTTCTTTCAAGCTCTGGTTCAGTTCTGTTATGCTTTTGCTAAGTTTTTGTTTGGTTGACCTATCTTTTGGAGATAAGGGGGTGTTAAGGTCTCCTGTTAAATTGTGGTATTGGATATTAGATTTTTCATGTCCATTAAGATTTGCTTTATATAGTTGGGTGCTCCCGTGTTTGGTGCATACATATTTATGAGTGTTACCTCTTCCTCTTGAATTTTTCCCCTAACCAGTATATAGTGGCCTTCTTTATTTCACTTGGTCATTGTTGGTTTGAAGTTGAGACTGTCTGAGAATAAAATTGCTACCCGTGTTTTTTTCTGAGGTGCTGGAGCATGTAGTATTGTGTTCCATCCTTTGACTTTCAGCCTATGAATTTCTTTATGAGTTAAATGTGTTTCTTGTATACAACATATTGTTGGATTTTGTTTTGTAATCCACTGTGCCAGTCTATTTCTCTTAATTGGTGAATTGAGTCCATTTAAATTGATGGTTAGAGTTGAGCTGTATTGACTTATGATTGACATGCTATTTACCTGTTGTCATTCACTCCTTTTTCTCCTGTGTTTATTTACTTGCCCTTTTTAGTTGGTTGCTTCTCATCTCATTTGTGGAGTTCTGATCATTTTTGTCCCTCTCTGGAACATCTTTCAGTAGCCTGTGTAGGGCTGGTTTTGTCATCACGAAATTCTTTAGCTGTTCTTTGTCATGAAAGTATTTCACTTCTCAATCAAACTTGAAAGAGAGTTTTGCAGGGTATAGTAGTCTGGGCTGGAATTTGTTTTCATAGAGGACTTGAAGTACTCTGCTCCATGCTCTTCTTGCCTTCATGGTTTGTGAAGAGAAGTCGGCCATAATTCTGATGGGTTTTTCCTTTGAATGTGATCTGCTTCTTTTCTCTAGCAGCTTTCAGTATATTATTCTTGTGCTTAATTTCTGGGACCTTGACTAATACATGTCTAGGTGTGTTTTTCATTGGGGTTGAGGTTCCTTGGCATTCCGTATGCTTTGGTTATCTGAATGTCAGATTGTTTCCTCGTATTTGGGAAGTTTTCTGCTATTACTTCTGCCCATTTTTTTTAATGTCATTTTTATTGACTCCGTTTTTCTCATTGACACCTATTAGTCTCACATTGTTCATCTTTGCATCATCTTGCAGGGGATGGATTATTCTTTCCTGCATCCTCGTTGTTTTTAAGAGAACTTTTCTTACCTTTTCACTAGCTGCACCAACATCTTCAAGATTTGAAACTTTGTCTTCATACTTTCATTTTCATTCAAACAATTTTGCCAATGTGCGATGGAGTTTTAATTCCCTTTATCATGTGTTCTATTTCTTTCCTGTGTTTTTCATTCAAAGTTTCCATCATTTTTCTATTATCCTCTATTTTTTATCATTGTGCTCTTTAGAAATTTTTTGTAATTCTTTCATTGTAATTATCATTTCTTTTTTTTACCTGTGAGATTTTTTCTGATCTGATTTGCTATGTACCCTTCTGCATTTGTTTCTTTACTTTAGTTGCTATTATGTCAGACATTTCAGGTGTGTGACTTCCAGTACCTTCAATGCTGATGTCTCCTGGATTCTTTCTGGGTAGGCGTGAACGTAAGATTGCATTCTTCTCCTTCATTTTGTCATTTCTATTTCATAGAGAACTTTGTATTTTGATTTCTGTAGTACTTTTTTGTGAAAGTTTGATAGTAAGTAGCTGTATCATTGCAATCAGATCCTATCTGTAAAGAGTCTGTTATTTAGATATCTTTTATGTGTCAGAGATTCTTGTTTTTTGTGTTTTCCAAAATTTTGCCTTCTCTAGTGATTCAGACTGAGGTATTGGTTTCCATTTGACATTGCCCTCCATCCAGCAGCTTTGGTGAGTTTATTATCCCAGCGTCTTCCCATATTATTACTGAAGGATGAACATGTGGTTAAGGCAGATATGGTAACCTTGTAACAGTAGTACAATTCATAATATTAATAATAGCATGTGAACTTTAGAAATTGACAAACTTTGGTAACTAGTGGTTTTGTATTTTAGACGTAGGAGCTAACACTATATATAACAAAGTATGTCCTAAATTGGGAATTTCTATTTAAGTGAGTTTTTCTGAGTTGTATCTGGGTACCTCCCCTTCATGTATCTGGAGTCTTTCAACAAACTAGTTTGCCTGTTATCTCCTGACATCTCCTTGTAGGGAGGGTCCTCTTGGTAGGTCTGAGTTTCAGTACTGACCCCTGATGGATCTAGCAGTATGACGCAACTCACAATGCCCAGCTGTAGACCTTACCCCCTCCTCCTGGGTCCACACCACTGCAATTGGCCTGATGATTCTGGCCACATCTACTGCTCTGTCTTGCTATTGGGTCCATGGGTCTGGCCCCTTCTACTGCCACTTTCATTATTTATAAATCTTTGTTTCCACAAATTCCTTGTAGTTTCTTTTCCTTTTCTTTCTTCTGTACTCTTCCCTCTCTTTCCTCCCTCCCAATTTGCACATTTTCTTCTTGTTTCCCAATATTTATCATACATTTTAATACTCATATGCCCAACCAGAGAAACAATGTGATAATTAAAGATGTGTGTCTGATTTATTTAATTAAGGGTGAAGTCTCAGGTGAATACAATTACCTAGAAATATCTTAACCTTATTATTCTTTATGGCAGAGTAGTAGTCCATTGTGTTTTTAAGTACCACATCTTCTTTATCTATTCACACTTTCATGAGGATTTGGGCCATTCCCAAGATTTTCCTATTGCAAATTGTACAACTATAGACATGTTCATATATTGCTGTAGTATGAGGCTGTTAATTCTTTCAGGAAGATTCCAAGAAGAAGAATAGCTGGGTAGTAACTACAATTTTAAAATCACTAAGCTAAAATATGTCATAAAGAGACATATAAGTGAAGGGCATGGTGAAAGAAATAAGGGAAACATAGGTGTAGATGTAAACTAGGTAATATTTAAAACTTTAGTAGTAGCTAAACAAAACAAAATACTCTAGTAGTAAGAGTTAAAGTTGGACTAGGGGAAAAGAGATAGAGTCCAGAAAGGTCAATGAGAAATAACACTTTGGAGGATATTCTTGAATAATACCCAGATTTTGGGCTTGGAAAATTGTTAGTAATGTCATTCATTAAGTACAGAAGATGTGATAAAACTGCCTTAAGATTTACACATGAGGTGGATTCCTTGATGGGTTTAATTTTGAATTTTTGAATATGAGATGTCTATAATGTGACAAAATACATGCATCTGTTAGACATAAATATCTGGGGATCATGACAGTGATGTCTTTATGATTTTTAGGAATAGATGTGGGAAGTATCAAAATTAAGGAATGTGTGCTGATTGCAACATTTACTTGAAAAAACATGGAGAAATATGGTAGGAGAAAAACAAGAAATGATAATAACATAGATGTTAATAACACATTTCAAAGATCTCCAGGATTAGTCAACAATTTTAGTTGTTTCAGTTAGGCTAAATATGGAAAGAACAAAGAATTTTCCACTGGATTCAGCAACAGGGAACAAACTGGTGGTTTTGATAAGTTGCTGCAGAAAAATGCTATATATTGTATTGGCTTAAAGAGTAATTCAAAGATTTGTGAAAATGGTTTAGTTTTAAGATGTAGTTATGTCAACTTTGGAGCTACCGTTAATTGCTAAAGTGGAAGTCAAGAATATTAGAGTTGAGGAAGTCAAGTTAATGGAGGGTTGATTCTTGAATCATCCATATTGACCTTAAAGTAACAGAGAAGAGTAGTGGGAATTGAGGTGGGTAGTAGATAACAGAATGAGAAAGGAAAGAATGGATGCATTAGAAGCAGGAGAAACAGAAGGTTGTTATAATGATCTAAACGAGTGATGATAATGTCTTTAACAATGGAGAGGGTTGGAGAGATAGCTCAGTGGCATAAGTGATTGCCTGGTAAGCACAAGGTCCTGAGTTTGATTCCCAGTCCAAACAACAACATGGTCAAGCAATGGCCAAAACTCATCCACATTGCTGACACTGACAGAGGATCTACAAACTGCTGTACAGGGTTTCAGGATAAATCCTGAGGGGATTTGACTAACCTTGTCAGATGCAAAAGTTGCATTTCTTGTTATATAGGTCTTGCTTTATCTTGGTCTTAACCATCCAGCAGAAAAGTATAAAAATGAAGTATAAAAAGTAAAGCCATATTAATAGGCTGAGCTGTAAAAGGCTCAAGCCAACAACTTCTGACATTTCCAGTCTTATGGAAAACCCACTAGTAATATTGACTACTGGATTGTATTGGAATATTTTGCTGAATTCACATGCCTACAATATTTAAATGACAACGGGATACCATCTGACAAAACTAAACAAAAAGGGGGATACAAATGAACAACCATTTATATTTGTATATTCAAAATAGGATAGATATACAGGTGCATTCTCTTAATTCAGTGAATAGAGAGATTTGTTCTAATAGTGTTTGTGGATAGGACATCATGTCTGCATCTTGTACAATGAATAACTACTAAGACAACAATATGCAATGTATTCATTATTGAAACTGTGCTAGTAAAAAATAAATAAATAAAATTTTGCCCCTTAAAAAAGGAATGGAATATTAATGATGAATGCTCAGTGTTTTCCAATGTAGTCTATATTTCTCCTTCCTAAGCTGATGTTTATTTTCTTTTATTATGTTAAATGTTTTACTCTACCTTTTATTCTTTGCATCCTTCCAAAAAAGAAGTCCACTCTAATTCTTAATTTTGCTTCTCTCCATAAAATAGTTTCTTTTCTTTGTTTTTTTCTTTGTTTTTTTGTTTTTAATTGTCTATGGTTTGAGTAATGCTTTGATATGAAGTATTTTTCTAGTTCTTTATTTATTGTTCTCTGAGCTTCCTGTATTTGAGGTTTGGTCTCTGTTTTTAATTTTGGGAAGTCCTAAAGTGTTATTAGTTATCTCCTCTGATCTACTTTTTCTCTGTTTTCTTTCTGCTTTGGTATCCTTTTTCAGATATGTATATGATACCTTTTTGAAAATTGTTCCATAGTTCCTGGCTGTTCTATTATTTTTCTTTGTTTTTTTTTTCTCTTTGAATTTTTTTCTAGAAAATTTCTATTGATATCTTCAAGGTCACAAAACTGTATTTGCTCAGTTATGTCTAGTGAACTAATGAACCAATAACAGACTTTCCCCATTTGTATAAATGTTTTAGATTTCTACTATTTTATTTTTTTCAGGGTTTCTGTCTCCTTTCACATGACCCATGCATTGTTTAACATTGTCTCCTTTTTTAAATAGAGCCCTTGTCTATCAAAATTTTATTAAATTCTCTAAGAAATCTAAAAGAAAAACCAAAACAAAACAACAACGAACAAACAACAAAAACAAAAAAGGGAAAGCCAGGAGTGGTCATGCACACCTGTAATACCAACAGTCAGACCAAGGCAGGAGATTACTGAGTGGTCAAGGCCAACCTGGGCTGCATAGTGAGTTCAAGGCAGCCTAAATTGTACAAGACCCTGTCTATAAAAACAGGACATTAGGATTAAGAGTTAGATGAATTTGACAGATGTTAAAGTAGAATCAGTAGCATATGATGACAGCATTATTGTGGGAATAATGGCGATGGAAGAGCTAAGGATAATGTGCAAAATTTTGTTTTAAGTGCCTTGACTTTTACTACTAAAAAGAATAAAAATTGGAGGAAGTGGAGGATATCTTTTTTCATTGCCTTTTAATGAGAAGAGATACTAATTTTATTTTTAAATGTTTCGAGCACAAGTCACCTGTAATATAAAGTAGTCATGATGAGGCAGCTATAAGGACAAATTATATTCAATTGGAGATAATGAGCTTATTGCTTGGAAGAGATACCTAGGATAGATACAATGATTTAATAGTCATTACTGACTATACAAGATGATATTTGAAATTACAGTTATGTGTGTGATCAACCAGTGAGTAGGATGCAGAATTACATGACATGGAATTGAGAATGAAACGTTGAAATTTATGATTATTTAAGAGGATGTAGTGCAGTGTAAATAGTTTAAAAAGTAAAACAATTTAATCAAAATAACATTTAGATATATTTTGGGCTGAGATGAAATGACTATATATAATGATCATTTAGCAAAAGAAAGAACACTTGTGCAAGAGGATCCAAGGTTTAAAAAAGAAGATTAATGAAAAAAGACTAGTGCAGCTTCATGGTATAGCATTATCGTAAAGTGCAACACTTAAAGCAGCCTGACACTATAAAAAAACAAGTAGGACTAAACGAAATTTCTGAAGCAAGAGCAAGCTTCTGCTTTTGTCATTTGCAATAGAAACACCTCATTATTAGCCATATATTTTTACTCACTATCTCTAGACTCATTTCCTAGAGTCTAACATGGAAATGTTACTAATTTCATTAGTCAGAATCCAATGTATCTGCTGGACAATGACAGGGTTATTATTTCTTTTATCTCAGCACTCCCTATTATATTGCTTACTCCGTGCCTGTAACTAGGTAAGTAGGATACATGTATAAGAACAGGTCTTGCATAACAGTTTAATAAGCCTGGACAGAGGAAACTTTTAGGCCTTTAAGTCAAAGCTTTGCTCTTCAGTCCATCTGTTATCAGAGTTCTACAATAAAGGTTAGTGGACACTGGCTCAGCTGTTAAATCAGTGAAACTTTGATTCTAATTCAACTTCTCTTTGTAATTTTCCTAGTCAGCAACTCTGTGGGAAGGAGCTAGTAATAAGAGTGAGGCTTTCATATGTTCCTGAATTAATACTTTCACAAAAACACAGAAAATTTGACTATCGCCTCTAAATTGGAAGAAAGGAAAGGCTTTTCAACATATAGTTCTAGAAAAAGTCATTATCCTTTGAGATAAAGTAAAACTAGATTTCTGCCAATCACCACATGCTAAATAAATTACAAAGACACTAAAAGTAACATCTTTAAAAGCTAAAAGAAAATGTAAGTGAACATTTATCTGAATTCTGGTTGGGAATTGAATTTTTGATGATTAAATGCAAAAGATGAGACCTTACAAAAACAAATAATGAATATGATAGTTAGGCCAGGCAAATAATTCAGTAGAACAGCGCCTGCCTGGCAAAGACAAGATCCTGAGTCCAATTCCCAGTACCAAAAAGAAAAAGAAATAGTGATCATTGCAAAAAAAAAAAAAAAGAGTGAAGTATATAGACCAGAAGAAATTGAAATATAAAGCAGAAAATGGTAGAAATTTAGTATTATAGTAAGTAATGTAGTAAGAACTTTCAAAAATTACATAGTGTAGTCCCTGCCCTCATAAATTTAATAAATTAGGGGAGAAAGGAAATAACATGCAAGAAATGAAGCATATACACACATACTTATGAAGTGTTATAAGCGTAACAGAAGAGAATAATAGGACAGAGTGGGAAAAAGTATAGGTATTATGGTAGTGGCATTTTCTTTTTACTTGAATGATGAGAAGGAGCTAGTATAGCATCTTTGAGTTGAGAAGCCAAAGGAGTGATCATTTCAAGGAGAGATCAAGAAGGGTAAAAGCACTAGAGACAGCTAGTGTGGGTGAGCAGAGTGAAGGATAGGGGAAAAATTCAGAAAATAAATGTGAGAAGAATATGGGGAGGAAATTATTTTGGGTTTTATAGGTCATTCTATAAACTTCACATAGGCTTTGAAGCCCTTGAAATATTTTAAGTGGGAGAATGAACTGACATATTTTAATTTGACACATCTTTTTTTATGTTGAGAATATACCATAGGAAGACAAAAAATGAGAAGAGCAGATAGGGAGACAAGAAAGTAAGTGTGATGAGGCATGAAGATTGCAAGTTCTAGGCCACCTGAGGCAACTTAGTAAGAGCTTGTCTCAAAGTCAATATTAATATGCTTAATGAACAATCATCTACCCAAGAATGGGGTGGTGAATGAAGCAGGACACAGGAAAAAGAATGTTGTGGGACAGTCCTACTTCAAGGTTGTATATGGTTAGATTTTTGGACTTATGTGTAAACATAAGAATTATATAATTCTTTATGACTATTTTAAAAATATATTCTAATTTTGAAATGTTTTTTCATCATATTCTGTAGGGACTGAAAGTTCAACATATCAATACTTGATGAAAAATACCTGTTCCATGTTATGCCTAAGATGTTTGATATTCAGAAAGATAGTGAGCTTAAGCGTAACAGTTTAAGTTGTATGGTAATAACAATAAGCTTCTCTTCTTGAGGGTTAACAACCTAAGTTTGCAGACCAAAATTAGAGAAAAAGGAGGGCCACAAGGAAAGCCAATAATTTGGCCCTAGCCTTCCAAGGTCAATTAAGACTCAAGGCATATGAGAACTTGTACTATAACATCACGTAAATCAGTAGTATCCCAAATTTTCTAATCAAGGAGATTATGGGGCCAAAGAGGAAAGTGATTGATGATGTAGAATGTGTCTAAGGAGAGTCATACAGAGAGAAAACATTCTCTCAGGCTTTCACATAGAGCGCATTGGCCAAGCAATGGCCTTAACTCATTCACATGGCTGACACTGACAAAGGATCTACAATCTGAGGTACAGGATTTCAGGAGAAATCCTGAGGGGATTTCACTGACCTTATCAGACCCAAAAGCTACAACTCTTGTTGCATAGGTCTTGCTTTGTCTTGGTCTTTGCCACCCAGCAGAAAAGTAAAAAAAACAAAGTATAAGAAGTAAAGCTATGCTGTTATGTTGAGCTGTAGGGGACTCAGGTCAACAATTTCTGACATTGCCAGTCAAGCGGAAGACCCAATACTATTATGGACTACTGGACTCTTTTAGAACATTTTGCTGAGTTTACACACCTATAATATTCAAATGATGGAACTAAACAAAAAAGGGGATACAGATGAATGTCCATTTTGTATCTGTATAAAATGGTTAGGATAGATATATAGTTACATTCTCTTACGGAATAGAGGGATTTGTTCTAATAGTGTTTGTAAATAGGATATCATGTCTGCATCTTGTACAGCAAATAACCACTAGGAAGACAGTATGCAATGTATTAATTATTGAAATTGTCCTACCAATTTGGTTTGAAGCTGTCACATTGCTATTTGTTTCTCAATAAAATTATGGAAAAAAATATGCTTAGTGATAGAGTCCTTGCCTAGTACGCTCAAGGTGCTGGGTTGAACATCAAATATGTGGGAAGGGGAACTTAAAAGTAAATTTCTTGTCAGAAGATACAGAAATCAAAGGACAACAATAAATCTTTAAATTGTTGAAACTATTGAATTTTATACATACAATTGTATATAGAGGGAAAATGAGAAAAATACAAATTTTAAGGAAAAAATATCTGTAAGACTAATATCCACAGATATATATCACAAGAATGTTAAAGTATTTTAGGAGGGGGTTGGGGAGATAGTTCAGCAACATGAATGCTGCCTGGCAAGCACAAGGTCCAGTGTTCAATCTTAAGTACAATGAAGGAAGGAAGGAAGGAAGGAAGGAAGGAAGGAAGGAAGGAAGGAAGGAAAGAAAGAAAAAAGAAAGAAAGAAAGAAAGAAAGAAAGAAAGAAAGAAAGAAAGAAAGAAAGAAAGAAAGAGAGAAAGAAAGAGAGAAAGAAAGAAAGAAGAAAGGAAGTATTTCAGGAGGCATTGACATGTCACCAGGCCAAAAATGTGATCCATACGATGAATGAAAAGAGTTGAAATGGAATAAATGAGGTTAAAAATAAAATTAATTTCTTTCTTTGACATTCTAAAGAAAGCTGACAAAATACTAACAATACATTGAGGGTTTTGTGAACATAAAAGTAAACCATATGACAAGAAACTACAGTGGATGAGAGGTACAGTTGTAAGGATCTTACAATAGAATGAATTGAATGTAGAGTCCTACTAATAAATTGTGTAGTTGTAGACATCAGGGAAACTCATAAAGTAATTTTTTCAAAAAACATAAGGAATAAAATTTTAGTGGAAATAAAACTGAATAATCTAAAATACTCAATGGAAAATGAGATAGAAAAATATGATAAAAGTAAAAGACAAACAGTGGAACTTTGGCATATGGTAAGGAAACCTACAATTGCAGGAAGTGGGGAGTGAGAAGACAGAAATTAGATGTAAAGAGGAGAGTCGTGCAGTTTTGTGTAGGCATCAAGTCTCTATGAGGAAGTTTCATATATTCCAAGAAATTGAGGGACAGGGAGGGATAGAAGGGGAAATGGGATTAAAAAAGAATTAAGAAATGTCAGGTACCTATCCAACCTCCACACATTGAATATAATCATTATGCAGCACAACATGTACTCCGAAATATAAAAAATCTACGAACATACTAGATTTTATTCTAACAACAATAGTCATTATGCTAAATTTAAATAGTCTAAATATACCACTGAAAGTCATATATCATGAAGTTTAGTTAAAATAAAAGACCGAATTTTATACTTTCCAAAAGAAAACCCCTGTCTATTGCCCCACTAAAAGATTTGGCTTTCTGAAAAGAAAAAGAAAATCGCTTTCAACATTATATTATAAATAGGATAAAAGTAAAAGAATGGGGAAAGATAAGTCATGTAAACATTAACATAGCTATACTGCTATGAGACAAAGAGTAACCTTCACATTAAGGATATTGCCAACAGAGAATTACATTGCAAAAAATGGATGAGTTCTCATAAACACAGTAAAATTAAGTAAAATTACGCTAAATAATCATAATATGTATACACTGAAAAGCAACTCCAAATACCACAAACAAAAACTGATAAACATAAAGATGGTCTGTGTATTACCATGAATCTGTGCATTTTTTCCCATAATTTTATTGAGAAACAAATAGCAATGAGACAGGTGCAAACCAAATTGGTAGGACAGTTTCTATAATTAATACATTGCATACATTCTTCCTAGTGGTTATTTTCTGCACAAGATGCAGACATGATATCCTATTTACAAACACTATTACAACAAATCCCTCTATTCAGTAAAAGAATGTAACTATATATCTATCCTAACCATTTTGAATGCACAGATACAAAATGGACATTCATCTGTATCCCTTTTTTTTTGTTTAGTTCCGTCATTTGAATATTACAGCTGTTAACTAAACAAAATATTCTAAAAGAGTCCAGTAATCCATAATAGTATTGGGTCTTATGCTTCATTGGCAATGTCAGAAATTATTGACCTGAATCCCCTACAGCTCAACATAACAGCATGGCTTTACTTCTTATGCTTCATTTTTATATTTTTCTGCTGGGTAGTGAGGACCAAGACAAAGCAAGACCTATGCAACAAGAGTTGTAGCTTTTGGGTCTGATAAGGTCAGTGAAATCCCCTCGGATTTATCCTGAAATCCTGTACCTCAGATTGTAGAACCATTGTCAGTGTCAGCCATGTGGATGAGTCAAGGCCATTGCTTGGCCAATGTGCTCTCTGTGAAAGCCTGAGAGAATGTTTTCTCTCCATGTGACTCTCCTTAGGCACACTCTACATCATTGATCACTTTCCTCTTTGGCCCCATAATCTCCTTGAGCAGAAAATTTGGGACACTACCGATTTACATAACATTACAGTACAAGTTCTCATATGTCCTGAGTCTTAATTGACCTTGGAAGGCTAGGGCCAAATTATTGGCTTTCCTTGTGGCCCTCCTTTTTCTCTAATTTTGGTCTGCAAACTTAGGTTGTTAACCCTCAAGAAGAGAAGCTTACTGTTATTACCATACAACCTAGGCTGTTACGCTTAAGCTCACTATCTTTCTGAATATCAAACATTTTAGGCATAACATGGAACAGGTATTTTTCATCAAGTATTGATATGTTGAACTTTCAGTCCCTACAGAATATGATGAAAAAACATTTGAAAATTAGAATATATTTTAAACATAGTCATAAAGAATTATATAATTCTTATGTTTACACATACATCCATAAATCTAACCATATTCCACATTGAAGCAGGACAGTCCCTCAACATTCCTTATCCTGTGTCCTGCCTTCATTCACCACCCCATTCTTTTTGAACAGTCGTCTACCTGAGAGACAGCATGGCAGCAACTGGCATTTCATGACAAGCACCGCATATTCAGAAGACCAGAAGGATAAGCACTCCAAGCATGAACCTACTATTACAAATTACCATCTTCAATGCAGTTGCTTAGTTCACAGGTGTCAGTATATATAGATAGTCAGGATGAGAATCATTCTGATTAACTCCTAGATTGAATAATCTTCTGGAGATTCTCAGGATCGTTGCCTTACTCATATCTACATATAGTTGAATGGCTTGCCAATGTCATGTTTCTTAGCTCTTCTCTTTGTTCTCTTTTCATTGTGTAGTCCGCAAGATCTTGATTTCCTTTTAGTTGTATTATACCTTTTGATTTGTATTTCTTCTTTGAGTTTTTATACTAGTGAAACTATATGATATTTATACATGTGTGTCTGGTTTATATCACTTATGAGTATATCTTCAAGTGACATCAACTTAAATAGAAAGTGTTTACCATGCATTTTTTATAGATGAGTAATACTCCATTGTATATAAATATCACATCGTTTTCATCCACTCCTCAGGTGATGGGCATCTTGATTGTTTCTAAGATTTGACTATCACAAATTGTGCTGCTATAAAAATAGGCACACATATATCCCTATGATATGGAATTTTCAGATCCTCCAGTAAGATTCCCACTGGAGGAATAGCTGGATTAAATGGGATTTCTAGTCCAAGTCTTCTAAGGAGTCTCCACACTGAGTGCCATAATGGTTACAACAGTCTACTTTCCCACCAGCAGTGGAGAAGGGTTCCTTTTTCCCCATAGCCTCTCCAACATTTGTTGTTGCGTGATTTCTTTATGATAGCCATTTTTTCTGGGGTGAGATGATATCTTGATGTTGTTTTAATTTGCATTTCACAGATGGCTAGTGATGTGGAGCATTTATTCATATATTTATTACCTTCTTTAATTTCATCCTCTGAGAAGTGTGTGTTCATCTCATATGCCAATTTCTGCATTCGGTCTTTACATTTTGGGGCCCTAGTGTTTTTTAGGTCTTTATAAATTCTAGAGAGCAGACCTTTGAGTACTTATTTTTCATGACTTTTTTGAAATTTGTGAGTTGTCTTTTCACTTTGTTGGTAATTTTTTGGGGGGTAAATTTCTTTTGATGTGCAAAAACTTCTCAATAAGAGCAGGTCCCAGTTATTAATTCTTTTTTTTTTTTTTGGCGGAACCAGGGATTGAACTCAGGTCCCTGAGCTTGTCAGGGAAGCGCTTATTCCAATGAGCCATCTCCCTGGCCCCGACAGTTATTAATTCTTTCAAGTGTTTACCGTGCAATTTGATTTTTGTTCATGAACTCTTTGCCAACACCAGTGTCTTCAAGATTTCCTCCTACTTTCTCTTCCATGAGATTTAGTGTCTTTGCTTTAATGTTTAGATCTTTAATCCATTTTGACTTTAGTTTAGTGCATGATGATAGACCAGGGTCAAGTTTTAGTTCTCAGAATGTAGAGAGCCAGTTTTTCCAGCACCATTTGTTAAAGAAGATATCTATCTTCCAGTTCATGTGTTTGGCCCCTTTGTCAAAGATAAGTTGTCCGAGTGTGTTCGTAGGGCCTGCAACATCTTCGAATCTATTCCTTTGATCATTATGTCTATTTTGTTGTCAGTACCATGCTGATTTTATGACAGTAGCCTTGTAGTATAATTTCAAGTCAGGAATTGTAATGCCTCCTGCTTTGTCTCTATTGCCCAGGACTACTTTTGCTATTCTAGGTGTTTCTGATTCCAAATAAATTTTAGAAATGATTTCGCTAGCTCTGTGAGGTATGTTGGTGGTAGTTACATTTGGATTGCATTAAATCTGTACAGCAATTTTGGGAGTATGGCCATTTTCACAATGTTGGTTCTTCCTATCCAGGAGAATGGAATATCTTTCCATTTTCTGTAATCCTCTATGATCTCTTTTTTAAGAGTACTGTAATTTTCATTGAAAAAGTCTTCTTTAATTTGGTTAATTCCAAGGTATTTCATTTTCTTCAGTGCTATTGCAAAAGGTATTGTTTCTATAATTTCGTTCTCAGTGTGTTTGATATCTGTATAGAGAAATGCTGTTGATTTTAGGTATTGACTTTTTATCTTGCTAAGGCACTGAATTTCTGTATTAATTCTAGTAGCTTCTTGGTAGAGTTTTTTTGGCTCTTTCAAGTAAAGTATCATGTCATCTGCAAATAATGATAATTGAATTTCTTCTTGACGTATTCTTGTTCCTTTTATTTCTTTCTCTTGTCTAATGGCTTTAGCTAATGATTCCAGAACGATATGGAATAGTAGTAGTGATAGACGACATCCTTGTCTTGTACCAGATGTAAGAGTAAAAGAATTCAATATTTCCCCATTTAGAATTATGTTAGCCATTGGGTTTTCATAAATGACTTTTACCAGTTTGAAGTAGAGACCATCTATTGCAATTTTCTGTAGGACTTTGAACATGAATGAGTGTTGGACTTTGTCAAAGCCTGTTCTGCATCAAGGGAGATGATCATGTGGTTTTTAGTTTTTTCACTATTGATATAGTGTATCACATTTACAGATTTTCAAATATTGAACCATCCTTACATCCCTGGGATGAATCCAACTTGGTCATGGTGTATGATCTTCTTGATGATTTGATGTATTCTGTTGGCTAGGATTTTATTGAGGATTTTAACATCTATGTTCATGAGGGAGATCGGCCTGTAGTTCTCTTTCGGAGTTGCGTCTTCCCCTGGTTTTGGTATCAGTATAATACTTGCAGCCAGAAATGCTTTTGGGGTTATTGCTTCCTTTTCAATTTCATTTCAAGAGTTTGAGGAGTACAGGGACTACATCTTCTGTAAATTTCTTGTAGAATTGTGCTGTGAAGCCATCCGGCCTGGATTTTACTTTTCGGTAGGTTTTTTTTTTATTACATCTCATATTTCATTGGCTGTTATTAGTCTATTGAGAGTGTTTATATCTTGACAATTCAGCTTTGGTAATTTGTACCTTTGTAGGAATCTGTCCTTTTCTTCTGTGTCTTCTATTCTGTGAGACTAAAGATTCTTCACGTAGCTATTGAAAATCTTCTGAATTTCCACTGGGACTGTGGTAATTACCTCCTTTTCATTCCTTATTGCTTGTATTTGAATTTTTTCTTTCCTCTTTTTGATCAGATTAGCTAGGGGCTTATCAATTTTATTTAATCTTTCAAAGAACCAGGATTTTTTGTCATTAATTCTTTGAACTGTTTTCTTTTTCTCAGTGGAATTAATTTCTGCTCTAATCTTTCAGATTTCTTCCTGTCTTTGGGCTCTGGGTTTGGTTTGCTCTTCCTTTTCTAGTTGTTGTATGTGCAGCATTAGGGTCTTTATTTGTTCCCATTCTGTTTTTCTAATGTGTGAGTTCACAGCTGCGAATTTCCATCTAAGAACTGCTTTTATTGTATCCCATAAATTCCGATAACTTGTGCTTGAATTTTCATTGAATTGTTGATATTGTTGAACTTCTTGTTTAATTTCATCTGTGACCCATTGGTTGCTCAGTACAGTGTTGTTTAATTTCAATGTATTTACTGTTATTTTGTGGTTTCTTTTGTCATTTATTTCCAGTTTCATTTCACTGTGGTCAGATAATGTGTATGGGATAATTTCTGTTTCCTTGCATATACTTAAGCATGACCTATAGACCAGTATGTGGTCTGTTTTGGAACATGACTCATGTGCATCTGAGAAAAATGTGTATTCAGCTGTGTTTGGGTGGAACACTCTGTATATGTCCACCAAGTCCATTTGTTTCAAGCTCTGGTTCAGTTCTGTTACTTCTTTGCCAAGTTTTTCTCTGGTTAACCTATCTTTTTGGGATAAGGGAGTGCTAAGGTCTCCTGTTAAGGTTGCAGTATTCTATATTATATTTTTCATAACTATTAAGATTTGCTTTATATAGTTGGGTGCTCCCATGTTTGGTGCATACCTATTTATGAGTGTTACTTCTTCCTCTTGTATTTTTCCCCTAACCAGTATATAGTGGCCTTCTTTATTTTGCTTGATCATTCTTGTTTTGAATTTGAGATTTTCTGAGAATGATATTACTGCCCCTGCTGTTTTCTGAAGTGCCGGGGCATGTAGTATTGTTTTACATCCTTTGACTTTCAGCCTATATATGTCTTTATGAGTTAAATGCGTTACTTGTATACAGCATACTTTTGGATTTTGTTTCCTAATCCACTGTGCCTGTCTGTTTCTCTTAATTGTTGAATTGAGTCCATTTACATTGATGATTATGATTGAGATGTATTGACTTTCAATTGACATGTGATTTACCTGTTGTTCTTTACTCCTTTTTCTTCTGTATGTAATTGCTTGCCCTACTTAGTGGGTATCTTCTGCTCTCATTGGTGGAGTTGTGATCATTTTGATCCCTCTCTAGAACATCTTTCAGTAGTCTGTGTAGGGTTGGCTTTGCAATCATGAAATTCTTTAGTTGTTCTTTGTAATGGAAGTATTTCACTTCTCCATCAAAGTTGAAAGAGAGTTTTGCAGGGTGTAGTAGTCTGGGCTGAGATTTGTTTTCATAGAGGAGTTGAAGTACTCTGCCGCATGTTCTTCTTGCCTTCATGGTTTGTGAAGAGAAGTCAGCCATAATTCTGATGGGTTTTCCTTTGAATGTGATCTGCTTCTTTTCTCTACTGGCTTTCAGTATATTACTCTTGAGCTGAATTTCTGGTATCTTGACTATTATATGTCTTGGTGTGTTTTTAATTGGGTTGAGGTTCCTTGGCGTTCTGTATGCTTCGGTTACCTGAATGTCAGATTGTTTCCTCGTATTTGGGAAGTTTTCTGCTCTTACTTCTGCCCATATTTTTTACTGTCCTTTGTATTGTCTCCTTCTTTCTCATTGATACATATTAGTCTCAAATTGTTCATCTTTGCATCCTCTTGCAAGTGATGAATTATTTTTTCTGCATCGTAGTTGTTTTTAAGAGATCTTTTCTTACCTTTTCACTAGCTGTACAGTGTCTTCAAGATCTGAAACTCTGTCTTCACCTTCACTTAAACGGTTTTGGAAGCTTGTGACTGAGATTTTAAGTTCCTCTATATCTCTTTGCTTCATGTGATCTACTTCTTTCCTGTATTGCTCTTTCTAGGAATCCATCATTTTTCTAATCTCCTCTATTTTTTCTTTTATCAATGTCTTCTTTAGAAGCAGTTATTAATTCTTTCACTGCAGTGTTTTCTTCAGATTGTTTCCTCCCTATGTTTCTGTACTTGATTCTTTACTTCAGATGCTATGAGTTCCGAGAATTATTGTTTTATTTCACAAAAGAATTCTGCTCTGAGTTCCCCTATAACTTACTGCTGTTTCTTATTTACTGTCGACGTTATTAATTCATACATTTTAGCTGAGCTAGTAGATTAGAATTCAGCTCTGATTTCCTCTATAACTTTCTGCTGTATCTTATTTACTATCGACGCTATTAATTCATACATTTCAGCTGAACTAGTGTCCTCTGCACTTCTGGGTGGGCATTGGGTTGCCTCCATATGTTTCTGCATTTGATTCTTTACTGCAGGTGTTATTAATTCAGGGATTTCTTTTTTCTTTTTCCATCCGAGTTCCTCTGTACCTTTCTGCAGCTGTTTCCTTATTTCAGAAGCTGTTGATTCATTGATTTCAGCTGTCTGATTCCTAATTTGTTCTGTGCTAGTGTCCTCTGCACTTGTTATGGGTGGGCTTGGGTGTGAGATTGCCTTTTGCTCCTTCTCGTTGTCATTTTGTGTAGCACTGTTTTCTGACCTTTGTTATAGAGCTTTGGTTCAGTTATAACCTTAGCACTTACTGAAATTCAGGTGTAGATCTACAAAGTTTGGATTTATCTAGCTGTGCCAGGCTTGGTTCTCGCTGTTGTTCTCACTCTTTCCTGCTGCCACCCTTTGGAGTGATCCTGTTGTGCTTCTCTGGCAATATTTTCTGCTCCTGGACTATCCTGGTGTCTTTGTCCCCTACACTCTCTGCAGGGACTGCAGCTGCAGGGTTTCACCCCAGGCCTGTAGTTCAGGCCTGAACTGAGTCTCATGGGGACAAGTTGGAGTAGGAGGGAGAGGCAGCTCTCCTATACACTCACTGGGCCTGGTCTAGGGCTGGTTCTATGGGTCCCCAGGACATGGTGGAAATTCTTTCTGGTCAGGTGGGGTGGGTGGATACTGCAGAGTGTTGTGCTGGGCCAAATTGGTGGAAGGGGGTCTCACCCATTCTGCGTCTTGACTTGAATCTGCAGGTCCTGCTGATGCAGGTAGCAGGAAGCTCTTCCACACACTCCCTGGGCCTGGGCTAGGACTGGATCTGTGGTTCCCCACAATGCTGCAGAATTTCTCACTCAGTGGGCGGGGTGGGGAGGTGCTGAGGAGTCGTGGAGGGGGTCCCAAGGGGGTGGAAGAGGGTGTCACCCACGCTGCACTTGGGCTGGGACTGGCAGGTTCTGCTGGTGCAGGGTAGTTTTAAGCTCTCCTCCAGACTCACTGGGCCTGGGCTAGGACTTGAATCTGTCCATTTTATCTATGTTAAATAATTTGTTGACTTGCACCTGTTGATATTGTTTTTTTAAACATCTTTAGAATTAAAGGGAATACAAAATATATATATTTTTAAATGCCATGAGAAATGATACAGAATTTCACCTAATCAGTTGTATTGCATAATTTTGTGCTCTTATTAGTTGTTCACATTACCAGATATAAGCATGCACAATGGGGAAAAATTTAAGAAATTTAAAGGGACAGAAAAGAAAAATTTAAGCACTGATCACTCCCCTCTGTGTGCCAACAGAAATCAACAGTATACGTATTACTTATTATTTACTATCGACGCTATTAATTCATACATTTGAGCTGAGCTAGTAGAAAAGAATTCTGCTCTGAGTTCCTCTATGACTTTCTGTTGTTGCTTATCTACTGTTGATGCTATTAATTCATACATTTGAGCTGCGCTAGTGTCCTCTGCACTTGTTCTGGGTGGGCATTGGGTTTCCTCCATATGTTTCTGCATTCGATTCTTTACTGCAGATGTTATTAATTCAGGGATTTAATTTTTCATTCCAAATCTGAGTTCTTCTATACCTTTTTGTAGCTGTTTCTTTATTTCAGAAGCCATTGATTCAGTGCTTTCAGCTGTGTGATTCCGAATTTGTTCTGTGTTAGTGTCCTCTGCACTTCTTATGGGTGGGTTTGGGGTGTGAGATTGCATTTTGCTCCTTCTCATTGTCATTTTGTGTAGCACTGTCTTCTGACCTTTGTTGTAGATCTTTGTTGCAGCTATAACCTTAGCACCTACTGAAGTTCAGAGGCAGATCTATAAAGTTTGGATTTATCCAGCTGTGCCTAGCTTGGGTCTGGCTGCTGTGCTCAGCTCATTCCTGCTTCTGCCCTTGGGGGTTATAACCTTACTTAATAATAAGTAAGGTTATTACTTAATAATAAGTAATACTGACCTTTGTTGTAGATCTTTGTTGCAGTTATAACCGTAGCACCTACTGAAGTTCAGATGCAGATCTATAAAGTTTGGATTTATCCAGCTGTGCCTAGCTTGGGTCTGGCTGCTGTGCTCAGCTCATTCCTCCTTCTGCCCTGTGCTCCTCTGGCAAGATGTTCTGCTCCTGGACTATCTGGGTGGTTCTGTAGGGTTTGCACTCCCTGCAGGGATTGCAGCTGAATGGTTTCACCCCAGTCCTGTATGCCAGGCCTGAACTGAGTCTGGAGGAGACAAGGTGGAGTAGGGGGGAGAGGCAGCTCTCCCACACACTCACTGGTCCTGGACTAGGACTGGATCTGTGGGTTCCAAGAATGGTACAGAAATTCCTACTCTGTGGGCAGGGTTTGGAGGCTACTATGGAGTGATGGTGTTTGTCCCAAGAGGGTAAAAGAAGTTGTCACCCTTGCTGCGCCTGGGCTGGGACCAATAGGTCTTGCCAGCACAGGGTAGCCAGAAGCTCTCCCACACACTCACCAGGCCTGGGCTAGGACTGGGTCTGGGGGTTTTCGGAACATGGCAGAAATTCCTACTAGGCGGGCGGGGTGGAGCAGGTGCTGCGGAGTGGTGGGGGGGCGTCCCAAGGGTGTGGAAGTGGGTCTCACCCACACAGCTCCTGGGCTGGGACCAGTAGGTTCCGCTGGCGCAGGGTAGCTGGAAGCTCTCCCACACACTCCATGGGCCTGGGCTAGTATTGGGTCTGGGGCTTCCTGGAACGTGGCCCCTTTTTTTGTTTAGTTTTATTAGAGATGGGTATTCCATAGCCAATTAAATATTGTAGGTGCATGAATTCAGCAAAATAATCCAATATGGTCCATAATAGTAGTGGGTTATCCATAGGACTGGCAGCGTCAGAAGTTGTTGACTTTAGCTTTCACAGCTCAGCATAATTAATATGTCTTTACTTTTTAAATCTCGTTTTTATACTTTTCTGCTGGATTGTTAAGACCAAGATAAAGCAAGACCTATATAACAAGAAATGTAACTTTTGTATCTATAAGGTCAGTCAAATCCCCTCAGGATTTATCCTGTAACTGTCTACCTTAGTTTGTAGATTCTTTGTCAGTGTCAGCCATTAGGATGAGTCACAGCCTTTGCTTCACCAATTTAGTCTCTTTGAAAGCCGGAGAGAATGTTTTCTCTTCTTGTGACTCTCTTTAGGCACACTCTACATCATCGACCATGTTGCTCTGTGGCCCCATAATCTCCTTAATCAGAAAATTAGGGACACGGCTGAGTTGCATGATGTTAAAGTATAGGTTCTCCTATGTCCTGAGTCTT
>NW_004524787.1:3990274-4006419 GCF_000260255.1 Octodon degus
TCGAACCGCGGTCCCTGATGCTTTGCCAAGCTTGTTCTAAGTAGGTGCTTTAGACCACTGAGCCATCTCTCCAGCCCCATTGCAGCCCTTCTTTATGTCAAATTTTTGGTCTGTAAACTTAGGTTGTTAACCCTCCAGGAGAGAAGCTTATTATTACCCTACAACATATGCAGTTGGGTTTAACCTATCTGTCTGAATATCAAACATCTTAGGCATAATGTGGAACAGATATTTTCCATCTAGTATTGATACGTTAAACTTTAGGTCTCTACAGAATATGGAGAAAAAAATTTAAAAAACAGACAATATTTTAAAAATATGAATAAGCAATTACCTAAGTTTACACAGAAATTCAGAAATCTAACCATATACAGCATTGTAGGAGGACAGTTCTGTGACTTTTTTTTCTTGTCTCTTTTTTTAATTAATTACCCTTTTAAACATTTATTTGAGTGACAGTATGGCAATAGTTGGTATGTCATGACAAGCAGTATGTATTTAGAAGAACAGAATGACAGGCATTCCAATATGCATTTTTTATTATAAATATTAATTTCATCCGTGACCCATTGCTTGCTCATTGGTTTTTGTTATTTAATTCCCATATGTTTGTGGAGTATTTGTTGTTTTTTTGCCAATAATTTCCAGGTTTTTTTGCACTATGCACAGATAATATGCAAGTGATAAGTTCAATTCCTTTCCACTTACTTAAGCATGCTTTATGTGCTGGTATATGATCTATTTTGGACTATGTCCTGTGTTTAGCTGAGAAGAAGGTGTATTCTGACGTTGTTATGTGGAACACTCTGTAAATGTCTTCTAAGTCCATTTCTTCATGTTTGATTTAGTTTTTGGTTTTTTGCTGCTTTTTTGTTTAATTGTTCTATCTCTTTGTGACAGTGGGGTGTGAAATTACCCTATTACAATTCTGTTTTTGCTTATTTGATTTTTTATGTCTGTTAAAATGTGTCTGATGTAGCTGGGTGTATCTACATTGTATGCATATATATTTATGATTGTTATCCCTTCCTCTTGCAGTTTTTCCCTACGAAGTATGTAGCAACTTCCTTTATGTCTTTGAATCATTCTTGTTTGAAGTTAACATCATTATCAAACAGAACAGCTACCCCTGCTTTTTTCTTATTTCCTATCACATGGAGTATTGTTTCCCAGCCTTTGAATTTCAGCCTATGAGATTCTTTTTGAGTTAAATGTGTTTCTTGTACACAGCATATTGTTGAACTTTGCTTCTCAATCCATTCTGCCCTTCTCCTTATTTGACTGGTGAATTGAGGCCATTGAAATTGCTGGTTATAGCTGATATGTATCAGCTTATCTTTGTTTTATTTTCCTGCTATAGTTTCCCTATTTTCCCCCTCTGTTTAATTATTTACTCTGCATGATGGTTCTTTTCTGTTGTTGTCCTCGGAATTCTGAGCATTTCTATCTATTTCTAGAATATCTCTCAGTGCTCTATAGGGTTGTTTTGGGGGTCAGTTTGTTCAGTTTTTGTTTGTTATGGGAGTGTCTTATCTTGCCATTAAATATGATAGATTTGCAGAATACATCAATCTGGGATGGAAGTTGTTTTCTTCTAGGACCTGAAATGCTTCACTCCAAGCTCATCTTGATTTGATGATTTGTGTTGAGAAATGTGTTGTGATTTTGATGGGCTTTGCATTATAGCTGATCTGGTTCTTTTCTCTAAGATCTTTTTAATATTCTGTTATGTTGCTGAACTTTTGGGATCTTGATTATTATGTGTCTGGGTGTAGATGTATTTTATTATAGCTAATTGGTGTTCTGTGTGCCTCACTTAACTATATATCAGATTATTCTCCCATGCTTGGGAAATTTTCTGCTAGTACTTCTGCAAATAGTCTTTATGTCATTGTGCTAACTGCTGCTGTTTCATTGATAACTATTATTCTTATATTGTTTCTCTTTGTATCATCTTGTACCTGTTGAATTATTATTTCCTGGCTCATTTTTATTTTTAAGAGGTAGTTCCTTTCACATTCCCAGGCTGCACTGCTGTCTTCAAGGCCTGAAAGTCTATCTTCAATTTCTTTCAAGCAGTTTTGCCAAATTTCAATGGAATTCTTAATTTACTAGTATCTGTTTCATTCATTTTCATTCTTTCCTGTATTATTTGTTCAGTGTTTCCATCACTTTTCTATTCTCGATTTTTTTATCTATGCCTTCTTTAGATGTGTTGAGCAATTCTTTCAAATTGTTATCATTTCTTTTTTTCACCAGAGATTTTTTTCTGGTGATCTGATTTTTTTCTACAGCCTGATGCAGTTTTTTCTTTACTTCATTTGCTATCATTTTAGAAATTTCAGGTATGTGACTTCTATTCTCTTCTGTGCCCTTTTCTCCTGTAATTTTACTTTGTGGGCTGGAGGTCTGATCTTGTCTTTTCTTCCATCATGTTGATATTTTTGAAGCTCTCAATATTTACCCACATTCAGCAGCAATGGGAGGTGGGTGCTGCATGCATCAACAAGGCTCCCGAAAGAGTGGGGGTAAGATAAGTTCACCAAAGCTCCCTCTGTGTGGGGCTTAGCATGGATTCCACCACTGTGAAAGGGGGGTAAGCTGAATCTGAGGAAGGCTCTAAAGTGATGGGGTCAGGTTGAAGCTCAGCAAAGCTGCTGAGACTGTGGTGAGGGTAAGGTAGGATTTGGTAGGTCCCTGTAACTAGGTCCCTGTCTGCCTGAATTCTACAATGGTGGGATAGACCATGACCACAGATCTGTAGAACTTCTGCACTGATTGAGCATGTGGACTAGATTCATCAGGTCCCTGTTGCTGCCTGGTGTCTGCCTGCTTTGTAAAGGTATGGTTTTATTTTTTTTCTCTTTATTTCTCTGAAATGAATAATAATGTTCCCATTTTTCATTTGGAACTTTAGTTACTTGCCTTCTCATTGAAGAGAAAGTAGCTATATATCTATCCTAACTATCTTGCCTATATATATTTTTTTCACTACAAAATGGTTATTTATCTATATCCCTCTTTTTTGTTTTGTTTGGTCAGCAATGAGTGTTCCCTTGTACTTAGAGTATTTTTTTTATTTTTGTCTTTTTTATTTTACTTATGTTTACCCTATTAGTTAATCTTTATTTTCAATTTACATATTAGTTAAAAGTTTGATTTTTTTCATTTTGCAAAGAATTGGATTTGACTTCAATTATTTTTTATTTTTTATCTTTTATTCATTTTATTTTTTTATAGATGAGAAAATTTATTTATTGTGGCCAAAGCAGCTAAGACATGAAGATTTTGTTTATAAGAATCCTGGAAGAACTTTATTATCAAATATTAAACTTATATAAAATGAAAATTTGTTCTTTTTGTTGTTGTTGTTGTTATTTTCATTCTTTTTTTCATAATTTTATAGACGGACAAATAGCAATGAGACAGCTTCAAATCAAGTTGGTAGGACAGTTTCAATAATTAACACATTGCATACTGTCTTCCTAGTGGTTATTTGCTGTACAAGATGCAGACATGATATCCTATTTACAAACAATATCAGAACAAATCCCTCTATTCATTAAGAGAATGTGACTATATATCTATCTTAACCATTTTGAATACACAGATACAAAATGGACATTCATTTAAATATCCCCTTTTTTGTTTAGTTCTGTCATTTGGATATTATAGGTGTGTTAACTCAGCAAAAATATTCTAAAAGAGTCCAGTAATCCATAATAGTATTGGGTCTTCCACTTGACTGGCAGTGTCAGAAATTGTTGACCTAAATCCCCTACAGCTCAACATAACAGCCTGGCTTTACTTCTTATACTTTGTTTTCATACTTTTCTGCTGGATGGTTAAGACCAAGGTAAAGCAGGACCTATGCAACAAGAGTTGTAGCTTTTGGGTCTGAGAAGGTCAGTGAAATCCCCTCAGGCTTTATCCTGAGATCCTGTACCTCAGATTGTAGAACCTTTGTCAGTGTCAGCCATGTGGATGAGTCACGGCCATTGCTTGGCCAATGTGCTCTCTGTGAAAGCCTGAGAGAATGTTTTCTCTCCTTAGGCACACTCTACATCACTGATCACTTTCCTCTTTGGCCCCATAATCTCCTTGATCAGAAAATTTGGGACACTACTGAGTTGCATTATGTTACAGTACAAGACCTCATATGTCCTAAGTCTTAATGAAACAGTTTCAAAACAAGTTAGTATGACAGTTACAATAATTGATACATTACGTATTGTTGTCTTCATAATAGTTATTCAGAAGACAAGATGTAGACATGATATCTTGTCTAAACAATATTAGTATAAATCTTTCTTCTCATTTAACTAAGAGAAAGTAGCTATATATCTATCCTGACTATCTTGCATATATTATTTTTCACTATAACATGGTCCTTTATTTATATCCCACTTTTTTGTTTTGCTTTGTTAGAGATGAGTGTTCCCCTGCAGTTAGAGTATTTTTTCTTATTTTTATCTTCTCTAAGTTAATTATGTTTACCCTATTTTTTAGTATTCTTTTCTTCTGATAGTTTTGCTTTTGCTTTGTTATTTCTCTCTAATTCTTTAAAGTTTAAAATAAGGTTATCAATGTGTGGATTAGTCCACTTTTTGTTATAATAAGTAAATACTGATTCATATTTTATAAAGAAAAGAAATGTATATTGCTTCACAGTGCCAAAGGTGCAAAAGGGTAGGATCCTCATCCAGTTATAACATTGCTGGCAGAGTCTTGAGGCAGCACAAAGCATCACATGACAAGAGACAGGGACAGTATATGTGTTTAAATGTGTCTTTTCTGGTTTCCTTCTTATAAATCCATGAGGATTCACCTTCAGAGCTTCCATGCATAATGATTGTAATCCAACTCACTGTCTGAAGATCTCACTTGTATACCCTGCTGTAAATTCATTTCCCACCTTCTCATACTTCACAATGGAGATTAAAGTTCAACACATGAAGTCTTGGGCATGTCTAAAATATATCCAAATCACATTTAATATATTTTTTCTATCTTATTGTAGGTATTAAAAGCTGTAAATTTGTCATTAACCACTACATTTACTGTACTGCAGATGATCAGGTTTGGTTTGTCTCTCCCACCTCAGTGGGAATTAAAACTAAGGCCTTCACACTGAGTTACATTCCAGCCTCTTTAATTTTTTGTTTTTTAAGTTTTGAAAGAAGTACTTGGGAGGGACTACCCACTCGGGTCCCCCTCCTGTCCTTCTCTAGGACAGGAGCTTTTTTTTTTCCTCAATAAATATATTCTACTCATAAAAAAGAGAAAAAATACTTTCTAAGTTGCTAGATATCACAAGATGGTCCTCAATTTTGTCACTGTCACCTTCCTGCTTTAGCCTCCCAGACTATTGGGATTACAGGCATGTATTACCATGCCTGGCTGTGTTGTTTCTTTTCATTAATCTCTAAGCATTTTATATATTTTTTTTATTTTGGAAGTATGTATTCTTTTAATTCAGAGCACGTGTATATTTTATAGATTTTATTTTCTTCACTGTTCTACTGTTCAGAGAAAATGTTTTTTATAATCTTAATTTTTTGAAATGTATGAACATATTTTATAGCCTATAATACACAAATTATTTTGGACAATGTTTCAGTGTTTTATATCTACTTTGTTGTTATGGAGTATATCTCCTTTTTAATATAGATGTTCTGTTTGGGTATTCTATCCATTAGAATAAATCCAAGTGTTGTGTTGAAGTCTCCAGCTATTATTGTAGACAGATTTTTCCCACATATACCATCAGTTTTGTTTCATGTATTTTGGGGTTCTATTTTTGATTCAAAAATGTTCAACTATTATTATATCTGTTTGCTAATTCTTGTATTTGTATATATCATAAATTGTTTCTTGTAACATTTTTATTTAAAATCTATTTATTCTGTCTTTGTAGACCTCATCCCTCCCTCCTTGTAACAGAGATTGAACTCAGAGTGTTTTTCCGCTGAGCTATATCTCTAGTCCTTTCTTCAAATTTATTTTGAGATAGTCTTATTGAGTTGCTTCATTGTCCAAGGTGATCTCAAATTTATAATTCTCCCACTTCAGGGTTCCAGAATGTAGGACTTATTTTTTGGTAACTCTTTGCATAGTACATCCATTTTTATTTATGCACTTTCAACATAATTATGTCTTTGTATTTAAAGTGAGTTTTTTATAGACAACATATGGTTGCTGTCATGTATGACAATTCTTAGGCTATATATTCAGCCACATTTTTTATTTAGTATGTTTAATCCATTTACATTTGACATAATCATTGGTATGGAAAGATTTATTGCTACTGTTCTGGAATTTCACCATTTTTGTCCCATATATCCTCTATTGCTTCTTTTTTGTGTGTATAGTTAATATTTTGTAGTACACTATTTTGATTCCCTTCACATTTCCTGTTATGCACAGCTTCTAAAATATTTGTGGTGTTCGATTGAGTTTATATTTATAACCCTAAATTTATATATTCAAATTCTGCTGGTATTTTTATGAGCTACACTCTGTACACTGTCCAGTAATGCAACATTATGGTTATTTTTATGCATTTGCTCCTTATAATGTAAGAAATAAAATGGAGGGTTGCAAGTTAAACATATACTATTTTTATGTTTATATCTATATATACTTTAATATTTTTATTACTTCATATCACTTCAATTTAACATCTAATATCTTTTCATTTCATCATTTGTAAAATTTTAAGACAAAAGAATAAAATTTCATATCAGGTAGTAGGAGAATAATAATGCTTAATACATTGTATATAGCTATCTTTAGAGTACAAATATTAGCACAACCATTTCTTTTCAGTGAACTAAGCGAAATTAGTAGTATACCTATATTAACTTTTTTTTGCTTTTCCCTTACTTTTCTTGTTTTCCCCATTCCAGTTTTTCTTTCCTTTTGAATAATTTCTTTCCATTTAACATCTGTTTTGCATTTTGCATCTTATTTAGTCTTTCAGTTTCTCACATTAGGGAGACAATACCATGTTTGCACGTATTCCTCTGGTTTATTTCACTTTGTAACTATGGTCTCAAGTTGCATTCATTTACCTATGAAAGTCTACAGTTTATATTCTTTTGTGGCTGAGTACTCCATTGTATAAAAATACCACATTATTTTTAATCCATTCTTTGGCAACTGGAAATTTGAGTTATTTCCAAGATGTAGCTATTACAAATTGTGCTGCTATAAACATGGGTATACGTACATATATTGATATGGTAAAATATTTTAACTCTTCTACGAAGATACCCAGCAGGGGAATAGCTGAGTAAAATGGAACCTCCAATCCTAGTTTTCTGAGGAATCTCCACAATGATTTCCACAGAGGTTGTACCAGTCTACACTCCCATCAACCATGGAGAAAGGTTTGTTTTCCTCACAGTCCCTCCAGCATTTATGATTGGTTGATTTCTTGATGATAACCATTCTTTCTGGGGTGAGATGGAATTTCATCGTTGTTTTTATTCACAATACTCAAATGACCAGTGATGTTGAATATTTTTTCATATATTTTATTTGCTCTTTGTATTTTTTCATCTAAGTAGTGTAAATTCCTCTAAAATGCCCATTTTTATTTGGGTCTTTTAACTTGTGAGGTCTGATTTTTTGAGTTCTTTATGTGTTCTCTATAGCAACCCTTTCTCTAAAGAACAGCTGGCAAGTAATTTTCCCTCACTGTGGGTTGTCTCTTCACTCTGTTGGTGGTATCTCTTGTTTTGCAAAAGCTTTTCAATAACATAAGATCCCACTCATTGATTCTTTGTAATAGTTCCTGTGTGATCAGGGCTTTATTCATAAAGTCTTTGACTTCACCAATGTCTTCAATAGTTTTACTGTTGTATCTTCCTGCAGATTTAATGTTTCTGTTTTAATATTTAGATGTTTGATCCATTTTTAATTTAGTTCAGTTCATGGTAAAACATATGGGTCCAATTTTAATCTTCAGCATGTGCAAAGCCAGTTTTTCCAGCACCATTTTTTAAAGAGACTATCTTTTTTCCTGTGAATAGTTTTAGTACCTTTTTCAAAGATAAGTTGGCTGAGCACATCAATTTAGGATTGTTTCTGCATCTTCTAATCTGTTCCATTGATCCTCAGGCCTGCTTTTCTTTTTGGAGAACAGTACCTTTGTAATTTCAAGTCAAGGATTGTGTTGCCCCTGGCCGTGTCTTTGTTGCCCGGAATTGCCTATGCTATTCCAAGTCTCTTCTGGTTCCACATGAATTTTGGGATTGTTCTCTTTAATTCTGTGAGATATGCTTATGGAATTTTGATTGGAATTGCATTAAATCTGTATAACAGTTTTAGAAATATGGTCAATGTATTGTGTTTTTCTACCCAAGAGTGAAGGATATCTGTCACTTCTGAAGTCCTTTTTCAATGTCCTTTTGCAGACTATAATAGTTTTTAATATAGAGGTCTTTTACTTCCTTAAGTTGATTCCAATGTATTTCATTGTTTATATGCTATTATAAAAAGTGTTTTTCTCTGTGTGAGTTTGTTGTTCATATACAGGAAGGCTATTTATTTTTGAGTTTTGACTTTGTATCCGGCTATGCTAGTGGATTTGCTTATTAAATCTAGCAGGTTTTTCGTGGAGTTTTTGGGGTGTTCTATATAGAGTATTTTGTCATCCACAAACAATGAAAGTTTAACTTTTTCTTTCCTATTATTATTCCTTTCACTTCTTTGTCTTGTCTAATTATTCTGGCTAAATTTTCCAGGAATATTTTAAATAAAAGTGGATACAGTGGATATCTATATCTTGTTGCTGGTTGTACAGTGAAAGTTTCGTTTTTGTCCATTTAGGGTGATATCGGCTGTTGGTTGTCATCAATACCTTTTATCAGATTGAGATTAAAAGTATATATTTCAGTTTTCTGTAAAGTTTTATTTTATATACTTTATTATAATTTTTTTCAGATCTAGGGGTTGAACTTAGGCTGTTGTGCTTGCCAGGCAAGCGCTTATTCTACTGAGCTATCTCCCCTTGCCCTTTTGTAGGGTTTTATCAGGAGTGTGTCCTGGAAAAAGCTAAAGCTTTTTCAAAAGCTTTCTCTGCATCTACTGAGATGATCATATGATTTTCTCCCTTGGCTCTGTTAATATGATATAGTACATTTATTGATTTATATATGTTGAAACATCCCTGTATTCCTGAGATCAATCCCACATGGTCATGAAATGTAATCTTCACGGTGATGTGATATACTTGGTGAGTATCAGATTGAAGAATTTTGGGGCAATGCGAAGGCTCTTAGCGTGTGTGGGTGGAGTATTGTTGACGACATCTGCACCTCCTGACTGGGAAAAGATGGTCAACGTTTTGAAAGGAGTGCTTATAGAATGTGATCCTGCCATGAAACAGTTTCTGCTGTACTTAGATGAATCTAATGCCCTAGGGAAAAAATTCATCATTCCAGGTATTGATGACACTCACATCTTCATAATAGCAGAGTTGGTTAATGTCCTTCAGGAGCAAGTGGGTGAATTGATGGATCAAAATGCTTTTTCTCTTACCCAGAAGTGAAAATATTAGATATTGGATGCTTAGGACTTATAACAAACAAACATGAAAAACTATCTCTATTTAGTATCTTAATTTGACTATTTCAAGGATTCGTAGGAGCATGTTGTGGGAAATACTGAGATGTGTTCAGACAGAGCCCTGAACTGATTTTATTGTTTAAAAACAAAAGCTTGGATTCAGCTGTAATTTGGTAATTTGGCTTTTATTTTATAAAAATATAAATGTTTCTCTAAAAGAAGAAAAAAAATTTTGGATCTGAGTTCCTTATTGAGATTGACCTGTAATTCTTTCTTAGTTGGGTCCTGCTCCAGTTTTGATATCAGGTTAATACTTGCTTCCAGGAATTTGTTTGAAAATATTTTTTCCCTTTAACTTCCTTCAAAGATTTTCAGAAGGAATGGTGTTAGGTCTTCTTGCAATTTCTTATAGATTTCAACATTGAATCCATCATGGCCTCAGATTTTTCTTTGTTGGTAGGTTTTAATTGCATCTTCAATTTTATTGATTATACTTATTTATTTAGACTTTTTATATCTGTTTTATTCATCTTTGGTCATTCATTTCTATCTAGGAATTTTTCATTTCTTCTGCATTTTCCATCTTAGTAGAATATATTTTAAAATAGGGGTAGGTGATTTTATCAATTTCTGCAAGTTCCCTTTTTCATTCCTAATTGAATGCATTTGAGTCATTTTTCCTTCTTTTTCAATGAAGAATTTGTATAAAGGTTTGTCAATTTTATTTAATCTTTCAAATAAATATCTTTAATTTTTCATTAGTTTTTTAATTCTCCAAAGTGTTAATTTTTTTCTCTGATATTGATATTTTCCTCCATGTGTGAACTTTTTGGTTAGCCTGCTCTTTTTCTCCTAGAAGTTTAAGATTCACCATTATTTGTTAATTTGGGTTTGCTCTGTTTTCTTGATATTGGAATTGGCTGCTATAAATATCCCTCTTAGAATTATTTGCATTGAATCCTGTAAGTTCCAGTACATTGATTGTCATTACCATTTGATTATAGAAACTGTCTAATACCTTCTTTAATTTCATCTATGACAAATTGCTTGTTCATATGGGTGCTACTTAAGTTCCATGTGTTAATGAAGTTCTTGTGATTTATTTTGCCATTGATTTCCAATTTCATTGCCATATGGTCTGAATAACTTCAGTTCTTTTGCATTACTTAAGCATGTGCTATGAGCTCATATGATGTCTATATATATATTTTTTTCAGAACTGGGTATTGAACTGAGGCCCTTGAGCTTGCCAGGGAAGCACTTATTCCACTAAGCCATCTCCCCAGCCCATGATGTCTATTTTGTAGAATGTCCCATGTGCAGCTAATAAGAATATGTATTTGGATGTTTTGTGGTAGAACACTCTGTAGAAATCTACTAAGTTCATTTGTTTCAAAGTTTAGTTAAGTTCCAATATTTTATTGTGGAATTTTTGTCCAGATATTCTATATTTATGTGACAGCAGGGTATGGAGATCATACAATGCAATTGTATAATTGCTTATTTGATTTTTCATGTCCTTTAATGTGTATTTTAGATAGCTTGGTGCAGTCTTTTTTATGTATTTGTTACAGGGTCTCACTATGTAGCTTGAGCTTGTAGTGATCCTCCTGTTTTCAGCCTCCCTACTACTGGAGTTACAGACATGAGCCACCATGTTTGGACTCAGTGGCTGCTCAGCAGGCCTGGGGTGCAGGGCCAGCATACCACGTGATGCTAGCGATCAAACCCCAGTCCCTGTGCTTGCCTAAGCAGGCACTTTAGTCCACTGAGTTATCTTGTTGGCCCTGGTACAGTGATATTTGTTCCATATATATTTATGATTCTTATCACTTTCACTTGGATTGTTCCCTTTACAAGGATGTGGTGACCTCCTTTGTTTCTTAGTCAGTCTTGGTTTAAAATTCACCTTGTCTGCAAATAGGATAGCTACCTCTGCTTTTTTCCGTTTTCTTATTACATGCAGTATTTTTTTCCCTCTTTGATTTATTTTCAGTTACAAATTTCTTTTGGAATTATATGTTTCTTGAATGTAGTATATTGTTGTATCATGTTTCTTCACCCATTCTGCCAATCTATGTGCTCTTATTGGTGAATTGAGACCATTAAGATTGATAGTTGTAACTGATATATGTTGACTTGTCTTTGTCATATAGATTTCCTTTTGTAGGCTCGCCACCCAATTAAGTGTTTGCTTTGCCTGGTGAATTCTTTCTATTGGGTTTTTGGAAGTTGTAGTTCTCTCTCTCTCTCTCTCTCTCTCTCTCTCTCTCTCTCTCTCTCTCTCTCTCTCGGCGGAACCAGGTATTGAACTCAGGCTCTTGTACTTGACAGGCAAGCACTTATTCTACTGAGCCATCTCCATGGCCCTCTTTTTATCTCGTTTTGGAATGTCCTTCAAAACATTTTTAGAACACTGGATTATTGGTCATAAATTTCTTCAGATATTCTTTGTCATGGAAGTATCTCATTTCTTCATCAATTTTGAAAGATTGTTTTGTGGGGTACATCAATCTGTGTTGAAGTTTGTTTTCCTTTAGAGCTTGAGGTATTTCATCCCTAGTTCTTGACTTGAAGGTTTGTGTTGTTAAGTCATCTGTGATTCTGATGGACTTTCCTGTATCAGTTATTGCTTTTCATTTCCCTAATAACTTTTAACATTCTATACTTGTGTTGAGTTTGTATAATCTTGACTGTTATGTCTGGCTGTTGAGTTTGTTTTTTTTTTTTTTTTACCATGGCTAATTGCAGCTGTACTATGCGTCACATAACTATATGTCAAATTCTAAAAGCATCACTAATCTTCTATTTATTTTCTTTAATTACAAATGGAATTCAAGCATCAATTTCCCACATTCATGTTCTGGATTTTTTTTGGGGGGTGGGAACCAGAGGTTGAACTCAGGCCTCTGTGCTTGCCAGGGAAGCGCTTATTCCACTGAGCCATCTCCTCAGCCCCTCTTCTGGATTCTTTTACTTCTCTATTCTTAATTACCTTAACCCTTTGATTATTCATTTTCTCTGTCTCTCTGGCTGTCTCTTTTTTTTTTGATTCAAATTACCTACTTTTATTTATTTATTTTTTTTTCTTTTCAAAGTTTTATTGATAAACATATAGCAATGAGACAGTTTCAAATCAAATCGAAAGTACAGTTTCAACAAATAATACACTGCATATATTCTTCTTAGTGGTTAATTGCTGTACAAGATGCAGACTTGTGATCCTACTTACAAACACCATTAGAAAAAATCATTCTATTCATTAAGAGAATGCAACTATATATCTATCCAAACCACTTTGAATACACAGATACAAAATGGACATTCATAGTTATACCCCAATTTTTTTTAAGTTCCGTTGTTGAATATTATAGGTGTGTAAACTCAGCAAAATATTCTAAAAGAGTACAGAAGCCCATAATAGCATTGGGTCTTCTGTTTAATTGGCAATGTCAGAAATTATTGACGTGAGTCCCCCACAGCTCAACATAACAACATGGCTTCACTTCCTATATTTCATCTTCATACTTTTCTACTGGATGGTTAAGACCAAGGTAAAGCAGAACCTATGCAACAAGAGTTGTAGCTTTTTGGTTTGAGAAGGTCAGTGAAATGCCCTCAGGATTTATCCTGAGATCCTGTACCTCAGATTGTAGAACCTTTGTCAGTGCAGCCATGTGGATGAGTCACAGCCATTGCTTGGCCAATGTGCTCTCTGTGAAAGCCTGAGAGAGTGTCTTCTCCTCATGTGACTCTCCTTAGGCACACTCCACGTCATCGATCAATTTCCTCTTTGGCCCCATAACCTTCTTGATCAGAAAATCTGGGACACTACCGAGGTACTTGACTTTACAGTACAAGTTCTCATATGTCCTGAGTCTTAATTGACCTTAGAAGGGTAGGGCCAAAATATTGGCTTTCCTTGTAGCCCTCCTTTTTCTCTAATTTTGGTCTGCAAACTTAGGTTGTTAACCATTCTCTGGCTGTCTCTTTGTCTCTTTTTTTTTGTCTTGTCTGTCTGTCTGTCTCTCTCTCTCTCTCTCTCTCTCTCTCTCTCTCTCTCTCTCTCTCCCTCTCTCTCTTTCTGTCTCTGGACCCTTTCCATTAATAAGAGGTCATGGTCTAGTGTAGTGAAATAAATTTGCATATTTTACATTAGGGTAATTTTTATCATATGGTTTCAGTTTTATGATTAATATCTGAGGCAGGGACATCAGTGTTTTGTAGGTGTGTCTACTAGGATAGGAAGTTTGAAGTTGAAAGATGTATTGAATTATTGATTGAGAGTATAGAAAAGCAAAGTATTTTGACACACAATTATATATATTTATGAGGTATAGTGAACTACTTTGAAATATGTGTATGTTATAAAACTGTCAATTCAGTGTAATAGCTTATACATCACTTTTAGTACTTATAATTTCTTTGTGGCAAAACCATTCAAAATCTTCTCTTGTAATTATTTGAAAATATATGTTATATTGCTACACAAGGTGATCTTTAAGAATAAATTCTGATCTATTACACAGTAAAGTGACAGTAATTAAAATCAGTTATTTTCTGTTATATCAATTTTCCTTTTACCTTTTTAAAATTTACTTTATCAGTATATTTGTGTAGTACAGTATTTACATTTTTGTGGAAAGTTGATACATGTACTAACATTTTGATTCCTTTTTAGAACTCCTTTCCCTTTCCTTCTTTTTCCATCCTCCCCATATATCTTGGCCCTCTTTCTTTCTTGCTTTTGTTTACTTTCTTCCTTGCTTGCTTTCTCCCTCTTTCTGGTGTGAAACAGATTAAGATTGCCCAATAGTTTACAGGATCCATTTGAGTTTTCATATAATAAATTCATAACAACTTCCAAGTAAAACCAATCATCTTGTTTATTTTATCTTTATATTTTTTGTTAATTTGGAATGAATTTTTTAAAATTATCATACTCAGTGTCAGTAGAAATAGTGTGCAGTGTTATTCATGGAACTGTAAATTGATGGAAACTTTCAGAAAAGAAATGGAAATGTATATCAGGATTACTAGAATTTTCTCTTCTCTTTGACTCATTAATTGTGCCTCAAGATATTTATTGAAATATCTATGAATATATTAAGCAGTATAAGTAATAGAAAATATAGATGAAACATAAATTCACAAGAAAGTAAACACTTAATTTATTATGGTAAATCTTTAAGACACAGTTTTATAGTTATTAAAATCGTGTTTTTGAAATATTTTGGTAATATTGCAGAATGCTAGTGATGAAATGAAAAATCAGACTCTAAAACTATTGAAACATAATTTTAATTGTATAAAATAAGAAATCATACTCATATGTTGTTATGGTTTGTGTGTAGTTGTTCCCCCAAAGACTCATGCAGTTATGGGGCAGCTTCTGAAGTTTCCTTCCTTCATTTTGGGTGTTGAGTATTTGTCTCACCAAGGAAAGCAGAGTAACTGAGACTTATATCTATACCTCTCTCTCTGTCTCTCTCTGTCTCTCTCCCTCTCTCTCTCTCTATATATATATATGTATATATATGTATAATTTAATATATAAATATGTTAAATATATATTGAATACATTGAAAGGGAATGAAGTTAAATTTGAGAGTACTTATTTCTGCTTTAACAGGATTATTGATACTCTCTTATTTTTTTACACTTTTTGTACATTCTGAGATAGTCAACATTGTGCATGTTTTATTTGTATATATTATTAAAACACAAATAATACATAAATATATTGTCATTATAAAATATTTGGACAGTATAGATAAGTAGAATTTCCTTTGGTCTTACTCTCAATCATAGCTTTCTTCCCAAGGTAACTTATATTACTAGTTTGGTATGTTTCATTCTAGGTCATGTGCTTGGAATTTATTCATATTTTATGTGCATATATTACTTTATATTACTAGAAACAATTTTTATTTGTTATTTTTTTAAAAAAACGCGACAGAGAAGAATAAACTAAAGGAACTGAAGAAGCACTTCAGACTAATGAATAAACCAGAATGTAGTGGCATGTAAATATCAAATACAGTTTTCAGAAAAGACTGATCTAAGTTGTGAGATACAGCAAAAAATAAATAATGTTTGAATCCTATCTGCATCCTTATCTCTCACCCTTTTGCAGCTAGGTAATCTACACCTAGTAGCCCGTTGGACAGAGCTTTAAAAGATGTCTTGAGATAATAAAACTAGAAAATCCTGTTGACTGGAAAGCAGTCCAGTGCAGGTGTTGGTGTTGAAAATCACACGATTTTGTTTTTGTTTTTTCCAGTACCAGGGATTAAACTCAGGACCCTGAGCTTACCAAGCAGGCACTTATTCTATTGAGTAAATTCACATGTTTCAATTTAGTCTCTAATCCCTCAAAATACTAACATGCTCTCAATCTATTAATCAAACCACAGCTCTAAATTACTTTCATAAAGTTAGACATGGGCCGGACTGATAGCTCAGTGGACTAAAGCACCTGCATAGGCAGAGTGCAATGGCTGAGGTTCTATCCCCCATGTCCCATACTGGCCCCGCCCCTGGGGCAGACTGAGACTGAGACTGAGACTGAG
>NW_004524787.1:4006519-4013118 GCF_000260255.1 Octodon degus
CTGAGGCTGAGGCTGAGGCTGAGGCTGAGGCTGAGTCTGAGACTGAGACTGAGACTGAGACTGAGACTGAGACTGAGACTGAGACTGAGACTGAGACTGAGACTGAGTGTGGTAGCACATGCCCGTAATCCCAGTGCTTGGGAGTCTGAAAACAGAATCACTATGAGTCTGATCTATTAGTGAGACCCTGTAGTCCCTGTAGACCCTGTCCTAAATACAGAAAATAAATAAATAAATAAATAAATAAATAAATAAATAAAGTTTAACATACAGTGTCCAATTGGCTTACAACTTTTACATTTGCTAGATAAGGGGATGGGTCTTTGACATTGTAACACGTTGTTCATAAATTTCATATACTGGAGCACAAGAACTGAAAAAGTAGCTTACTACAAAAAATGAATGAGATGAAGCTTGGGGCTTTCAGTGAAGAGGGCACCCGATATTGTATTCTTTTTATTCCATTGTCAAAGCTAGATTCTAAAGTGCAAAGACCAACCTACAGTGGAAGACAGAACAAAAATAGGTAAAGTGGAGAAAAAGCCCTAGTTTAGGACAAAGGGCTACAGTGAACTAAAAGAGAAAATTTCTGGTGATGTCATCAGGACATTTGCATAATGTTTGACATCTGTCAAACACTCCCATATTTGGAACTGGTTGCATGGGAGTATATTGGTTTGGCTTAAGCTTTAAGGAATAAAGCAAGAGGACAGAATAGACATACAAAGGCACATAATTATATTTTGCTCTTTTTTTTGTTTCATTACTGAGTATTGAATATTGAAACCCGGGCATCATAGATGCTTTGCAAGTGTTCTAGTAAGCTGAATCACTAGCATTTTCTAAAATTTTATTTAGAAACATGTTTACAACTTGGCCTTGAACTTAAGATCTGCCTGTGTAAGTTTCTTGAGTAGATGGGATTATAAGCATGCACCAGCACACCAGGTCTCTTTTGACTTTTCACTATCAGCACATTTATTAAATATATCATGAATTCATTCACTGTGGGGAGTTAGTACATGCACATATCATACTTTAATACCTTTTATCTCCCTTTCTTCTCTCCTTCATATGTTCTCCCTTTAATTTTAGAACCACTTTCCATGTGAAAAAGGGCTATATTGGGGTCAGCGAGATAGCTCAGTGGACTAAAGTGCCTGCTTAGGCAAGCTAAGGCAAGTACAGGGACTGCAGTTCCATGCTTTGCACCACATGCCTCATCAGCCCCAAGCTCCACACCCAGGCTCAGTCTCAGTCAGTGTCTGGGCGTAGTGGTGCATATCTATAATCCCAGCACTGGGAAGGCTGAATGCAGGAGGATCACCACAGTCTGAGCTGCACAGTGAGACCCTGCAGCAATCAAATACATTAAAAAGAAAAGGGCTATATTTCAGTTTCCTGTTATCTAACGCTTACTTTGTTCTTTATGTCATTTATAGTTTGGATTTCACATATAAAAGAAACCATTTGAGGGGGCCTGCCCCTTAGCTCAGTTCTTTAAGTGACTGCTTTAACAAAGCAGTCAGGTTCAGGTTTCTGTGGTTCAATCCCCACAACTCAAGCCAGCCAAACCTACCCTGAAGGCATTCAGAGCAAAAAAAAAAAAAAATTAAAAGAAGAAAGAAAGAAACCATTTGATATTTGATATGTGTCTGATTATTTCAATTAGCATAGTGGTTTCTCTTGCCTAATTGCTATCTTTGGTTTTACATTCTACATTGAGCAGAAATAGTGAGAGTGGACACCTTTTATGTTTCTGATTTTAGAGGAAAAACTTTTACTTTTTCTTCATTCAATATGATGTCAGCAATAGGTTTGTCATGAATAGCTTTTACCAGATTAAACTAAAGTCCTTTAATTTCTAGTTTCTTCAGCATTTTTGTTAAATATGTATGCTGGGTATTTTGAAGACTTTTTCATGGTCTACTAAGATGATCATATGATTTTTTTTTCTTTTCAAAGTTTTATTGATAAACATATAGCAATGAGACAGTTTCAAATCAAATCGAAAGTACAGTTTCAACAAATAATACACTGCATACATTCTTCCCAGTGGTTAATTGCTGTACAAGATGCAGACTTGTGATCCTACTTACAAACACCATTAGAAAAAATCATTCTATTCATTAAGAGAATGCAACTATATATCTATCCAAACCACTTTGAATACACAGATACAAAATGGACATTCATAGTTATACCCCAATTGATCATATGATTTTTGTCCTACTTTCTCTTTATTTGGTACACTAAATGTATTGATTTATATATGTTGAATCATCATTTCATGCTGAGGAAGAGGGCAACTTCGTCATAAGACAATCAAAAATTCCACAAAAGATATTCTCAGAACTAATAAAGATTCAGCACATTGCCAGAATATAAACACACAAAATTTAATACAATTCCTGCATACCAACAGTGAATCAAATGAGAAACAAATCAAGAAAACAATACCATTTATAATAGTTTCAGAAAATTAAATAACTTAGAAATCAACCAATCAAAGGAAATGAAAGATCTTGACAATTAAAAATATAGTACTCTAGAAAAGGAGATCAAATAGGACATCATAAAATGAAAATAAATCTGTTTCTGGATAAAAAGAATGAATTTTGTCAAAATGGCTGTATTATCAAAACATATATAAAGATTTACCACAGTCCCAATAAAACACCAATAATATTCTTTACAGAACTAGAACAATAAAACAAAGCAAAGATTTATTTGGAGCCAGAAGAGACTCAGAATGTAAAAGCAATCCTGGACAACAAGAGCAATGCTGGTGGTACCACAATGCCAGGTTTGAAGTTGTATTACAAGGCTACAGTGATAAAAATCAGCATGGCACTGGTACAAAACAAACATGTGGATCAATAAAAGAAAGTAGAGGACACAGAAACAACTCCAGGCACATTCAGCCATCTGGTCTTTGACAAAGGGACAAAAAACATGCCATTCAGAAAGATAGATTCTTTAACAAATGGTTCTTGGACAACTGGTTAGACACATGCAGAAGATTGATTCTAGACCCACATCTCTCACCATGTACTAAAATAGAAATAAAATGGAGGAAAGATCTAAATGTAAAACAAATATTTAATCTGCTGGTCATAATGTATGATTTTTTAAATGAATTGTTGCATTCTACTTGTCAGTGATTTGTTGAAAATATCACTTGCATCAGAGTTCTGCAGTTTTGTTTTATTTTGTTTTGTTTTGGTTAAATCCTTCTGTGGTTTTTGCATTAGGATAATGTTAGTTTCCATGAAATAGTTTGGCAGTACTCCTTTTACAATTTCATTGAAGAGTTTGAAAATTATATGCATTAGAGCTCCATGAATTTCTTATAGCATTCTAGTGTAAATACATTGGGTTCTGGTCTTTTTTTTTTGGATAAGTTGTTTATTACTGCCTCAGATTTATAGTTTGTTATTGGATTATTCAAAGCGTTGATATTTTCTTTGTGCAGAAATCTAGGTACTTTGAGCTGAGAAGGGTTGGTGTAGGGGAGACTGCAGACATGGTCCTTATCCAGAGGGCTAATTTAATGGACCTTGGATATAAGTCATGTTGCACTTTACCAGTTATGAACTCCTTTTCCAAGGTTGATCTAGTAGATATTGGTAAAAGGAATCTGACACATTTGAAACTTGCTCCATCTCTATGATCACTTAGAGTTTGGCAGGCTCTAGGTGAGACTAAAAAAACTTCCAAGAAATTAAAGCATGTACAATGAAATCATGAGCACTGGAATGGAAAGGCAGGTTGATGAAACAGCTGTGTCTGTACAATCCTTTTAAGGGGCTGGAATAGTGATTGTAACCAGCTAGCTCTAAGTGTGATATTTCTTTGTCACATATCCCTCTAGTTTTATCTGTAGGATGGAGAGTTTGGTGGTTTTGAAGGTCAATTTTAGTTAATGAATTAAAAAACTCCTGCCAAAGCTTACAGCTTCTACTATATCTTTCTAGCCTCAATGAACTTTAACAATGATCAGCTATAGATGTAGCTAGAAACTGCTGGCAGGGGTCAGTGATTGGAACACTATTTCTATATTTAGGCTTTATTACTATGGATATGTTATTTATATAAAATATATATAAAATATTCTTTATATTTTCTGCTGGGTATATAAGTCCAGGTTAAAGTGAGACCTGTGTTTATCAAAATCAGTCTCACAAAATATTTGAACACACATTTTTCCAGAGATTTTTTTCAGTGCCACCTGGTGCCAAAATTTGTATTTATTCATATTTTTAAGAGAATAAAAAACAGTGAAAAAAAGAAATGATAACAGAATTTCACTAAACAAAATAATAATTCAACAATTCTTGTTATATTGCATATTGTTGTCTTCAAATTAAAATGGCCAGTAACACAGAAGAATGTGACCAATATCATTAGCTATCAACACAAAAAGCAAATAAAAATTGCAATGAGATAATATTTCTTACTTAGTAAATTGGTTAAGATAAAGTTAAGGAAAACTAGTCTTGATGAGAGAGTTGAGAAAATGAAGCTCTCATAGTGTTGTCTGTGGGAGTGCAAAATGATACAGCTAATTTGCAAAGCTATTTGGCTATTCCTCAAATGGTTAAACCAAGTTAGAATATACGTCAGTAAATTCCACAGCAAGATATACACTCAGGAGAAATGAAGTCATAGGGTTTACACCAACACATGCACACACATTTGGATAAAAGCAGTTTTTGTTGTGCTGGGAATCATATGTGGGGCACTGCACATAGTAGAGAAGCACTTGTATATACCGCTGAGGCACGTTTCTAACCCTTTATAGTAATGTTATTCATAATAGCCCAATAATAGAAATGATCCAAAGGTTCATCCACTGATGCATTCATGAATAAAAATATAGTAGATCCATAAAATAAGATATTTGGCAATAAAAACCCAATTGATTCCTGATACATGCTATAGCATGAATGAACTATAAAAATATTATTCACAAATGAAAGAATCTAGTAACAGAATCCAATATACTATATAATTCAATTGGTATGAAATGTTCAGGATAAGATAGAATAATTGAATTGTTTCTTTAATGTGGTGGATAGATTATAGAGTTATGGGATTATAGAGGTTTATTTTGAAGGTGGTGACATGAAAAATGGACCATGGTGGTGGTGAAAAAAATTCTGTTAATGTAGTTAACAACATTGAATTTTATACACTATTTATTTAATTTATTTATGGGTAGTGTTTTATTTTACTTGTTTAGTAATTTATTTGAATATTTATATAAATTGTCGTGTTATAATTTGATACATATATCAATAAAATTTATTAAATGATTAATATGGAAGCAATCAGAAGCTACACTAGAGAGGCCAAGTCTGGTGGGAAACAGACTTGTAAGGAAATTTTCTAATAGGTTAGCTGGGGAAACAATCTAAACTAGGACAAGAATAAGGGTAATTAGAAAAAGTTGTGGTTATAAAATATATTTTATATCAAACATCTTAGACATAACATGGAACAGGTATTAGAGTGTGCCTAACGAGAGTCACATGGAGAGAAAACATTCTCTCAGGCTTTCTTTTTGTTTGTTTTTTTTGGCGGGACCGAGGATTGAACTCCATCCTTTGTGCTTGCCAGGGAAGCACATATTCCACTGAGCTATCTCCCTGGCCCCTCTCTCAGGCTTTCTCAGAGAGCAAATTGATCAAGCAATGGCCGTGACTTATCCATGTGGCTGACACTGACAAAGAATCTACAAACTGCAGTACAGGGTTTCAGGGTAAATCCTGAGGGGTTTTGACTGACCTTTTCAGATACAAAAGTTACATTTCTTGTTATATAGGTCTTGCTTTATCTTGGTCTTAACCATCCAGCAGACAAGTATAAAAACGAGGTATAAAAAGTAAGGTCATATTAATAGGCTGAGCTGTAAAAGGCTCAAGTCCACAACTTCTGACATTACCAGTCCTATGGATAACCCACTACTATTATGGACTACTGGACTATATTGGATTACCCTGCTGAATTCACACACCTACAATATTTAAGTGACAATTGGAATACCCATCTCTGACAAAACTGAGCAAAAAAAAAAGGGATATAAATGAAGGACCAGTTTGTATCTGTATATTCAAAATAGGATAGATATACAGCTACTTTCTCTTAATTCAATGAATGGAAAGATTTGTACTAATAGTGTTTGTGGACAGGATATCATGTCTGCATCTTGTACAATGAATAACTACTAAGAAGACAACAATACGCAATGTATTAATTATTGAAATGGTCCTACTAACCTGTTTTGAAATTGTCTCATTGCTATTTGTTTCTCAATAAAATTTTAAAAAATAAATGAATTAAAACAATATATTGTAAAGGTAGAATCAATATATCTGGTTCTATGTTGAATAAGGAGGCAAAAAAGAATGTAGTTTAAATCCGAGTAACTTGGATAGTAATACTGTTACCTACATACAATAAATGTGTGGTTTTAGAAAAAAATTATAGGCCTGGGGAGATAGCTCAATAGAATAAGTGCTTACCTGGCAAGCGCAAGGTCCTGAGTTCAATCCCTGGTACTGCAAAAAAACAAAAAAAAAACAAAAACAAACAAA
>NW_004524787.1:4013218-4032891 GCF_000260255.1 Octodon degus
TTCCTAACAGATTCAAGTTTGCTTTTTTCTTTTTGGTGTTGGTGATTAGCCTCAGGCCCTCATACATGCTAATCAAGTGCTAAGTCAGTGAGCTACACTCCTAAATCAACAATTTGAGTTTTTCAGATGCTATCAGCACAACAGTCAAATGATGCATATTAACTGATTGAAAGATAAGGACTGGAGTTTAGTAAAAAGGGAGGCCTGGTTAGACATAACTATTTAAGATATGTCAATATATGGATCACAGTTCATGTCATAAAAGTAACTTAAAGTTTCCATAGAGAAAGTCTGGAAATAAAGGAGATTTAAAAAAACATTTTTTTTTTGAGGTAGGAGCTGAAAAATACATTTAAAATACAAGATAGGAAGGATATTAATAGCAGAACTTCTTTACTAAAAGATTGACCCTAAACCTTTAAAAGTGGAAATACAAGTTTAGAGAATGTATCTGGAAGAATTTTCTTTTCAAAAATTCAAAAAATAAAATGGAGACATGTGGAAAAGATGGAAGTTAAAAGTATTAAATTTTCTGTGCCTCCCATCATAGCATTTTGTGGATACCTGGATGTTGCAAGAAATTTCTGATGTGGTTCAACTTTTGTATCTTGATTGTCCTTCCTAGGTGAGGTACTCACTTACCAGTGGAACATCCCAGAGAGATCTGGCCCTGGACCAAATGATTCTGCTTGTGTTTCCTGGATCTATTATTCTGCAGTAGATCCCATTAAGGTAAAGTTGATGTTGGCTGTTTTGAGGTGGGTCTCAGAAATAGACAAACTGCCTAAAAAATTAACCTAGCGAAGAAATGTAATAAGAAGCCTAGGCTTAAGATATTAAAACCTAAAATAGGGGGATAATGTGTCAAATGCTAGGCTCATTTCAGTAGTTGGGAAGAGGAATGAAGGCAATGCACAGCAAAAAATATTTCTCCTGAAAATTTTCTACCTTGTATATTCTTTTGACTTCCATAGGATAATATACTATCATTCGAAAAACTAAAGGATGATTGTTACAAGATTGGAATTCTAGTTAATTTGGCTCTAACTTCCCTTTAGAATGACTTAAAAATGCAGACTGCCTCTACTTCCTCTTCTGGAAAATGGATTTATCTATTTAGCCTAATAAGTCATGAGCAGTCTTTTTAAGCTACAGCAGAGATTCTTTTTTTTTTCTTTTTTTGGCAAAGCTTTATTCCAGGGGGACTCAGTCATCATGGCAGCTAGAATGTTGTTCAGCTCTGCATGCTTCCTCTCCTTGTGGATGTGTGTCCCCACACTTTTCCTGATGAACCTGAGGGGGTGCTTGTCTTTGGAGACCTTGAACAGCTCCATGGCACTCTGCTCATAGGGGTGAAGCTGCACACCTCCTATCATGTCTCTTTATTATAATTTTTTATTTTATTGGTACAATTTTGATACACATAATGACCACATTTATCATAGAGAATTTGTTCCTGTACATAACAAATCTTGATTTTTCTTTTTATCTCAACTCCCTCAGCAACCATTTGTTGTCTACTACATCTTGGACCTTTCACTTGGTGCTTGGAAGTATACAAATGTTAAGATACATTTCCACTTTCAGAACAGATGGACTAGTTGAACAAGAGGAGTCAAGAAGTTATCACAATAGAAGATACTTGTATTTCGGCCTTGCAAGCCAGTAGATATGGAATGTAGAGGAGAGAAAGGATTTGTGGGCAGAAGGAACAGTATCAAAAAGCATTGATGAATGTTTGGCATAGCTAAAACATAAATTATATAGGACATCTTATCTATGCCCAAATGATTGTCGGGATTGTTTCAAATAACATACAGCAGTAGGGTGCTTATAAATGTAAGGCTATGATGAGGTGTGGAGGGACACAGTGATCTGATTCCTTGCAGAGCACTGCCATTCTTTCCTTCTTTCTTCTTTCTTCAGGACCTATACAGTGGCCTAGTAGGGCCCTTGGTTATCTGCCGAAAAGGCATACTGGAACCCCATGGAGAACGAAGTGATATGGATCGGGAATTTGCCTTGCTGTTTTTGATCTTTGATGAGAACCAGTCTTGGTATCTAGAGGAGAATGTGGCAACCTATGGGCCCCAAGATCCAGGCCGTGTTAAACTACAGAATGAGACTTTCTTGGAGAGCAATAAAATGCATGGTATATAGATAAAGAAACTACTGCTTTTTCAAAGACGTGTTCACTGGTTGGTTGCATGAGGATGTCTGACAGATCCATTACTGCCTAAAGGGGCATGATTCTGAAAATGATGGAAAGGTTGGAAGTAGAATGAGGATGAATTGGAAATATCCTTATTGTTGTACATTTATAAACACAAAGCAAATATCTGATCCACATTAGATTAGGTGCTCAATAGTACACTGACTCTATAATGTGATTGTGACACAAATTTTTAATATATTAGAGAAGGCAAATGGACCTTTATGCTCTATATCCTTTTGTTGCAAAATACTGAGTTTAGTCTTATTTTATTTAATTACCATTCTGAATATTAGGTATATGCTTTTCCAACAGCATATCTGGTTTTAAAATAAAATTTAAAGGGAACCAGGGCTCAATAGAATAAGTGCTTCCCTGGAAAGCACAAGGGCCTGAGTTCAATCTCTGGTTCCACCAAAAAATAAATAAATAGATAGATAAATAAATAATTTAAATTTGCAGGTGGAATAACTGGAGCTGGACCATGGGAACCATAGCACAGTGGTTAAATCTCTAGCACCAAGAAATAAAAAACATATAAATGAATATTGCAGAAGAGAGCCTCATGAAGTAACATATAGGCTTTATGCCAGACATAAGGATGAATATATTGATTCTTGAATAGAGGGAAATTGTGTATCAAAAGTTCCCTTTGGCCTAGTCATCTGGGTAGCTTTTCAAAAAGAAGAGAAAGTCTCAAACAAGGGAGAGAGCTTAAGTGCAGTGGAATGTATGAAGTGATCTCTCATAACCCCTTCTACTTCAAAATTTCTTTGATCTGAGAATAAGGTGCAGCGTTGATAATGACTCTAATGGAACTCAGAAGTAGTATCTCATTATTCCACAGATTTTTAGCTATTTCAACTTTGAGAAATGAGTGATTCACATTAGAACAGATGATTCACAAAGTGCATTTTCTAAGCTTCTGTCAAATGAGAGAAATAAATGGACAAAATGGAATGAGGGCACAGTTAGGTCCTTCTAATGCAGGAGTTTGACTAATGCCCATTCATCTTTTTGTTTAGGCATCCATTCATCCAAACTTTTCAGGCTTCAGTCCACCTACTATATCCGCCCAAAATGTATTTGTAAGGACTTATCAGAGTTCTGGCACTAAATATTTAAATATAAATAATTTTGATATGTAAGAGGCAAATAAATAACATTCTTCCCTTCTTAATTCTTAAATTCAAAGATACTTATGATCAAATGTGTGTTTTATTACTTGAAAGGCTAATTGAAATCTTAATTTAGTTCTAAAACTAAATGTGTTTGCTCATACTCCTTTGTAATAGAAAGATATTTTTACTTTGTCATTGACTTAAATGGATAGTATCTTTTGCCTTGACACAGGCATTCTTACTCACAATGAAATAATGAGTTAATTTGCACCCAATTCTGTGAATAGACTTATCAGGAAGGGAAAAAATCCAGAAGGGGCTGATTTGAGCAGGTTGTTTCTTCTGCCAAATTCACAATTTAGTGGGAATAGTCAAAGAGAAGACTATAAATGTACCTTACGTTATTTTCCCTCTTGAGAATAGAGTAGACTTTGTCTTTCCTTTGTAAGAAAATAAATAGTGGGAGGAAATTATTCTGGATTAAGATTCCTCAAGTCCAGTGCCAGTGTGAATTAAACAGCAATAAGTACTTTGATGTATTTGGAAGACAGGATGCATTCTGGGGAAAGATAAATGGTGAGATCCATACATTAATAACATTAATTACATAACTGACAGTTTTACAAAACACTTGTTGTAGAGTGAGGTACCTTGATTATTCTAAAAAGAAGATACAAGGAAGCTATAGTACTATAGTACACACATTTATTTTTCTGCCTATTTGGATATACAAGCTTCCATATTAGTTTTTACTTTTCAATATTTAAAAAAATCTTTTATTTATTTAGTACAGGGTCTCACTATGTAGCCCAAACTTGTAGTGCTCCTCTTGTCTCACCCTTGCCAGCATTGGGATTTCAGGTGTACACTACCATGCCTGGTTTTGGTGGCCGGCACAGAAGCATGGCATGCAGTACCAGGAACTGAACCCAGGTCCTTTTTCTTGCCAGGCAGGAGCTTAGACTGCCAAGCCATCACCCCAGCCAGATCTTACAAATGTTAAAAGATAGCTAAACTTAGAAACCAATTTTTGGTATGTTTCAATAACTTTTGTGCCAATAGCACTGGAGGACTTCAGAGGTGCAAGGAGCTGTAAGAAATTATAGATATGGAGAAGAGATAGGTGATCAGGATAGTTTTCTTGGGAGAAGGGAAGATTTGATTGGGTTTTGAAAAGATGGATAAAAAGGCAAAGTTTCTGGGAAGAAGTTTCAATACAAAAGGATGCACATAATATGCAGAGACTATTTGGAAGATAGTGGTGAAATTATTCTAACTGGAATAAATGTTTTGAATAGTAGGAGTTAGGTCTTGGAAGGTGGTTTTGAGTTATAGAATCATGGGCTTGAACCTCAGGGGAGAAGAAAACTATTGAAGTATTTTAAGCAGCAGAATAACATGGTCAAATTAATTATTTAAAGACATAACTCCAATGTGAAAGATAAATTGGAGAAAGATAAATGGAAAAGGAATAGGCATAGGAGCATATTGCTATCATCAGAGATATTGGGAACCAGACCTAGGACAGTTGTGAAGGTCAATGTAGGAGAGAGATATGAGACATTTTCTTCTTTTATAGCCATCAATGGGAAGCTGTATGCCAACCTCAAGGGTCTTACCATGTACCAAGGAGAACGAGTGGCTTGGTACATGCTGGCCATGGGCCAAGATGTCGATGTACACACTGTCCATTTTCATGCAGAAAGCTTCCTCTTTCAGGTAAGCTGGAAAGTGGTTTGAGCTCCTTAGAGTTGATTAAAGGACCATTGAAGAAGAAAAAATAGTAAAGAAGAAGAGTGTCTGTCTACTCTATGGGGCATTCACCTTGGAATTCTAGCCTGGCTATATATACCAAGGTCAGTCACCTCTCACTCTTAGCTTTCTCTTCTCACATGGATGAGAATGGCTTATTTATAGGGTAAGTAGATTGAAGGAATCAACGTCATTTGTTCTCAGTGAGCAATGATCCTAAGAGCAAGAAATTTTACGCCATAGAATCTCTGGAATATAAGCGATTGTAAAAAGAATTTCAATTCAAGGAGCTACATGGAACAATAGGTGGATTTTAAAGAACATTTAGCCTTAGGAAAAGAGCATAGAGTTGGAGGTTGTGATAGGGACTTAGAGATGTAGGAGTGGTGATAAAGGTAGTGGCAATAGGAAGAAACTAAATTGAATTCACTTCTAAAGGAAATATGCGCTCCTTCTTACATTTAAAATATGTAAGAAGGAGCACATATTGCTGATGTGGGCAGCACCTTCGGGACATGGCTAATACACTGCCATAAAAGCTTAGGCCAAATTTTCCAAATGTGAAATTGTCCAAATTTTAGCATGTGAAAAAATAAAAGGAAAAGCTATAGAGATACTAATTTTTAGCTCCCTAAAGGAGTCTATACAATCTTTTACTTCAGAAAAATTTCAGAAAAATTAGGAACGATTCATCCACCGATTCAATTCATGTAGATAGGTCTTAGGAGAAATGAAAAAATGGATGCTCAAACATGCTATCTGATCTTGGAATCACATATCCCTGGTGTGAACACCATAGACTTTAAGTTCCTGTACAGCTGTAAGATTGTCACTATGTGCTTCATTTCCTCTGTCCTACTCCCAATCTATTTCACAGAATGGACAGAGCTACCGGGCAGACGTTGTGGATCTGTTTCCAGGGACCTTTGAGGTTTTGGAGATGGTGGTCAGTAACTCTGGGACATGGCTAATACACTGCCATGTGACTGACCATGTCCATGCTGGAATGGAGACCCTCTTTACTGTCCTTCCCCCAAAAGGTAAGACCTAATTCACTGAGATAGGTCATTTTTATCTAAGCCAATAGAAACCAGGTAATACCAAGAAATTTCTTATACTTATTTTGATCCAGAAGAACTAGGTATTAATATAGAGCATAGCCCCCCTCTAGGAATTCTCCATAACATTATTCATCATTTTCTATTGCTGCTCTGAAGCCTGCATCTCTTTCATTTGTTTTAATACCTGTTGGGCTCATGTGGTCTGACATCCTGAAACTGGTTGAGCTCAATACTTAGTACAAGTTTGTACCCTTTGAAATAAATTTAAGTTATATACAGATCTATTATTTAGAGCATAGTAGAAGCATTGAAGGAATGCATTGTGCTGGGGATGAAACCCAACTTTTTACTAAAACATGCACTCTACCCCAGAGTTGCACCCTCAATCCCTAGTGAGTCCATTTTCAAAGAAAAGAAAAATAATTCCAGTGGTTGCTCTGTTACCTTATGTGTTTAGTAAGGGTTTTAAAAAGCAGTTGTTTATACCTCATCAAAATTTAGAAACACAATAAAACAAAATAAAAAAATAGAAATACATATTGACTTTTAATACCTGCTTGTCCCAGACTGAGTTGCAAACAAAAGTGGAAGAAACATTTCTCTTAAAATTTGTATAGGGAAAAGTAATAACTGGGAAATTTCTATACTGATTACCTTTATTCTCCACTGAGCATATAGAAAGGTAGATTGAGCTGGCCTTTGTGTCATTGGGGCATTAAATGATTAAGTACTTTACTTCTTGATCCTCTCAATCCAAGTCTAGCTCACAGAATTCGTTCTTTTCCAAGAAGTCCTATAGGAGTTTTGGGTATACAGAAAAATCAAAGTTGGTTTTTCTTTCCTCCATGCTCTTTAAACTTCCATACTGCTTGAAAAGAAGGTGTTATTAAAGTAAGTATTCTAAGGTTGTCAAACACTGACTTTATTAGAAAGACTGGAAAGTGAGAAGATGGAAAATATAGTTGTTCTCTCACATAGCCTTAACAAATCAGGACAGAGAATACAAATACATTTACTGTGAGGGAATGGGCATGGGAGCTGGAGCAATGATTGAACTTGATTTCTTACATCATTAGAAGAGTTTTGTTTCCTGGCAACTAAGAATGCAACAACTTGAGCTGCACTTATTATTCTAGCATTATTCCCTAATATCCACATGTGCTATTCTATCTGTTCATAGAACAAAACTGATGTCATCAAGGTGTTATAGACTTAGGACAATAGGTTGCCTTCATATATTATAATAAGCCATCTCAAATATGAGTCGTTCAAAATATGAGACCATCTCTAGTACACATCACTGAGGCATTTTCATGAGTAAGGACATCTTAAATATCCCTATGACAACGAGCCAGCCCATAAACTTTATCTGTTTTTCTGTCCTCTTAAATCTCACTGTACTTTAATTTTATATGGCTCTAACTCTATATGTATGAATAGGACAATCAGAAGGAAGAGTTGAAGATAGACAGGGAACAAAGTACTAATTGTTAGAACACAGTTGTTTATGAGGCAACAGAGATGACAGGGCTATACTTCAATTAGTGTAAGACTAGAGGAAAGTCCTCCTACTGTAAGAAGAGAGAAGACAGAAAAACTAAGGAACAGTGTCTAGGCTTGTGGGAGCGTGTTATGAGACAGGTCGAAAATTTTTAGTTCATCTCTATTTCCTCTGTAATGAAGTACATACAGCCATTTGCTGAGAGTGAAGTATGATAAAAGGCTTCAAGAAAATGGGCAAAAGCTTACAGTAGACACTGTACAGAATGAAAAATGAAGTAACTATTGCCAGGAAGCATTGAAGATTTAGTTTAAGTTGGACTTAATCTTTCTGATTTTGTGGGTTTTCTCTGGAAGTACTTAGAATGTCAGACAAAATACAGGGCAGGTGCAGTTACTGTGGATGCAGTACCTTGCATTATTCATTGTAAGTTAGTAATTGAAGTGATAGACCATGGAGTTTGACGTCTCCAGGGAAGGAAGAAAAGACATGATGAAGCTGAAGTTTCAGGAAGAGTGGAAGTTTTCAGCAACTACAGATTTAATGAACAACAAATAAAAACTAATAGAGTAATAGTGCAGAAAAGATAGGAAGTTATTGTTAGATTTTTATCTGTGAGGTAGAGTGATATTGAATAATACATCCAATGTGTTAGTGGGAGTTATTGGTAGAATTGGAGTAAATGTGTGAGTCATTAGAGTTAAGAGTTCCAGACACTGAGGCTTGAGTGTTGAATGGGTCAGTAATCATGGTGGGAACTTAGGAAGACTGAGACAGGTACTAAAGACTGAATAAAGAGAAAGTGTGAAGGGAACTAGTAGATAACACTAGCAAGAAGTGCTTTTGACATTTGTAGCCAACTAGTATGAGTTGCAGAAAAGATGGAGCTTTATGAAAAGGAGAGGAACAAGGTATGGTGAGAGTTTAAGTGAGACACAGCTCAATCTCATTAAAATCAAGAGAAAAACATGTTCTAAGAGGTTGGATGTGTAGAGTAGGTATGATAAGTACCATGGGCTTCTTGAAAGAAAGGTTGGGAGCAGTAGAAAAAAGCAATAATGGTGATAGAGGAGGTACCAAGAAACATATAAGTACTTACAGAGAGGTCACTTACTTTTTAGCCTTCTGAGCCTGTGCTTTTGTCCACATTCTGTGCCCCTAATCAAAATCAGATCAACATACAGATGCGGACTTTGATTGTGAAGTGTGTAATTTAATCTTTACCTTTGCTTTCTATATACCAAGCAGAAATTCCCCCAACCAGGGCCTGGGGAGATGGCTCAGTGGAATAAGCACTTCTCTGGCAAGCGCAAGGGCCTGAGTTCAATCCCCGGTTCCCCCACCAACACCAAAAACAAAAAAAGAGAGAAATGAAATTCCCCAAACCAATGCGAACCTCCCACAGGGAAACTGCAGATTGGTAGGAAACATAACTAAAATAACATCTTGTCTTTTTCCACCAGAATACTTAACAACTGTCAGTACCATCACCAAAGAGAATGCAAAAGGTAGGTACAGACTGGGAAGTTACATGCAGTGTTTGTGTATATATGTTTGTGTGATGCCACTAGCAAATGGGACTTACATAAGTAAAATCTGGGCATAATGATACTACTGTCCTAAGGTTTTTGTAGGATTTCAGATGCCAGGGAGCCAAAGTTTGGCTTTTCCCAACACATTTATTCTCAGTAGCTTCCACTCCCAGCCTCTGGACTCAGGGAAAACATCCTCATCCCCAGTTAGAGGATGATAACTGAGTCTCTTATCTAATGTGTGTGTGAAAAAAAATCTCTAAAACCTGTTGGGTTAGTCATTAAAAGATTGTAGCCCAGATGTGGATTCCTACAAAAAAAAATGTTAACAGAGACCATGTGGTTTTCATTAATTACTTTTATTCTTGTCTTTCCCCTTCATCCTTGGAGTACCAAAGAGTTGAACCTTTGGAACTTACTTTTATGCAATTTGAGAAAACAGAGATTCTTCTTCTTTACTCTCTGGATCCAAATTGTGCTTTCCTTCTCCAACTCATTTGTAACCTGACTAGGAATTTAAAAAAAAATATGTGGTAGTGAAAAAAGGCATTAGAGAATATCTGTTTACTCTGGGAGGTTTTGGCTAGGTTTGGAGAAATTTTAATGATCTGCCCAAGTATCTTGTGAACTGTTAACCAGGGACCAGGATGTATCTGAGAGAACTTAGCAAGAGGCAAAATAATAACTCAGTTGCTAGGACTCAGATTTCATCTCCTTCAACTTTAGCAGCTCATTATTTTATGTATAATAACATTTTACATATGGTGTGCACTTGTGTGCACATATGCTTGTGCATACTTTTATGTGTATATTTATATATGCATACCCACATATTTAATGTACATATACACATTCCTCATAATCTTTCACTTGCTAAAAAGGTTCTTCAAGGGGAACAACCCTCAAAATTGTATGTCTAATAAATCCCAGAAATTTTCCTTATTACAAGCTAAGAAATGGAAGGTGAATTATTATGAGTATAGTAAGTAACAGCACATGAATTCATCCTACTTATATGGACTTGTTCCTGCAGGAGATGACTACAAATGATGACACTTTAGAGTACTCCCCATTCTTGGGTACTTATTTTTCTCTCTCCTCCATTTCAGCAACAATCCTAAGAGGCACTGGAGATGGCAACTTGAAGATGCTTGGCATAAATATCCCCATAGAACATGTGGAGACACTAACTTTTGTTTTAATTGCTGTGGGCATTATTCTTCTTCTTGTTGCTCTGGCTCTTGGTGGTGTGGTCTGGTATCAGCATCGGCAAAGAAAGCTCAGACGAAACAGAAGATCTATCTTGGATGATAGCTTCAAACTTCTCTCTCTCAAGCAGTAATAACTGGAGCATGGAGATATCCTCAAGAAGCAAACATGAAATGTACTCAAAGGCTACCACTGTGTCAAGGACTAACAGCTATCTCTATTATCAGAGGGTCATGGGTAGTGAAGAGGCAAAGACCAGAATCAAAATTATCTGGGTATTTCTTCATTTATTTATTTATATGGAAATTATATGCTCTCATTCTTTCTGTCATTTCTTTGCTACACGTTGAGATCTGGGACTGAGAGTGTCCCCTGGAATTCCTATACCACAAATTTCAACAGCTATGTCATACTCAAGGAAGATTTGAAAATTTCTAGAAATGGATCCTTCTAACAAGTAGAATCTAAGAAAAGAAAACCTTATTAATTAGGTTTCTGTTACTTTCCAGGATCTAGAACTTTCTAGGCAAGTACCATTTGAGGCCAAGAAAATCGACAACTAAACTAAGGACTAAAAATCTAGACATGATGGTGAATTGGGGGTAGGGTGGGAATTTGGGAATTCAGATTTTATTTTGAATCTCTTTGGCAGTGGACTATTTTGGAAAAGTGAGTAGATGGGTTGTTGGTGCTGTGTGTACCTACAACTTCTTGAGCTAGAAACACTTAAGAAAGTCAGTTCTTTCTGCTCTTACGCAGTGGTACTGATGGGCATCTTAGATGACTTCTCCATGTTTGAGGCAGCAAATTCTGTCCATTAAAAACTTGTTAGAATATTCAAAGACAGAACTTGGTGATTTTGACTATCCCTGTGGCTTCTGAGAGACTCCATTTCAAACCAGCCTCTCAAGGTTAAATTGGGAGTAAAGTATGGAACTGTCTCTCCAGTGTGAAGCCTGCAAATCTGTGTTGTGGAAGCTATCCCAGAGGAAACCGTAAATATTTACTGGGTAATCACCTGAAAATGGATCAATCTCAAGGTGACAGAAGTTCTGTGATTATAAAAAAAAATCAGAGAGGGATACAAACATAAGATGAGATTCATGCCTGTCCACTGGGCAAGGAGAGTTGAGAACATATCTGCTGACCCTTTCTTCCTGTGGAAATATTTGGAAGGTTTACTTGCTCCTTTGATTATTTCTTTATAGGACATAGTCATCCCTCCTGGTATTTTATAGCAATGTACCTTGCAATGTCATCTGCAAGTTTGAACCTCTTTGAAACCTAGGTTAGAGAACAGAAATATGAGATGGATTAGGCAAGGGGTAAGATGCCCCCCTCTACTGCTGTATCCACAGTACTGTACCTACACAGAAGAAGCACCATAAGGGAGAATAATGACAGTAACAGAAACATGTAGTACATTACACAGCATAGAGCATCATAACTTGATTTAATTTGATGTACCTCAATTCTTTTACAGTGCTGTTCCATTTTACAAGTGAGAAAATAAAGGCACATGAAGATTACATAATTTTATCCATGGCCACTCAATTTGAAGTTGAACAGGGATTCAAGTACTCATCTATTTGACTGCAAATAACTATTCTATCTTTCAGCCTGGAAATCTCCATTAGTCTCCATCCTTCTTACACGTATTGAGTCTTACTTTATTGTCTGTTTAGCAACATTTGTGCTTAATTAGCAACCCCTTCAAGATTACCTATAAAAACCTACATGGCTGATATTGTTTCACTATACTGGAGGTTGGAGAAGGAAACTGGACAGAAACTACCATTCATCTTGTTTTACCATGGTCAATAAGTTTCTGGAAAGTTTTACTGGAAATCTCAGAAACATAATCACAGTGGAAATGGGTTTGGATTGGTAGTTATTTAAGGCTATTTTGTAATCAATGCAGCCAGCAGCAGCAGAACCCCTCTGACCTGTTTTGTTTTTTTTTTTGTTTTGTTTTTTTTTTTTTTTTTTGGTGGAACCGGGGATCGAACTCAGGGCCTTGCTCTTGCCAGGCAAGTGCTTATTCCACTGAGCCATCTCCCTGGCCCCCTCTGACCTGTTGTTGATGTGAAATATAATGAAAATCAAATGCACTCTGAGGACTTCAGTCAATTAATAGTTTTAATTTACATGCATTTGGGAGGCCTTAGCTTGGTCCCAATTATGAATCTGATAGTCTAGCAGTAGTAAATAGGATAGGATGGTACTTTTTTTTTCTAAGTGTATAATCGTACTTCAGATAAAGGAGTGGAAACTCAGAGCCTGTGTGTTTTGGAAAGCAATTTTTTTGTGCTGAGTTTGTTCCAAGTGTGAATACAAGGGGATGCTTTGTATAGCTAAGTGGCACTTCTGTCCACTGAATGAACTCAAGCCAGAAATTCTCAATGCCAATACATTGGTGAGTCTTATTTGTGTTATCTTTTAAATATCATAGTTTCTGTCTCTATTGCTACATCCAAGTTTATGTGGACAACTGTAATAGCCTCCTGCTTCTTTCTTGAATTCTTTCTAGCCCGTTACAATTGATTTTCTATATGAAAAAAGATTCAAATGTAAATGAAGTTTCTAGTTTGAATAAGATATATAAGATTTTTCTCTTTCTGAAGAGAAATATACCCTGGAAATAGTGATAGAGGCAACAATAGAAGTGTTGTAGGCAGCCAAATTAGATAGAAATATTATAAGCAGTCAGACAGGGCCAAGCCCTCGAAGGAGATAACACAGAAGGCAAGATACCTCACAACTGTAAGAGGGACAGATGCTCGTGCTGTAGGCCAGACCTAGTGACCAAAGATCACACAAATGCTGACCTCCCTAAAGATTAGCATCTGGAATTGATCATCACCCTGAGGAAGCCAGGAAGAAACATTAATCTGACTACTACTGGCTGGCTTCCTGATAAAGTCCTGTTCTATATTCATGCCTGCTTGCTACCTGACTCACTTTCCCATTTGATCCTGGACTTAATTTTACCTGAGCAATGGTGCTTGTAATCCCACTGGTTGACCATAGTTTTGTCCCACCTCTTGTCCACCTAAGTGAGATCCCATTTTCTCCACCTTAGCCCTGCATAGTTTTGCCCTATAAAAGTAACCTGGAAGGGACAGCTTCCTGGACAACCTGCTTGGGTGCCCCTTCTGTCCCTCTCAAACAGAAGCTTTCTTTTCCAATAAATATTCTGCTCTTAACCTCCATTTGTTCCTAAAATTCATTCTTCAATTTTAGCGAATACGAACTTGTCCAGAACTTTTCAGGTCGGGAGTTTCATTTCCCATATATCTGAAGTACTCAAAAAGAAAGACAAAATCAGACTAGATAGGGACACAATGGCTGAAAAAGTAAAAAGGCAACTTTGCATCATAGAACCTTCCACCAGAAACAACCAAGTCATAGCGTACTTATGTTGTAGAAATTAAAAATACAATCTTGAAAACAATAAAACAAAACCCCAACATATTACTTATATGGGAACATCAATTAAATGACAGTGGTAAATGAAAGTACATATTAACTTGAAGTTTGCCAGTGAGGAAGAGTGTGAAGGATCTTTCACTGATGTTAAGTAGTACTCTTGTCCTGGCAAGCCAGAGATTACCCAGAATTCATAAGGCCTCAGCTAAGAAGGAGTAGCTGTGATATGTCTGACAAGAGTGACTAAGGAATGACTAGGGTATTTCTGGGTTAAATAAAATGTGAGGAGGGTTGGAGGAGTGCTGGAAATCCTAAACATTATAAATGCAAATTGAATGTGTCCTAACTATAGTCTTAGATGCTTCATAAGAAACTCTTCCTGTGAACAGAAAAAAAAAATAAGGAAAGGAATTCTGAAATTAGAAACAAGCGTTTCAGGGGATGGTTTAAATCTAAGGTAAAGGATCAAACACAAACCTGTTAGAAAGAGATTGAGGAAGTAAAGTTCTCCCTCCTTCTAAGTCACTATATATTTAATAATCTTTCTACATTCAGTATTTTGATATTCAATGTTTTCCCCCACTAAGTGCTGACAGACTTATAGTTGGCCCTTGAAATGTTAGCTCCTGCTTGGTGTGGTGATGCACACCTGTAATCTCAGCACTCAGGAGGCTGTGAGTTTGAGGCCAGCTTGGACTTCATGGTTAGTTAGAGGCCAGCCTAAATTATACCGTAAGACCTTGTCTCAAAAACAAAACCAAAAAAAGAACAAAAGACAGACAGAGAGAGAGAGAGAGAGAGAGAGAGAGAGAGAGAGAGAGAGAGAGAGAATGGTAGTCAAGAGAAACCACAGTCAAAATAGGAAATATTTCTCTTCTTTTAAAAGTGTAAAAAGACAACAATGTCCTGGACCAGAAAACATTTCTTGCAAATGGAGGTATCCAAACATCAGAGGTTTTTCTAGGAGACTTCAGGGAAAGATGTGCACTCACCTCCAAGAGATAAGAGAATATGGAGAAAAAACAATTCTACTCTTCCTAGGTTCTGCTACTATACACAAGTAGCTGTTACTTGGAGTTGCTACAGCCATACTGTGACCTAAAATGCTCAATAGTAAGATAATAGTAATGCTGGGCATGGTGTGTGCCTGTAATTCCAGCTACTCAAGAGACTGAGTCAAGAGGATCAAAAGTTGAAGTCAGCCTGAGCTATTTAGTGGGACCCTATTTCTAAATGATATAAAAAGAGTTTAGCAATATAGCTGAGTGGTAGAATCCTTGCCTAGCAGGTACAAGGTCCTTGGTTCAATCTCAACTACTAGAAATAAAACAAAACAGAACAACAACAACAAAATGACACTGACTTATATGTCTAATATTGTTAAACACTTGAATAAACCATATATGTCTTGAATATTTGTTATGAGATGAAAATTCTACTGATTGAATATTCTGTACCTCAGAACTGTAATCTCAAGTGCTGTACAACCCAACCTTTTTTAATGGGTTTCCCCAAATGTTACAACAAATATGTTGTCCTCTATATCCTAATCATACTTTTCTAAAATCTGAACCAAGTCTGGGATGCTTCCCATTCATTAGCCAAATTTTCCTTTCATGTGCCTACATGATGCAGTGGGATAATTTATTTCCAATCATCATTAAACCATTTTCTGACTCATGGTGTTGTTAAAATCACATTATTCATCAGCTTTCTTCCTTTTTGTTGTGGTCAGTGTTCTCAGTTGCTAAAGATGGAAACTCTCTAGTTAACATGTTAAAAAGTTTATTGATATTGGACAGCTCCAAAAATAGATGAAAAGATTCACTTTAGGATACCATAAACAGTGAATGTTAATTTTACCACCACTGGTGCTATTAAATCTAATTTTTGGAGGCTTTCTTACTATCTCTCTATTTTTAAAGTTCTGGTAAAAACATTCAACAAGCCAAGTCTTTGTATCTTTTTAGATTCACAAAATGATGGATTCTCAAAACATGGGAAGGTTGAGGAGCCCCTCTTAAAAGTACAATAAAAACAAATATTGGTTATATATTTCCTATGTATTTCCTAGTCTCTCTCAAGATTCTCATGCTTCCTTTTAGTAATACTCCTACAGTGATGCAGTCTTCCTTCTTTCAAAATTCTTAACCCATCAGAATACTGGTCTCTTGCTTTCACACTACAAATTAACAATTCAGAATTAATGACTGATAGCACCTGGGCATATGATAACAGAAGTATTTTCCACATTAAAAATAGATTTTGGTTTAATGATGCTCTCAACTTAAGGGAATGCAATTCTGTTTCCCCCCACAATTTTATTGAGAAACAAATAGCAATCAGACAGTTTAAAACCAAATTGGTAGGACAGTTTCAATAATTAACACATTGCATACTCTTCCTAGTGATTAATTGCGGTACAAGATGCAGACATGATATCCTATTTACAAACACTATTAGAGCAAATACGTTTATTCATTAAGAGAATGTAACTATATATCTATCCTCACCATTTTGAATATACAGATACAAAATGGACATTCATCTGTATCCCCCTTTTTTTGGTTAAGTTCTGTTATTTGAATATTATAGGTGTGTTAACTCAGCAAAATATTCTAAAAGAGTCCAGTAGTCTATAATAATATTGGGTCTTCTGCTTGACAGGCAGTGTCAGAAATTGTTGACCTGAGTTCCCTACAGCTCAACATAACACCATGGCTTTACTTCTTATACTTCGTTTTTATATGTTTCTACTGGATTGTTAAGACCAAGGTAAGCAGGACCTATGCAACAAGAGTTGTAGTTTTTGGGTCTGATAAAGTCAGTGAAATCTCCTCAGGATTTATCCTGAGATCCTGTACCTCAGATTGTAGATCCTTTGTCAGTGTCAGCCATGTGGATGATTCACGGCCATTGCTTGAACAATGTGCTCCCCGTGAAAGCCTGAGAGAATGTTTTCTCTCCATTTGACTCTGCTAGGCACACTCTACATCATCGATCACTTTCCTCTTTGGTCCCATAATCTCCTTGATCAGAAAATTTGGGACACTATCGAGTTACATGATGTTACAGTACAAGTTCTCATATGTCCTGAGTCTTAATTGACCATGGAAGGCTAGGGCCAAATTGTTGGCTTTCCTTGTGGCCCTCCTTTTTCTCTAATTTTGGAGAACTTAGATTCTTAACCCTCCAGAAGAGAAGCTTATTGTTATTACCATACAACCTAGACTGTTAAGTTTAACCTCACTATCTGTCTGAATATCAAACATCTTAGGCATAACATGGAACAGGTATTTTTCATCAAGTATTGATATGATGAACTTTAAGTCCCTACAGAATATGATAAAAAACATTTAAAAGATAGACTATATTTTTTAAAATAGGCATAAAGAATTATATAATTCTTATGTTTACACATAATTCCAAAAATCTAACCATATACAACTATGAAGCAGGATAGTCCCACAACATTCCTTTTCCTTTCTCTTGCCTTCATTCACCCCCCTCTTCTTTTTGAACATTCATCTAACCGAGACACAGCACAACAGTAACTGGCATGTCATGACAAGCAGACCGTATTCAGAAGACCAGAATGACAGGCACCCCAAGCATGAAACTACTATTACAGATTACCATCTTCAGTAAAGTTGCTTAGTTCACAGGTATCAGTATATATAGTTAAGGTGAGAATCTTTCCAATTAACTGCTAGATTCAAAAGTCTTCTGGAGATTCTCAGGATCATTGCTTTGCCCATCTTCTACATATAACTGTATGGCTTGCAACTGTCATGTTTCCTAGCTCTTCTCCTTTCCCTCTCTTAATTAGTTAGTCCTCGAGTTCCTGCTTTCCTTTTACTTGCATTATACCTTTCTATTTTTATTTCTTCTTTTGAGTTCTTATACTAGGGAAACTATATGATATTTGCACATGTGTGTCTGGTTTATTTCACTTTTGAGTATATCTTCAAGTGGCATCCACTTCAATATGAAGGTTTCTAGTTTATCATTCTTTTTAGCTGAATAATACATCCTTGTGTAAAAATACCACATCTTTGTCAACCATTCCTCAGGTAATGGGCATCTTGGTTGTTTCCAAGATTTGGCTATCACAAATTGTGCTACTATAAACATAGGCACACATATATTACTATGATATGATGTTTTCAGATCCTCCGTGAAAATTTCCAGTAGAGGAATAGCTTGTTTAAATGGGATTTGCAGTCCAACTTTTCTAAGGAGTCTCCACACTGATTTCCATAACGGTTGTACCAGTCTACAGGGAATACAATTCTACATGAAAACAAAATTTGGTGATTTTCTCTTGTGTCACTTTCTTCTCTCCCATGACAAGTTACAGAGTAGTGTTCAAATAGTGGAGTATGAGTGTAAGAGCTGAGATTGATCTGAGTGAAATGAGGTTTTGAAGATAATTATATGGGCCTGAAGTTGAGAATCATAAAGAAGTAAAATCAGGTCCAATGATTTCATCAAGCAGAGTAGGAAATTTGAAGAATTTTGGCCCTAGAATGGCTTTGGAGACTTTTAGAAAGGCTCTACAGAAGGACTGTCCAGAACTCTATGATCTCTTTCTAGAACTTGCTATATGCAAGATTTTGTTCCTTACCAGTTAGACAAGAGATTAGAGTGCAGCAGAGCTGGCTGAAGAATTAGGTTGGCATGTGAATTACAACATTCCAGGACATAAACATAGAACAGTTCCTAAAGTTCTGCAGTTGGCCTTTTGACAGCTGAAGCAAAAATTTTTTATGATGGCCTACACCTGACATCATCTTGAGATATAGGTAATACAAGGACAATCTACATTGAGTTTTTGCTACTGTGTTCACTCCTGGACGGTGGCCCACCCTCAAGTTTTAGGATGTACTGCTTTTCCTACTTTTATTTGGCTCAAACTCAATCTGCTGACCCTGTTTCCTTTCCTAACAATGTCTAACAATAAATAATAAAACTTTTCTAGCATGTGTGCTTGTCTTGCCCTATTCTTTGTTGTCAACAGAAAGAACCTAGAAACCACTGCCAGGAGAATACAGCACTCCAGCACATAGTAACATATTTGGGTAAGCCAATACCAGAGGAGATAAGACCCCTTTGGCACAATATTTGTTCCTCTCTCTCCCCTACATTGGGGAACTCAGGAGACTTCTCATGGCACCAGGATCTCTTTCCTGTGTTTCTCAGTATGTAAAATTGAGACAATGTAGGACTTCTTTGTTTTTCCAAACCAGTAAGAAGAACATAGTTCTACCTCAAGTTTTCTCTGCTTTTCTTTCTTTTGCCCATTCATGGTCACACTGACAATTTTGAGTTAAGTAGCCAGAGCACATATGATGATGTATTTTTGATCTCAGGCTTCATTCCTCCATGATACTTTATTTAGCTTTCTAACTCTTGAGAAAAACGATTGTTGGCAACTTGGTCTCCTGTATGAGTATGTGCATGCACAAATTTACTTGTTTTGAGCTGAAAGTCTTATCTGTATTTTTCTATTTTTTTAATTCTTCAGGCAACTTAATGAACCAAAAGAAATTTTGATACCACGACAAATGCCAAAAAGAATCATTTATCAATTAGTTTTGAAGTGTAGATCTCAGTCTCTGTTATGTTATTTTTTCATAATTTTATTGATAAACAAATAGCAATGAGACAATTTCAAATCAAACTGGCAGGACAGTTTCAATAATTAACACATTGCATACATTCTTCCTAGTGGTTAAATACTGTACAAGATGCGAACATCATATCCTATTTACAAACACCATTAGAACAAATCACTCTATTCATTAAGAGAATGTAACTATATATCTATCCTAACCACTTTGAATACACAGATAC
>NW_004524787.1:4033920-4034387 GCF_000260255.1 Octodon degus
CCTTCTTTTTGAACAACCATCTGCCCAAGAGACTTCATAGCAGCAACTGGCATGTCATGAAAAGCAGCCCGTATTCAGAAGACCAGAATATAGGCACTCCAAGCATGAAACTACTATTACAGATTACTATCTTCAGTAAAGTTGCTTAGTTCACATGTATCACTGTATATAATTAGTCAGGATGAAAATCATTCCAATTAACTGCTAGATTAAAAAATTCTTCTGGATATTATCAGGATCATTGCCTTGCCCATCTTCTACATATAACTGTATGTCTTGACATTGTCATGTTTCCTAACTTTTGTCCTTTACCTCTCTTGATTAGTTAGTCCTTGAGATCCTGCTTCCCTATTACACATTTCTATTTGTATTTCATCTTTTGAGTTCTTACTAGGGAAAGTATATGATATTTATAAATGCGTGTTTGGTTAATTTCACTTATGAGTATATGTTCAAGTGGCATCCAC
>NW_004524787.1:4038882-4047305 GCF_000260255.1 Octodon degus
TGTGTGTGTGTGTGTGTGTGTGTGTGTTCCCGTGTTTGGTGCATACATATTTATGAGTGTTACCTCTTCCTCTTGAAATTTTCCCCTAACCTGTATATAGTGGCCTTTTTTATTTCACTTGATCATTGTTGGTTTGAAGTTCAGACTGTCTGAGAATAGGATTGCTACCCCTTGTTTTTTCTGAGTTGCTGGGGCATGTAGTATTGTGTTCTATCCTTTGACTTTCAGCCTATGAATGTCTTTATGAGTTAAATGTGTTTCTTGTATACAGCATATTGTTGGATTTTGTTTCCTCATCCACTGTGTCAGTGTATTTCTCTTAATTGTTGAATTGAGTCCATTTACATTGATGGTTAGAATTGAGATTTATTGTCTTAAAATTGACATGTTATTTACCTGTTGTCGGTTACTCCTTTTGCTCCTGTGTTTAATTGCTCGTCCTATTTAATTGGTTGATTTTGATCTCATTCGTGGATTTCTGATCATTTTGGTCCCTCTCTAGAACATCTTTCAGTAGCCTGTGTAAGGTTGCGTTTGTCATCTTGAAATTCTTTTGCTGTTCTTTCTCTTGAAATTATTTCACCTCTCTATCAAACTTGAATGAGAGTTTTGCAGTGTCTGGGTTGGTATTTGTTTTCATAGAGGACTTGAAGTACTCTGCTCCGTGTTCTTCTTGCCTGCATGGTTTGTTAATAGAAGTCAGCCGCAATTCTGATGGGTTTTCCTTTGAATGTGATCTGCTTCTTTTCTCTAGCGGCTTTCCGTAGATTATTCGTGTGCTGAATTTCTTGGATCTTGATGATTATATGTCTCGGTGTGTTTTTCATTGGGTTGAGGTTATTTGGCGTTCTGCATGCTTATTACCTGAATTTCAGATTGTTTCCTCATATTTGGGAAGTTTTCTGCTATTACTTCTGCCCATATTTTTTAATGTCATTTGTATTGACTTCTTCTTTCTCATTGATGCCTTTCATTGTTCATCTTTGCATCATCTTGCAGGGGATGGATTATTCTTTCCTCCATCCTCATTGTTTTTAAAATATACTTCCTTACATTTTCACTAGCTGCACCAACATCTTCAAGATGTGAACCTCTGTCTTCACTTGCACTTAAACTGTTTTTCAAGCTTGTGATTGAGATTTTAATTTCCTCTATGTCTTTGACTCTGCTTCATGCAATTTTTTTCTTTCCTGTATTGCTCATTCAAGGAATCCATCATTTTTCTAACCTCCTGTATTTTTTTATCAATGTCTTCTTTAGAAGCAGTTATAAAGTCTTTTACTGCAGTGTTTTTTTCAGATTGTGTTTCCTCCCTATGTTTCTGTAGTTGTTTCTTTGCTTCAGATGCTATGAATTCTGGGAATTCTTTTTTTATTTCAGAAAACAATTGCACTCTGAGTTCCTTACCACTTTCTGCTGTTGTTTATTTACTATCGACTCTATTAATTCATGCATTTGAGCCAAGCTAGTGTCCTCTGCACTTGTTCTGGGTGGGCATTGGGTTTGCTCCTTATGTTTCTGCGTTTGATTCTTTACTTCAGATGTTATTAATTCAGGGATTTCTTTTTTTATTTTTAATCTGATTTCCTCTATACCTTCTGCAGGTGTTTTTTTTTTATTTCAGAAGCTGTTGATTCATGGCTTTCAGCTGTGTGATTCCCAATTTGTTCTGTGTTAGTGTCCTCTGCACTTGTTATGGGTGGGCTTAGGTTCTGAGGTTGCATTTTGTTCCTTCTTGTCATTTTGTGTAGCACTGTCTTCTGACCTTTGTTGTAGAGCTTTGGTGCAGTTATAACCTTAGCATGTACTGAAGTTCAGGTGCAGCTCTACAAAGTTTGGATATATCCAGCTATGCCTGGCTTGGTTCTGGCTGCTGTGCTCAGCTCCTTCCTGTTGCTGCCCTTTTGTTGAACCTGTTGTGCCCCTTTGTCAAGATTTTCTGCTCCTGTACTAGCTGGGTGGTTCTATCCTCTACACTCTCTGCAGGGATTGCACCTGCAGGGTTTCACCCCAGGCCTATATGCCAGGTCTGAGCTGAGCCTGGAGGGACAAGGTGCAGTATTGGGCAGAGGCAGCCGTCCCACACATTCACCTCGCCTGAGGTAGGACTGGGTCTGGGGGTTCCTGGAATGTGGCAGAAATTCCTACTTGGCTGGTGGGTTGGAGGAGGTACTTTGGAGTGTTGGGGGCTACCCACGGGGGTTTAAGAGAGTCTCATGTGCCCTGCGCCTGGGCTGGGGCCAGTAGTAGGTCCCGCCAGCGCAGGGTAGCTGGAAGGTCTCCCACACACTCACTGGGCCTGTGCTAGGACCTATCTGTACTTTTTTCCTAGATGACTTTTTCTTCCCAGGGTGCTTAATCTGGAACACCTTCTTGTCATGTGACTGGCCATCATTTTGGGTCAGCCCTTTGGGTTCCACAGTGTGTGGTTTCAAGTGTTCTCATGGTCAACAAAAATATCTCATCTTTGTAAATAAGAGTAAAGCCTCTTAGTTTAGAGAACATGTGGACTTCGTCTCTCTTTTCTTTTGACTTAGGCTCAATCCTTTTTCTGTTTCTTCTAACAAAATGCAGGTAATTTAAAACATATACCAGTGAGATGTGGTTGCTCACACTTATAATCCCAGCACTCCAGAAACTGAAGCAAGAGGATAATTGTTATGCGTTTGAGGCAAGCCTAGGTTACATAGTGAGTTCAAGGACACCCTGAACTGTGTAATGAGATCTTGTTTTACAAAAATGCTTTAAAATTCAAGGGAATGAGAAATAGTGTTTTAAAAAGCAGTTTCTATATCTACTGCCTTAAAGAATGCACGGAAACTTTTGCTACTGGGGTAAATGCAAGAGATATTGTTTCTCAAGTGGCTTTTCCCTTCCAAATACGGCCACCAAGTGCCTCAACAGTGGCTAAGGGAATACTGGTGTGGGGAGGGCTCCATCACATGAGATTTTCAAATTATATGGCTCAACCTCTATTCCCTAAGAAGTAAGTGGGTCATAGTAAAGAGATAAAAAGCCACTAGTTGGGCTTTCTTCTATGCGTCTATGAAAGAGGCTGGTGCTTTGGACAGAAACACCTATCCAGTAAATTCCTTGCAGTCTTCCAAGAAATTATTTGTGGGGTCAAGTCAGGTCTCCTCCTTCTACATGGGACAATATTTTAAGGAACTGTGCCATAGTTCTAGGTAGAGCCATCAAGTAACTCAACACCCCTATGTTTCTAGGAAAAATGCTCAGTATCACCCTAGCTTCAGACAGAGATGCCTGTGTAGTGAATACTGGAGTTTCACAGGGACACTTTGTGGTTTATTAAGTCTCCTCCTTCTCTATGGGTCAACATGTTAAGTATATAAGAACTAGTTGTCTCTCTATATAGGATCCAAGATGAGCTATGGGAAACCTCATGAACCATGCCAGACTCCACTGCTTGTGCCTCTAGGTCATAGGCTTGATCAGTGGGAAAGGGTGTACTCTACCAATTTAAAAAAGGAATAGCTTATCTGCTATTGCAACATAATTTTTGTTCAATATGAACTAGGGGATATTGAGAGATGCCTACAGTATGGTAGTTTAAATTATGAGACTATTTTTTACTTAAAATATTTCTGTTTAAAATATGGAAGGTAGAATGAAATCCCTAACATTTAGACATTTGTGAACATTTGTCTCTGGAAAAGTCCAGAAACTATGGTAGTTAAAATTGATCTTGAGGAAGAAACAGACATCTTTGATAATCCTACCTTTGGATCTTCACTTGTCTCTCAAGAGGATTTGTGTCTCACCTATTTGTTGAATGAAGAAACTTCATGATCCAATTGATGGACAAGGCCTTTAACAGGCTCTGAAGGAGGGTCAAAAGAGAAAAACTGAAATTATAGCTGTCATAATTGGCAATGCTTTTATTTTTTATTTTTTATTTTTGTAGTACTGGGGATTGAACTCAGGACCCTGTGCTTGCCAGGTAAGAGCTTATTCTACTGAGCTATCTCTCCAGGTTCTGGCAATGCTTTTAAATCAACCAAATAGTCTAAGAAAAAACCTAAGCATAACTGATATTACTTTTATAAGTGCATGAAATCTGGACACTCTACACTCAACTGAACCAAGCCATCACCAGGGTCCTGCTCCAAGGGAGAGGCAGCCAATATTTCTGACTTGTGGAACTGGAGGTTTGACTATCTCCACTCCCAGAAAGAAGCTAGGCCAGCACAAACCCTCATTTCTGATTTGAAAATTCCCAAGGAAAACTACAATGCACCTGTCCATGGATATTACCATGTATAGTGAAGAATCCTGGGCAACACTGGATGTCATGGATAAACCAACTCAATTGCTACATAATATTTAACTTGTTTCTGGAAATTCCTCCTCTAGATCTATAGCCATACTTTGGGTTGAAGAGATCCCTTGCCAGAGATTTGTTTTCACTCTTTCTGAGATGCATTCCTTTGAAAGCCAAAGTAACCATGATTTTCTATTTGTCCCACAGTATCTTACTTCCTTGCCAGAAAGAGATTTACAAGCAAAATTGGGGGCAATTTTCAAATTATGGCAGAATTCAAAGCAGATTTTACTGGTTGAAGGTACAGGTCTCCCACTGCAACTGATTGGTCTTGAAAAAATTAAGCAATAGGTGGATCCTGCTGCATGGTATAATGTAATATTTTACTTAAGGAAACCTTTTCTATGTATTATAAAAGAGGAATTGCATTATGTACCTTTATATAAAGGTTAGGGCAAGGTATATTTTTTAAAAAGTTATATAGAATGACTGCTGAGTGGCTGCCCTTCCTGAGAGCAATGCAGATGCAGCTGTGATAATAATGAAATGTGAAAGACTAACTTTAGAATAAAAACTAGAAGTCCTGACTCCCTATTAAGTCAGAGTAATTGTTGAGACCCAAGTTTACTTGTGGTTAGCAGGGGAATAGATTGCCAAGGAGTGGGCTGTGCTCTTAGACATTCCTGAGATTATTATAAATCTTGCTCTCCCATTAAGTCTGCCTCACTGATGCCTCCAGGCCAAGAAGTTAGCCACCGTTGTGAACAAGTCATCCCCTAGACATATGCAAGTGGGCAGGAAGCCAGTGACCTGCTCCTCCATGACCCTGAGAAGGTGTGTGTTGTGCTTCACTGATGGAAGTAGTTTTATCCAAGAAAGAAACTAAAAATCAGTGTAAATAGCTCTTACTCAGACATTGACATTAGGAAAAGGCAAAAAGTTACATACCTATACAGACTCCAAATATGTCATTTTGTACTATGCGCCCACATATCATTCTGGAAAGGAGATTGCTGACTAACAAGCAATCATCTATCAAAGACCACCAAGGCATTCTATAGCTCTTAGAGGTACTTTATCCTCCCAAGTAAGTTGCTGTCCTTCATTGAAATGTATGCCAAAGAGACATGTCTAAAGTCTCCATGAGAAATCAAAAGACTGATAGGGAGACAAGAAGGGAATCCATACAGCCTCTCAAACCCCTAGCCTTATTTCTAGTTCCTGAGGAACTATTCTGGTCCTTCCTTAAAGGACATAATCAGAAACCATAAAAATCCTACATGAGAAATGATCACTAGAATTTGCACAGCACTAGGAAGAAAACAATTTCTGAGACCCTCTGGATAACCCAAGAAGCTCCTCTTCAGAAAATAAAACTTCATTATTGTTCCAGATGGAGATAAGTAGAATCACTAATAATCCTCATTTGTTATAGCTTAAATGGACACCTCCACTGAGGCTCCTGTTTTTAATTAGATTCATTGTTTAGGTAATCTTGATAAGGCTATGGCTCTTAGGCTTTCAATAATTTATCTTACAAAAGTATAAAAATCTGATCTTCTCCTCATATTTAGCTTCTACATCCACAACATATTAGGAATTTTCTCCCATAAAATAAACAGTTCAAAAGTCACTATCTTTTCTCGCTATATTTTTTTCTTCAACCCAGTCAGTGAATTACAACACTCTGAGGTAGGTAGAGAGCGTAGAATCCCCTATAGGTAAGGTCCACAGCCCCTTTCAGCTGGAAGATTCTGTACAAGACTGAGGTATCCACCTTTTAGAAACTCATAACAATTATGAGAATATGTTTCCCAGAGAAAAATGAGACAAGAATTTAGGACATGGCAAAGACAGCAGAGGAAGTAGATGTGAACTGTTCAAATAGAATCCCAGGGCAGCTATAAAGAAGTTTCCAAATCTCTGCACATAAACTTCTCATAATAACTCAAGCAAGGATTCAACATGATGGCCTAGATGTTCCATCGCCTTGAGGAGCAGAAGACACAAAATTGAGAGACAACATTGAGTTTTTGCTATTGTGATCACTATTACATGGTGCAGTGTCCTTAGACTGTAGGGCATATTGCTTTTCCTATCACTTGGCCCAAACTCACTATGCAGAACTTGTTTATTTTAATACCTTTAATAAAATCTTTCTAACCTTTGAACTTGTCTTTACCTATTCTTTTCTCAGGAAGAAAGAGCTCAGAAACCACTTCCAGAAGGGTACTCCAGCACTGTAGAACTCAGTAACACCAGCAGAATATCAACAAGGCAGATGTGCAGACCATGTCTTCAATGCCCCCTGATACAGGGAAAACAGCATACTTGTCACTTATGTAACTTTAGTGTGGGTTAGGTTGTTATTTTATTGTGCGATATAAGTTCATTGCTTGATTTCATGTAGGGGAAAATGAGTCCTTTTGGATGTGAAGGAACTGAAGAAAGAACCTTGACCTGAACACAGTAGCTATACATTACTCGAAAAAGAATAATGCCATTTTTTGTCTATTTCTTATTCCACATGGAATACCTTCTTGTCTTTCTTTTGTCAATAGAATGTCAGTAGAAATCCATACTTGGAAGAAGCTCATCCTGATTATATTGGTTTTACATGATTTTCCTATGGTCAGAGCTTGCACATTTCCATATCGTGTGAAATCACATTCCTTAACATTATTGTACATTATTGTGTGCCTTTCATTAATTGTTTCCTTGCAGCAAATTATACAGGGTACTTGTCAATGCAGAAAACTTTTATTCAGTTGGACATAGAATAAAGTACTATCCAATCTAACTTGTAGTTTCGGTTAGAGTTTTATTTGTTTGTATGAGAAAGAAATTCAGCCATAGTAGCTTAAATGATTTTTTTTCACATACGAACAATCACATAGTGGTCACTAGTGACTGAGTGATTCAATGATATCAGGAACAAAGGCACTTGATATTCTTGAAATTTTCTTCACAAATACAAAATAATTACTGCGTCAGCTCTTATAGCTGTATTCAAAACAGAAAGGAGAAGTAGTAGTGTTCACTAATTTGTCTGCATTTAATAGGCAATATAGAATATCTCCCCAAATTCCCAGCACCATTTCTTTAGGTCTGATGAGCAATATATCAAATAGTACCTTTGACTGCAGAAAATCTTAGAAAGCAAGTGTTCTGTTGTCTAAAGGAGGAAAGGAGTGTTGGTTCCCTGAATTTGAACTTTATCCACTGGAGCTCTCTGACTATGTTACTCTGTACCTCCATCTGTCAGAAATGCCTAAGAACTTTAATTACTTTTCATGAGCAGAAACTAATCCAAAAGTAAAAACCTAATACATTCCTCATCTCTCATAATTGCTCTAAGGATCTGCTTTTTCACATGCACATTAAAACATAAAATTGACAGAAGTTCTCAGAGTATACTCATTTTCATTATTTGACTCCCAACTACTGAAAGCAAAAAGGTTTTTCCCATGGCTAAATGCATCATTACTGTACTGTTCTAAATATCTTCCAAAACTTGTGTTTATTGTTAGCAAGAAAAACAGATAACATTTTAATATTTATATCATTCATCCTGATTTTTTTTCTGAAAGGCCATTTTTTTAACCTTGAAGTTGATATCAAACTCTGAAAACTGATGAGACAATAGATTTCTATTTTTGTATTACTGTGAAGACTACAGAATATGTATGATATAGTAGGCAGAAGAAAGAGTAGCAGTAATAAAAATACTGTTCCAAGACTGTGTGCAACTTTCTACTTGATAGTTCTATTTAGAACTGTCTAAAAAGCATCTCAAACTCAGTAAAACTAGAACAAGTAGCACAGTTAGGGATGAGTAACCTTCCTCTCCATCCATCTGAGTTTCAGGAATACCTCAGGGTCAGTGCTTCATCTATTGCCCTAACAGAAGCATAAAAAATAACAAATACCCAGGAAATCTCTAAAACTCCAGATGGAAAACCTTATTAGATCTTATCTTTAATAAGTAACCCTTTCTCCACTCAAACTTCATTAAAGGTTCATACATAGAGACAGCATATCATGCTGGTGATTAAAACAGATCAAACTCTAGAAGAAGCACGTTTACTATGAACATTTATTTATTTCTATTTATCTATTTAAACTTTAATAATTTTTAATT
>NW_004524787.1:4047511-4071555 GCF_000260255.1 Octodon degus
CCCTGTTTTGTTTACTTTTCTCAGAGATGGGTACTCCATTTCCATTTAAATATTGTAGGTGCATGAATTCAGCAAAATAATCCAATATAGCCCAGTAGTCCACAATAGGATTGGGTTATCTGTACAAGTGGCAATGTCAGAAGTTTTTGACTTGAGCCTTTTGCAGATCAGCATATTAATATGGCTTCACTTTCTATACCTCTTCTTAATATTTTTCTTCTGGATGGTAACAAGACCTATATAACAAGAAACGTAACTTTTGTATTGACAAGGTGAGTCAAATCCCCTTAACATTTACCTTGAACCCTATACTGCACTTTGTAGATTTTTTGTCAGGGTCAGCCATGTGGATGGGTCATAGACATTGCTGGACTAATGTGTTCACTGTGAAAGTCTGAGAGAATGTTTTCTCTCTAGGTGACTCTCCTTAGGTGTATTATATATCATCAATCAGTTTCCTCTGTGGCCCCATAATCTCCTTGATCAGAAAATTTGGGACACCTATGAGTCACATGATGTTACAGTACAGGTTTACCTATATCCTGAGTCCTCACTGACTTTGAAGTGCTAGAGCCAAAATGTTGGCTATCCTTGTAGCCCTTCTTTTTCTCTAATTTGTAGTCTGCAATCTTAAGTTGTTAACCCTCAAGAAGAGAAGTTTAATGATATTATTACCCTATAACATAGGCACTTGAACTTAACCTCACTATCTGTCTGAATATCAAACATCTTAAAGATAACAAAGAACAGGTGTTTTCAATCAGGCACTGATATGTTAAACTTTAAATCCCTACAGAGTATAATACAAGTAAAAGGAAAGCAGGATCTCAAGGACTAACTAATCCAGAGAGGGAAAGGAGAAGAGTTAGGAAACATAACAATGTCAAGCCAGTTATATGTAGAAGATGGGCAAGGCAATGATCCTGAGAATCTCCTGAAGATTTTTGAATCTAGCAGTTAATTGGAATGATTCTCACCCTGACTAACTATATATACTGATACCTGTGAACTAAGCAACTTTACTGAAGATGGTAATCTGTAATAGTAGTTTTATGCTTGGAGTGCCTTTCATTCTGGTCTTCTGAGTACGGGCTGCTTGTCATGACATGGTAGTTGCTGCTGTGCTGTCTCTTGGGTAGATGATTGTTCAAAAATAAGGGGGTGGTTAATGAAGGCAAGAGACAGGAAAAGGATATTGTGGGACGGTCCTTCTTCAAGGTTGTATATGGTTAGATTTCTGGATTTATGTGTAAACATAAGAAGTACATAATTCTTTATGCCTATTTTTAAAATATATTCTAATTTTTAAATGCTTTTCATCATATTCTGTAGGGACTTAAAGTTCAACATATCAATACTTGATAAAAATACCTGTTCCATATTATGCCTAAGATGTTTGATATGCAGACAGATCGTGAGGTTAAGCTTAACAGCCTAAGTTGTATGGTAATAACAATAAGCTTGTCTTCTGGGTGGTTAACAAGCTAAGTTTCCAGACAAAAATAGAGAAAAAGGAGGGCTACAAGGAAAGCCAACATTGTGGACCTAACCTTCTAAGGTCAATTAACACTCAGGACATATGAGAACTTGTACTGTAATGTCATGTAACTCGGTAGTGTCCCAAATTTTCTGATCAAGGAGATTATGGGGCCAAAAAGGAAAGTGATTGATGATGTAGAGTGTGCCTAAGGAGAGTCACATGGAGAGAAAACATTCTCTCAGGCTTTCACAGAGAGCACATTGGCCAAGCAATGGCCATGACTCATCCACATGGCTAACACTGACAAAGGATCTACAATCTGAGGTACAGGATCTCAGGAAAAGTCCTGAGGGGATTTCACTGATCTTATCAGACCCAAAAGCTACAACTCTTGTTACATAGGCTCTGCTTTACCTTGGTCTTAACCATCCAGCAGAATAGTATAAAAATTAAGTATAAGAAGTAAAGCCATGGTGTTATGTTTAGCTGTAGAGTACTCAGGTCAACAATTTCTGACATTGCCAGTGAAGTGGAAGACCCAATACTATTATGGACTACTGGACTCTTTTAGATTATTTTGATGAGTTTACACACCTATAATATTTAAATGATGGAACTTAACAAAAAAAGGGATACAGATGAATGTCCATTTTCTATCTGTGTATTCAAAGTGGTTAGGATAGATATATAGCTACCTTCTCTTAATTAATAGAGGGATTTGTTCAAATGCTTTCTGTAAATAGGATATCAAGTCAGCACCTTGTACAGCAATTAAGCACTAGGAAGAATGTTTGCAATGTGTTAATTATTGAAACTGTCCTACCAATTTGGTTTGAAACTGTCTCATTGCTATTTGTTTCTCAATAAAATTATGGAAAAAATAAAAAAATAAATCCCTACAGAATGTGAAGGAAAATAATATAAAATTTAAAAAATAAATAATTACATATTTTTACACAGAAATATAGAATTCTAACCACATACAGCATTGTAGCAGAGCAATCCTATGACATCTATTTTCTTGTCTCTTGTCTTCACTTATTGCCCTTTTTAAAAACAAACATTTACTTGAGAGATAGTATAGCAGTAATTGACATGATATGACAAGCAGTACGTATTTAGAAGACCAAAATGACAGGCATTCCAAGCATGACCATACCATTACACATTACTATCTTCAGTACAGTTGCTTAGTTCACAGGTATCAGTACATATAGTCAGGGTGAAAATACTACCAATTAACTCCTAGTTTCAAAAAACTTCTGAAGATTCTCAGGATCATTGCCTTAACCATCTTGTGCATATAAATGTATGGGTTTGCCCTTGTCATGTTTCCTAGCTTTTGTCCTTGTCCTCTCTTTGTGATTTAATTCTTAAGTTCTCCCCTTCCTTTTAATTGTGTTATACCTTTCAACTTTTGTTTCTTCTTTTGAGTTCTTACACTAGGGATAGTATATGATATTTACATACATGAGTTTGGTTTATTTCACTTATGAATATATCTTCAAGTGGTGCCCACATACATATGAAGGCTTCGAGTTTATCATTCTTTACAGCTGAGTAATACTTCATTGTATAAAAATACCACAACTTCTTCATCCATTCCTCTTGTGACCAGCATTTTGGTTGTTTCCAAGATCTGGCTATCACGGATTGTGTGATATAAATGGTACAAATGTAGGTGCACATATATCACTGTGATATTATGTTTTAAGTTCTTCTGGGAAAATTCCCAGTAGGGGGATATCTGGATTAACAGGGATTTCCAGTCCTACTACCATAAGGAGTCTCCATACTGCTTTCCACAATGGTTGCACAAGTCTACCATGCCCAGCTGCATTGGACAAGGGTTCCATTCTGCTCACAGCCTCTTCAACATTTGTTGTTGGTTGATTTCTTTATGATAGCCATTCATTCTGGGGTGAGATGGTTTCTCAGTGTTGTTTTAATTTGCATTTCATGGATGGCTAGTGATCTGGAGCATTTTTTCATATATTTATTCACTTCTATAATTTTGTCCTCTGAGAAGTGTGTGTCCATCTCAGATTCCCATTTCTGGATTGAATCTTTAAATTTTAAGTTCCTAATGTTTTTAGTTCTTTATAAATTCTAGAGAGAAGACTTTTGTCTGAGTGCTTATTAGTTAAGGTTTTTTCTAAATTTGCGTGTTGTCTTCACTTTTTGGAAATTTCCTTTTTTTTTTTTTTTTACAGAACCGCGGATTGAACTCGGGCCTTTGAGCTTGCCATGAAAGCACATATTATACTGAACTATCTCTCTGGCCATTAGTAATTTATTTTGTTTTTTAGGGTTGATTTTCATAATTTTATTGAGAAACAAATAGCAATGAGACAGTTTCAAACCAAATTGGTAGGACAGTTTCAATAATTAACACATTGCATACATTCTTCCTAGTGGTTAATTGAACTTCATAAGAAAAGTTACAAGTTGTTGATTCTTTCAACTATTTCCTGTGCAGTTTGATTTTTGTTCATGAACTCTTTGCCTACCCCTCTTTTCAAGAATTTCTCCTACTTTCTCTTCCAGAAGATTTATCCCTTCCCTTTATTGTTCAGATCTTTAATCCATTTTGACTTTATTTTAGTGCACTGTGATAGACCTGGGTCAAGTTTTAGTTTTAAGCATGTATAGAGCCAGTTTTTCCAGCACAATTTGTTAAAGAGGTTATCTATCTTCCAGCAAGCATGTTTGGTCCCTCTGTTGAACATAAGTTGGCTCAGTGTGTCTGTAGTTGCTTCTGCATCTTCTAATCTATTCCACTGATCCTCAGGTCTATTTTTTTCCAATACCATGTTGACTTTATCACAGAATCTTTGTAGTACAATTTCAATTCAGGAATTGTAATGCTTCCTGCCTTGTCTTTTTTTTTGCCAGGGATTGCCTTTACTGTTCTAAGAGTTTTCTGTTTCCAATTAAATTTTAGCAATGTTTTCTGTAGGTCTGTCAGGTGTGTTGGTGGTAGTTTGACAGGGATTGCATTAAATTTATATAACAATTTTTGAGGCTGGGGAGATGGCTCAGTGGAATAAGTGCTTCCCTGGCAAGCACAAGGGCCTGAGTTCAATCCCTGGTTCTGCGAAAACAAACAAACAAACAAAGAAAAAAAACAATTTTTGGAGTATGGTACTCTTTACAATCTTGGTTCCTCCTATCCGGGTGCAGGAAATGTCTTCCCATTTTCTGAAATTCTCTGCCATCTCTTTTTTCAAAGTACTGTAATTTTCATTGAATAAATCTTTGACTTCTTTAATTAGATTAATTCCTAAGTATTTCATTTTCCTCAGTGCTATTGTAAAAGGTATTGTCTCTCTAAATTCCCTCTCAGTGTGTTTGTTATCTGTATAGAGGAATACTATTGACTTTTGGGTACTGACTTTGTATCCTGCAATGCTAATGATCTTGTCTATTCATGCTAACAATTTCTTGGTAGAGTATTTTGGGTCTTCCAAGTAGAGTATCATCTTCAAATAATAATAGTTTAACTTCTTCTTTACCTATTCTTATTCCTCTACTTCTCTCTTTTGTCTAATGGCTCTAGCTAATGATTCCAGAACTATATTGAATAGGAGTGGTGATGGAGGACATCTTTGTCTTGCCCCAGATATGAGAGTAAATGATTTCAATTTTTCCCCAATTAGAACCTTGTTAGTTGCTGGGTTATCATAGATGGATTTTTATCAAATTTAAGTATAGGTCATCTATTCCAATTTTCTGTAGGACTTTGATCATGAATGAGTGTTGAACTTTGTCAAAAGCCTTTTAGCATTGATTGAGATGATCATATGCTTTTTTATTTTGGCTCTATTGATATAGTGTGTTACATTTATAGATTTGCATATATTGAGTGGTCCTTGCATCCCTGGGATGAATCCTACCTGGTCTTGGTGCATAATCTTGATGATTTGCTGTAATCTATTTGCTAGGGTTTTATTGAGGATTTTTGCATTTATGTTCTTGGTGAAGATTGGCCTGTAGTTCTCTTTTTTAGTTGTGTGTTTCCCTGGTTTTGATATTGGTATAATACTTTCATCATTGAATGATTTTGGGAAGATTGTTTTCTTTTCCATTTCTTTGAAGAGTTTGTGGAGTATTGAGATTATATCTTTTGTAAATTTCTTCTAGAATTCACCTGTGAATCCCTAAGGACCTGGACTTTTCTTTGTTGATAGTTTTTATTTTCTCATTACATTTTGAATTTCATTGGCCGTCATTCAGTTATTGAGAGTTGCTATATCTTTTTGATTCAGTTTTGGTTATTTTGCAACTTTTTAAGAATCTGTGCAATTCTTCTGTGACTTCAGTTCTGTGAGAGTAAAGATTCTCAAGGTAGCTATTGATGATCTTCTGAATTTCCACTGGGTCTGTGATAATTTCACCCTTTTCATTCCTTCTTTCTTGAATTTGAGTTTTCTCTTTCCTCTTTTTCATGAGTTTAGCTAGGGACTGATCAATTTTATTTAAACCCTCAAAGAATCAACTTTTTAATTCATTATTTTGTTGTATTGTTTTATTTGTCTCGATTGCATTAATTTCTTCTCTAACCTTTATAATTTCCTCCCAACTTTGGGCTTTGTATTTGATTTGCTCTTCTTTTTCCTGATCTTTGAGGTGCAGCAGGAGGGTATTTATTTTTTTCCTGTTGTGTTTATCTAATATGAGAGTTCACAACTATAAATTTCGCTCTAAGAACTGCTTTCATTGCATTCCATGAATTTGGATAAGTTGTGCTTGAAGTTCCATTTAATTGTAGATATTGTTTAATTCCTGTTTTATTTCATAGGTAACCCCTAAGGAGGGTGTTGTTTAGTTTCTATGTATTTATGGGGTTTTTCTTTTTTCTTCTGTTTTTTGAGTTTCATTGCACAGCGGTCAGATAACATGCATGGAATAAATTCTGTTTTCTTGCAGATACTTAAGTATGACCTATTTACTACTGTCTGGTCTATTTTGGAAAATGTCTCATGTACAGTTGAAAAAAATGTGTATTCAGCTGTGGTTGGGTGGAACATTCTCTGTATGCCCACTAAGTCCATTTGTTCCAAATTCTGGTTCAGTTCCGCTACTTTGCAAATTGTTTTCTGCTTGATGTATCTTTTTTGATAAAGGCATATTACAGTTTCCTGTTACGATTGTGGTATTGGATATTAGATTTTTCATGCTGGTTAAGATTTGTCTTATGTAAGTAGTTGCTCCTATGTTTTGTGAATATGTATTTGTGAATGTTACATCTTCCTGTTGGATTTTTCCCCTAACCACTATGTAGTAGCCTTCTTTATTATGTTTGATTATTCTTGGTTTGAAGTTCAGACTGTCTGCAAACAGGATTGCTACTCCTGCTTTTTTCTGTGGTGCTGGGGCATGTAGTATTATTTTCTATCCTTTGATTTTCAGCCTTTGAATTTATGAGTTAAATGTGTTTCTTTTATACAGCATATTGTTCCACTTTGCTTCCTAATGTGCTGTGCCAGTCTATTTCTTTTAATTGGTGAGTTGAGTCCACTTACATTGATGGTTATAATTTAGATGTATTGACTTATGATTAACATGTTATTTACCTACTGGTTTTTTTTTTACCCCTTTTTCTCCTATGTTTAATTGTTTGCCCTATTTGGTGGGTTCTTACTGTTCTCATTCATGGAGTTTTGTTCATTTTTGTCTTTGTCCTGAATATCTTTTAGTAGTCTGTGTAAGGTTGGCTTTGTCATCATGAAATTCTTTAGTTGTTCTTTGTCATGGAAGTATTTCACTTCTTCATCAAACCTGAAAGAGAATTTCACAATGTACAGCGGTCTGGACTGGACTTTGTTTTCATAGAAGACTTGAAGTACTCTGCTCCATGTTCTTCTTGACTTCATGGTTTGTGAAGAGAAGTCTGCCATTAGTCTTATGGGTTTTCCTTTAAATATGATCTGTTTCTTTTCTCTAGTGGCTTTTAGTATTTTACTGTTGTGCTGGATTTCTGGGATCTTGACTATTATATGTCTGGTTGTGTTTTTAATTGGGTGGATGTTATTTGGACTTCTATATGCTTCTGTTACCTGAATGTCAGATTGTTTCCCCATATTTGGGAAGTTTTCTGCTATTACTTCTGCCCATATTCTTTTTACATCATTTGTATTGACTTCTTTTTTCTCACTGATGCCTGTTAATTTCACATTGTTTATCTTCACATTGTCTTGCAGATGTTGAATTATTTTTCCTGCATCCTAGTTTTTTTCAAAAGTTCTTTCCTTACCTTTTAACTGGCTGCAATGTGTCTTCCTGGTCTGAAACAATATCTTCATTTTTTGTCTTTTTTTTTTGTATTTTAGGGAAGGGTCTACAGGATGTTTAGGGTGTCATTACTAGATGGGACTCATAGTGATCTGCCTATTTACAGACTCCCAGGACCTGAGATTACAGGCACCTACCACCACACCTCATCTCAATTGCCATTTCAGTGAGCCCCATTGGGACTGGGATCGAACCCCGGGCCCCTGTTCCTGCTTGCAGGTGTTTTATCTGCTAAACTATTTGGCTGGCCCTCTCTCTTGACTTTCATTCAAATGGTTTTGCAAGCTCGTGATTGAGATTTTAAGTTTCTGTATATCTCTTGGAATATGCTTCATGCATTTTTTTTTCTTTCCTGTATTACTCATTCAAGTATTCCATCATTTTTCTATTGTCCTCTATTTTTATCAGTGTCTTCTTTAGAAGCAATTATCAATTCTTTCATTATAGTTATCTTTTCTTTTTTAAGTCAGAGATTATTTCTGATCTGATTTCCTCTATACCTTTCTTCAATTGTTTCTTTACTTAACTGCTATTAATTCAGAGATCTGGTTTTTTTTTCCAGAGGTTATTTCTGATCTGATTTCCTCTATATCTTTCTGCAGTTGTTTTTTTACTTCAGATACTCTTAATTCAGAATTTCAGCTGTAGGATTCCCAATGACTTTTATGCTAGTGTCTCTTGCATTTGTTCTGGGTGAGCTCGAGGCCTGAGAATGCATTTTGCTCCTTCTCTTTGTCATTTTGTATAGCACTGTTCTCTGATCTTTAATGCAGAGCTTTGATGAAGTTATAACCTTAGCACCTACCAAAATTCTTACCCAAGAGAGATTATATGTTTAAGGCAGGTATAGCTTTGTATTTATAGAACTATAATTAGGAACACTAATAATGGGTAGTAATATTTACAAGTGGACAAACTTTTTTAACTAATGTTATTTTAGACAGTAAGAGCAAGCATTATGTGTGTAGTTAAGCAGATATTAAATTGGAAGTTTGTATTTAAATTAATCCTCCTAAATTCTGTCTCATCACCTCTCCTTGATATACCTGGGGTCTTCCAGGCAGACTAGTTCACCCTGGTTACCTTTTGCCTCCTCTTTCTGTCAACAGAGAAAGAGAAAGGATGCTGTCATAGACTTGGACCTAGCAAAGTGGCTTAGGTTACTGGGTATGGATCTATCAAGTTTGAATTCATCCTGGTGTGCCTGGCTGCTGTGCTTTGCTTCTTCATGTTGCAGGCCATGGAAGTGAACCTGCTGTGCTCCTCTGGCAAGATGCTCTGCTTCTGCATTAGCTGGGTGGTTCTGGACCCTTGAGACTTCAAGTGGAGAGTTTCACACGAGGGTTGTATGCTGGACCTGGGCTTGGTCTGTAGGGGTCCTGAGAGCACGGCGGAAGGTCTCACTCACACACTGGGCCTGGGCTGGTTGTGGAGGGGTCCAGTTGGTGCAGTGGAGTGGAAGTTCTCCCCCACACATGCTGGGCCTGTCTGGGTCTGGAGGGATCTGTCCTGGGAGCCCTGAACATGACTCAGCAACTTGTCATCGTTTTCTGTCAGTCTTATCCAGAGACATCCAAAGAGTCACCCAGGATGGTTACACATATTTTAAAATAGAAAGCCTGATTTATCTTCATTTTTTTTCTATTCCTGTTGTCCTAACACTTTTTCCTCATTTGTGCCATCTTTATTAATTTTGTTAGTATGATCCCAAGCATACCTTCTTCTTAACTTCAATAAATGTAGCTGCTTTTTCTTCTAGTATTTGATGTTTACTTGTATTTCTTTGCTTGCTATGAACAAAGATCTGAATTTTGTCTCAGAACATCACCTATGATAGTCATATCATCTATTTATACTAGTCTTATAGTTCCATAAATGTCAAGGAATAAAATCCTAAACCAACTGAGCAGGTTAGGAGAAATTTCATTGGAAATAAGGAGAATAGCCACTGGATTTTCAAATAAAGGTGGACTTGTTGCCTAAAACTGATGATCTTTGGGGGCTAGAGTTCTTTAATAACCTCCTGTTTTCCTCTACCCCTGAGTATCTCCAGATTACTCATTGCAACACCAGTGAAGAATGAAGTGAGAGTGAGGCTAGCTCAGAGCCAAAGTCCCGCAACAGAGACTAGGGAAGTCATGTCCAGTGAAGAATGAGGAAGTAATATGTACAAGAAATAAAGAGCAAAGGTTTGTTTATAAGGTTTTAAATTCAAGAAACAGCTGCCAAGTAATAGGATGCAGTGCAAAGCAAGGGGAATTTTACTGAATTACCTAAAATGGGACCTGGTATCTTCACACTTTTTTTTTTTTTGTGGAACTGGAGATTGAGCTCAGGCCCTTGCACTTGCAAGGGAAGCACTTACTCTACTGAGCCATCTCCCTGGCCCACTTCATACACTTTTAATGATAAACTGGTTTTTAAAAATAACTGTTTCACTAATAAGTGTAATCTAAGCTATTCAGAGTTCTTTGGAGTTGACCCCAGCAGCCAGGCCCAACCAGTTAAGTTTTGCTGAGTGGAGCTGGAAGGAGCTGAGACCAGAAGCCATGCCCAGCTGGTCAACTTTGGTGGAGCAGAACCCAAAGGAACTGAGAACAACAGTCAGGCCGAGCCAGTCAAGTTCAAGTTTTGTGGAACTATAGCTGGTGATTGAATTGTATTCGTAGGCCTAGGGGAGTCCAAAACTGAGGCCCAGACAATTAGAGGATCCTCACAGCACAGAGATGAAAGTGGGTAACTTAAGGAACTTGTTTGCCTGGAAGACTTCAGATACATAAAGGGGAGGTTCCCAGACAGAACTCAGGGGAATTTATTTAAATATAAATTCTTAATTTAGGATCTGCTTTGTAATATAGTTATAATGTTTGCTCATATGATCTAAAGTACAAACTCATTCATTACAAAATTTTGTCAATGTCTAAATTTCAATAACTCTTGTTAGTATTGCTAATTGTACTGCTGTGTATAGGAAACCATTTCTGCCTTAACCACATGTTCAGCTTTGGTTAAAAATACCATGAGGCACTTGGGTAGTACCCTCACCAAAGCCTTATACTGAAGGACAGAGGACAGTGCCAAATGGAAACCTGTATCTCACTCTGAATCAATAATGAAGGCAAAATTTTGGGATATGCACAAAACAAGAATCTGTCACAGGAGAGATACCCAAAGAGTAGCCTCCACAGAGAGGTTCTGATTGCAGTGATATAGCTACCTACTCTTACACTTTCACAAAAAGTATCACAGAAATAAAAATAATTCTTTCAGAAATAGAAAATGATAAAAAGAAAGAGCAAAATGCAATCTCAAGCCCTAACCACAACTGGAAAATACCCAGGAGACATCAGCAGAGAAGAAATTAAGTCACACACCTGAAATATCTCAAATAATAACAACTAAAGTAAAGAAACAACTGCACAGGGTATAAAGGAAATCAAATCAGAAATAATCTCACAGGTAAAAGAAAAAGAAATGATAACTATAATGAAAGGTTTACTGTTACTAAAGAAGACATTGATAAAAATATACAGGAGGACAGAAAAATAATAGACACTTTGAATGAGTATTGCAGGAAATAATTAGAATACATTAAGCCATTTCAAAGAGATATGCAGGAAATTAAAACTCTATTAAAAGTTGGCAAAACTATTTGAATGAAAGTAGAGGGCTGTGGAGACAACTCAGTAGAATGAGCATCTGCCTGGCAAGCACAAGGTCCTGAATTCAATCCCTAGTACTGCAAAAAAAAATTCCTTAATGAAAGTGTAGATTTTCAGACCTTGAAGACACTATTGCAGCTAGCAAGCAGGTAAGGAAAGATCTCTGAAAAACAGCAAGGATCCAGGAAATAATAATTCAACAGCTACAAGATGATGCAATGGTGAACAGCATAAGACTAATAAACATTAATGAGAAAGGAGACAACACAAATGCCATAAAAGGAACATGGGCAGAAGTAATAACAGAGACAGGGTGATAGCTCAGTGGCATAAGTGACTACTTGGCAAGCACAAACTCCTGAGTTTGATCCCTGGCACAAAAGAGAGAAAGAAAGAAAGAAAGAAAGAAAGAAAGAAAGAAAGAAAGAAAGAAAGAGAGAGAGAAAGAAAGAAGAAAAGAAAAGGAGTGAAAGCACAAAATCTCCCAAATATGGGGAAACAATCTGACATTCAGATAACCAAGGCATGTAGAGCTCTAAATAGTATCAACTCAATTAAATCTATACCCACACATACAATAATCAAGATCCCAGAAATTCAGCACAAAAACAACATAACTAAAATCTGATAAAGAAAAGAAACAGATCACATTTAAAGAAAATCTATCAGAATAACAGCATTTTTCTCATTGCAAAACATCAAGTCAAGAAGAGCATGGAGCAAAATGTATGAAGTCCTACAAGAAAACAAATTCGAACTCACATTGATATACCCTGAAAAATATCTTTTGGTTTTCTTTTGTTTTTCTTTTTGGTGGAATCAGGGAGTGAACTCAGGCCCTTGCACTTGCCGGGGAAGTGCTTATTCCACTGAGCCATCTCTCCGGCCCCCCTGAAAAATATCTTTCAAAATTAATAGAGAAGCAAAATATTTCCATGACAAAGAACTAAAGAAATTCATGATGACAAACCAATCCTACACAGAGTACCAAAAGATATTCTAGAACGAGATAAAAATGACCACAATTCTAAGAAAAACAACAGAACAAAATTACAGCACAGGGCATACAATTAGAAGCAGAAAATGTCTCTAATGAATAGAGGGATTTGTTCTAATAGTGTTTGTAAATAGGATATCATGTCTGCATCTTGTACAGCAATTAACCACTAGGAATAATGTATGCAATGTGTTAATTATTGAAACTATCCTACCAATTTGGTTTGAAGCTGTCTCATTGCTACTTGTTTCCAAATAAAATTATGGGAAAAAAGAAACAGAAAATGTAGGGGACCAACAGCATTAAAATAATAAACATAAGACAATACAATGGAAATGAACTAAATTCACCAATTAAAAGAATTAGATTGGCAGAGTGAATTAGGAAACAAAATCCACCAGTATGCTGTGTACTGGAAACACATTTAACCCAAAAGAAATTCATAGGTTGAATTCAAATTATGGAAAATCATAATACCTGCTCCAAGAGCTGAGCAAAAACCATGGGTAGCTATTCTGTTCACAGACAGTCTGAACTTTAAACCAAGAATGAACAAATGAGATGTAGAAGATTGCTAAATACTGCTTAGAGGAAAACGTCAAGAGCAAGTGATAATAGCCATAAATATGTATTTACCAAATATAGGAGCACCCAATATACAAGACAAAATTTTAAGAACATGAAAATTCTAATAACCAATAACACAATATTAACAGGTGCCATCGTTTGGGGTTTGAGTGAGAGGAACAATATAATACAAGGCATATTTTATAATAGTATTTTATAATGAATGAAAGAAGAATCGTATATATAAAGTGCAGGGAATCTGTCCACACACACAAACACCAAAGAATCCACTTGAGGTCCTACATCCTAGTATCCTACATGAGTCCAACTGAAAACTTAAACCTCATAACAATGCCTCTCACAAGCCAAACTGAAGGCCCAGAGGGCACAACAAAGTCTGCAGGCCCACTTCACCTATCTGTGCTGGAAAGGTGAGTGCTGGAAGCAAGGAAGTCTATGCCAGCAGTATGAATGATCTGTGCTAGCCAATTGAGGGATCTGAACTGGACCTAGGAAACAATACTCAAGATAAGCACCAGAGCTCCCCTAAAAGCACCAAAGCTGTCGTCAGCAGCAGTGAAGTCCCAAGCTCCTCCAGTAATGAGGAAAACTCAGTTCCCATCAGGAAAGCCCAAGCTTCTCCATGAGCCTGAGTAGTGTGCCATCTTCCCATCCACAGCCAGGAAGCCATGCTCAGTATGAGGATCAAAGATCCTCCAAAGTTCATCAGGAAAGCCAACATGACAAGGTTCTGCAACAGAACAGCCCACAAGAACCAGTAGCTTCCAATAACTCCAACAACTTTTCCAAACAGCATCCCTAACAGTGTACCAACAACGTCCACTGTTCTGCCTTTGTGCTGTTCACAACCACCTTAGGAGGGCCTCCTACATCTAGCACCATGTTAGTTTAATTCATCTGTGTGTAATAATTTGACTACCAGTTAGAAATGCACTGCAAAAGATTTTTAACACTCCCATATCTCAAAAACTTTGGTCAAGTACACAAAAAATTAGAAAAGACGTGGCATAACTGAAACAAACCTTTGAACAAATAGACTTAGTGGACATTCACAGAGTATTCTACACAAAAACCTCTCAATACACATTCTTTTCAGATGCACATGTTATATCTCTAAAACAGACCACATACTACTCCATAGACCATACTTAAGGAAATGCAAGAAAACAGAAATTAGCCCATGCATATTACCTTACCATAGTGCAGGTAAACTGGAAATTAATGACAAAAGAAACCACAGAACCCCATAAAAATATGGAAATTAAATAACATCCTTTTACAGATAAAATTAATGTAGAAATTAAACAATATCTACAATCCAATGAAAATTTAAGCACAACTTTGAAGAACGTTCAGGATACAAAGAAAGCAGTTCTTAGAAAATTATAATGATGAACTCACACATTAGGAAAACAGAATGAGAACAAATAAATACCTTAATGTTGCCCCTCCCTCTCTCCTTTTTTGCACTTCAGATAAAATTTAGGGCCTTTGCACACAAACGGTTTTTTTTTGAGACAGAGTTATACTAATTTTCTGCATGGTCCAAGCTGACCTCCAACTTGTGATTTTCCTCAGACTTCCAGAGTTCTGAGATTACAGATAAGCAGAAAAGAGTACATGCAGGTTTATTGCTAAACATGAGAGGGATCTCCTCTCTGTATGCAGAACAGAAAAGGATGATGTATCTTACAGGCTAGGATTCTTATTTATAGAATATTTTGCTGGGCTTTTCAGAGGGTATGTCAGAGAAAGGATGGGTTGCACACAAATGGATTGCACTTTTTGTCCTCTATAACCTGTTGATATGTCTTATGCAACCTCTGACGTGTCCTCAGGGGAAGCTCATTAACTGCTGAACATGTCCTCTGTGAAATCTACATTTCCCTAAAGGCAGGCAGAATCATTTGAACTTGTGGTGTCCTGTCCAAGTTTTATCACTCCTAGCTTTAAAGGGATATAGGAAAATCAATCCTTGCTCTTTTTCTTGGCTATTTTCTGCTAAGTGGTGATGATGTTTATTAATGTTATATTTTAGAGAAGGAAGGCTATTTAGAGATGGTATCCATTAGTTGTCCATGAGATTAGTGCTACTTGTTTCTCAAAAATTCTTTGGAGCATATTAATCATTCAAAGAAGGAAAAGAGTAATATGCATTGAGGGGATCAGGAGGCAAAGGAACCAATGAAATAGAAAAGTACAGAGATTATTAGAAGAGCCTTCAAAGAATTTGAAACCCACTCATGAAAGTGTTTTATTTGTCTCTGAGGAGACTAGATTGGTTGGTATAAAAGCAGCATCATTCTTGGAGAAAAAAACACATACAACAGTCTGAGCTGTCAGATCAAGGCCTCTTTGGCTGTGGAGGTTGACTAAAGCCAGGGAGTCTACTTGATCTTGCATGTGTCCCATTTGGTCATAGACTTCTTTGAGTCCTCTAGTGAGTTCTTTTGACAGCCTGGTGAACTCTTAATGGAATACTTCCATGGCCCCCATCCCCATTCTAGTTCTTGTGATTATTCCCAATGTGACCATTAAGGGGACTAACAATATGGCACATTTTGCTCTCACATGGATTCTGGGGGAGATAGGGATGGATAGACTGGTTGTTTCTAGAAGAAGATGGAAATAAGGAGGCCTAATGTATGGGTTCCTATCCAGTTGATAGGTAAGCAAATGTGTACCTTGGATTTCCATACCCAGAAGATGCACATCTCTAGGGAAAGGCATTTTATGAGATCTAATTGGCGCAAGAGAAGGAGGCCTGGAGTGGCTAGGAAGTAAATGTCAGATTGCCTCAAATTTGTGTCATACATGGAAGGAGGAACAAAAAGCTGCACCTATCAAGGAGGACTGGGGTGAAAATGTTTGTAATACGACAGAGGCCTCTTGGCTGAGCAGCAAATGTTTGGTTTTTGGCTTTAAACCCTAAGATGGGTTGGGTGTTTTATATGTACCCAACAGTCTAGATACCCTCACCCTTGTCCTTACAACCTTGAGACTGGGTAGGTGCAATTTTGGTCCTCCTTCCATGTATGGCACAAATTTGAGGCAATCTGACATTTACTTTCTAGATACTTCAGACTGCCTTCTGCCCAAATTAGATCTCATAGGATTCCTTTCCCTTGAGATGCACATCTTCTTTGTATAGAAAACCAAGGTGCAGCATATTTCCAAGTAAAACACTTAAGGGTGTTATGTAAGGAATTTGAAAGAAAAAAGGGTAGGTTTGAATTGGAGGTAAACAGTGTAAAAGAAATAAGAGTACTTCTATATGCCATATCAAATTGGTTGAGCATAGGAGGTCTTCAGAAGAGACATGAGTTTGACAAGGGTTAAGAGTAGGAGTTTTGTCTAGTTTAAGTGGACCTGGAGGGAAAACTTGGTTAGGCTTTGTTGAAGAATGAGATTAACCTTTTTGACCTTAACTGAGAACCAGGGTCAATTTGGGATGTGAAATTTCCAGATTATACTTAAGCAGGAAGGCACCTGTTGAGTTAACTGTGAGGTAAATTCAGGTCCACTTTTGGTTTAAATGGAATTAGGTAGTCTGATTCAAGGAATTTTTTTAGTTAGTAGAATATGTACTGCTATGGAGGACCATTTTTTTCATAGGAAAGATCTTTATTCATCCTGAGAAAATGTCAACAGAACAAGGTGTTATCTTTTTTTTCTAGAGGAGGTGAGTAAAGTCAATTTACTACTCTATGTGTGTGTGTGTGTGTGTGTGTGGACTCCTGAACTTTATGGGTAGAGAAAAAAGGATGTCTGAGGTTGTTGTTGGGCTTTATGGTTTGTTATATGGAGCATTGTGTAATTATCTTTTGCAAGGAGGCCCTAAAACTTGGAGTAACAGTGACTCTACTCAGTCAGTGTGACTGGGGAGATAAGAAAACAGGTGAGGGACTGTACACCTGACTGTGAGGAATAGTAGTAGACACAGCCAGGAAGTGCTTTTTTTGCACAGTGATCAGGGCTGGGATGCACAGGATTTTAGGAAGACACAGTGACTTACTGGATGGTTTGGGTCATCATTTGTCTTTTCTACTACAACAATCTTTTTCCATAACCACTTTGAAGATAGTGTGGTCATTGTTCTCACTATATATAAGTACTTCTCTCTTCTTTCTTATTCTCCCAAATTCACATTGCCTGGCTGAAACTTTATTAGAATTCATAGTGTAATAAATTTTCATTGACAGTCAATTAATAAAAGTGTATTTGAAGAAAGAATGCAATAATAAAAAAGTAAAACTAGGGTGAGATGTGTGTGAATCTGTAGGAATTGAAGCAGAGGGAATGATCCGGCATGGCACTGGGCATAGAAAGATGAATTTATTTTGCAAACTTTCAGGAAATATCAATATTTCACTGAGAAACCACCATTCTTTTTCTTGCTGTACACCCATTCTCTGAGTAGAGGTATTACTTGGCATACAAGAAGGTATAAGCTGGAAGAGGAATCAAGGTATAGAGAACATTAGTGGATTCCTGCTTTGCTACTTGATCAGCATCATTATTTCCATAAATGATACGTCTAAAATGTTTATCTTGTGAGTTAGGTCTTTGACGGTTCTTGAAACAAATGACTATAGCTATATGAAGTAGAAGCTCCAAGCTTCTGGAAGGTTTTGAATTAGGAGACTATTTTCTGTAGGTGGATTGTTTTTCAGTGAAGAGTCCTATTTCATGCCAGATTTGCGCATTTGAGTGTAGGCCATTATATGCATATTTGGAGTCTGTGTAAATGTTGATGGCTCTATTTTTTTGTGTGAAAGTGAGAGCTCTGGTAAGTCCTGTGACTTCTGGCAGCTTGAAGTTGTCCCTGTGGGGAGGGTTGCCACTTTGATTACTTTTGTGGAGGGTAGAACAATTGGCTATTATGATGGTTTTCAATGTTAGCATAACCTGCCTGAGAAAGAGTGGTTTTTGGAGTGCTTCCATAGATTAAACTAGTCAAAGGACCCTGAAATATGTCCTGAGGATATGTGATTCAAACATGAGAATAAAATCAATGAGCTCAGTGCACTTATGTTGGGGTAGGGTCATGTGTCAGTAGGACATTGGCAGGCTTTAGGACAGATGAATGGCAGAAAGTAACTGAAGGTTGTGAGAATTGACAGTGTAGGACTTAACCTCAGGCCAGAATGAGAAGTGTTAAAGCATGATGGTTAAGAAAGTCAGGGACATCGTGTGAAGAATATAGCTGTACGGAATGTTCGAGAGTAATCCTTTGAGTCTTTCAGATAAGGAAGGCAGCAGATGCTAAGACCTGTTCACAGAGAGGACAACCTTTATTACAAGGTTGAACTATTTGGGCAAATAAGCAAAAGGCTTGAGGGAAAGGGGAGTTAAATTCATTTCTTTTTTTTAGCAGTAATAAAATATATCTTTATTTACTTTGAGCCAAAGGGTCATAAAAAAATTATTGCTAAGATAAATATCAGGCAAACAGAAAAGTGCTTTAGAAATCCAGTTATATTGGAGTTTATTTAAACTAAGAGGAAAAGGTCATCATGTTTTCATGCAATACATACTTGGTTCTTTAACAATTGTGACAAGGAGCATAAAGAATTAAGGAATGTTGCACTTGTGATCCATACAGAACACCAACATTTTGGGTTGTACATAATTAAGAAATACCTCACTTTTGAAATACTATGATACATAGAGGCATGCCTTAGGTGGGCATAGGAATGCAGTTTAGAAAATAACAACCAAAAAAAAATCACACTGGAAGTATACAATTTCTTTAAAAATCACTAAGAAAGAAAAGCAACATTGAACTTTCATACTGATTTTACACAACTTCTATGCAGTACCTTGACTTAAATCCAAGAGCAAAAAGATAAGACTCTCCTTTTCTATTTTTGGTAAACAATTGTATGGTAAACTTAGATGACTTATACTCCTGGGTTTTACCTGAGAGTGGCATTTTTAATACTTTATTTAAAAGAAGGCAGGTTTGGCACTTTTATACTGATGTCACCAATGTTAATATTTCTCAGGATCTCAGGAAGATTCATATTCTTTACAGTGGATACAGCATGGGCTGGAGCTCCTGCTAAGCCAGCCACATATTTCTCCAGTTTATTTCGTGCATCAATTTGTGTAACAATTTCATTCATATTGGTCTCCAATATCATTCCCCCATCACCATTTCTGCAAGAATATTGTGAACCTTGTTTACATGGAAAACTAAATCCAGTTTACAGACATTTTCAAAACATTTGTCTAATATTTCCACAAATACTTGAATTAGATCTAAAATGCCAAGTTCACTTTCTGAAGAATCCACACAGAAGACAAAATACAGTGTCGCATAATGTCTATAAATCAGTTTGTTGTCAGATCCTCCAATTAATAATCCTCCTTCTAGGAAATTAAAAACATTTTCATCTCTTAGATAGCAAATGGAAAGTCTCCCTGATGATTTGCTGTTGTGCATCTTCATTGTAAGGCTGGCAGAACTTGGAGAGTAGTGGTTTCCCGTGGTTACTGAAAATGAGGAACGTCTTGATCATGGCTAGGCCGGCTGAACGGGTAGGAGCTGGGGGACGGGGTGGGGGCGGGTATGCGAGCCACATCTCAGATCTCAGGCAAGCCTAGTTAAATCCATTTCTGGCACTCTTTCTTTGAAAGTCATCATAGAAGGGTATTGAAATGATTGACAAATTTGGAATCCAAAGTCTAAAACAGCTAAGAAGCACCAGGAAGGAAAGAAGATCACATTTTGTGGTGGAGAAAGGAAAATTATTAATAGCCTGTTTTCAGGAGTGGTGTACGCAGCAAGTGTAGGGTGAGGCAAAGGCTAATGTAAATGGCCTGGGACATAGTCATTTTGAGGGGCTGCAAAGCAAAAGGTCATTTATATATTGGTGTAGGCAGGTGAAGTAGGGTTGAGGGATTGGAGGTCCTTTTGTAATGCTTGGCTAAAGAAATGGGAGGAATATTCTGATTTCCTCAGGGAAGAACTGTCCATGTGAGCTGTTGGATTTATAGAGATGTGGGTCTGTCCAGAAAAAGGTGAAAAGTTATTGGGAATTAAAGCTGAGGAGAAAAATAAAGGAGGCATCTTTGAGGTCTAAAACAAAAGAGTTCAGTATTGGAGGGTATGGGATAGGAGGGTGTGGGGATTGGGGACTGATAGATGAGTGGGAAAAATAGCTCTCTGAATCTTTTGAAGATCTTGGACTAACTAGAAGGAGGCATCAGGATTTTTTGTTTTATTGTTTCTTTCTTTATTTTTTTGCCAGAAGTGTGGAAGTGTTGTTGGGTAGTGGGTAGAGATGAAAATTTGGGATTTAAGAAGGTAATAGAAAAATAGATTGGAAGTCAAGATGACCATTGAGGATAAGAGAGTATTGGTTAATTGTGATTGCTTGAATTGGGTCCTTTAGGAATGTTTTCAGGGCTTGTTGGTGTACGGCTATGGAAGGATTTCATGTATGTGTGTCCAGAATGATGGTGTCAAATTATGATTTGGCCACGTCAGAAAGGAGTATCTCATTAGCGTGGTACAACTAGTAGGATATGGCAAGACTCAGTAGGAAGTAAGGGAATATGAACAGGCATGGAAAATATCTGCACCTAAAAGGGGATGGGGCAATGAGAGATTTAACAAGAAAGCGGGAGTGCAAGTTGAATGATCTAAATAACAATATATTCCCCATCACCCCACATGCCCAGTGAGAATTTCTGCTATATTCTGGGGACTCCCAGATCCAATCCTAGCCCAGGACCCCATGAGTGTGTGGGAGAGCTTCCAGCTGCCCTGCACTGGTGGGAACTGCTGGTCCAGCAGAGGCACAACATGGGTGAGTCACACTTCCACCCCTTGGGACCTCACCAACACTCTGAAGCAATGCCCCCACTCCACCCACCCAGTGAGAATTTTTGTCACTTTCTGGAGACCCCTAGATCCAGCACTAGCCCAGGCCCAGTGAGTATGTGGGAGAGCTTTCTCTACTCCCAACACCACCTTGTCCCAACCGGACTCAACTCAGTCCTGGCATACAGGCCTGAGCTGAAACTTTGCAGCTGCAATCCCTGCAGAGAGAGTAGGGGACAAAGCCACCCAGCTAGTCCAGGAGTAGAATATCTTGTCAGAGGGGCACAAAGGATCACTCCCAAGGGCAGCAGAAGGAAGAAGCTGAGCATAGCAGCTGGACCCAAGCCAGGAACAGCTGGATAAATCCAAACTTTGTAGACCTGCACCTGAATTTCAGTAGGTGCTAAAGTTATAACAGCACCAAAGCTCTACAACAACAATCAGAAGACAGTGCTACACAAAATGAAAAAGAGAAGGAGCAAAATGAAATCTCAGACCCCAGGCCCACCCATAACAAGTTCAGAGGACACTAACACAGAACAAATTTGGAATCGCACAGCTGAATTCAATGAATCAAGAACTTCTGAGAAAAAAGAAACACCTGCAGAAAGGTATAGAGGAACTCAGATTGGAAATGAAAAAAGAAATCCCTGAATTAATACCATCTGCAGTAAAGAATCAAATGCAGAAACATAGAGAGGAAACCCAATGCCCAGCCAGAACAAGTGCAGAGGACACTAGTTTAGCTCAAATATATGAATTAGTAGCATTGATAGAAAATAAGCAACACCAGAAAGTTACAGAGGAACTCAGAGTGGAATTCTTTTCTGAAATAAAAAAGGATTCTCTGAACTCAAAGCATCTGAAGTAAAGAATCAACTACAGAAACATAGGGAGGAAATCCAATCTGAAGAAAACACTGCAGTAAAAGAATTAATAACTACATCTAAAGAAGACATTAATTAAAAAAATAGAGGAGATTTAAAAATGACAGAGTCCTTGAATGAGAAATACAGGAAAGAAATAGATTGCATGAAGCAGAGTCAAAGAGATATAGAGGAACTTAAATCTCAATCACAAGCTTGCAAAACCGTTTAAGTGAAAGTAAAGACAGAGTTTCAGATTTTGAAGATACTGGTACAGCTAGTGAAAAGGCAAGGAAAGATCTCTTTAAAACAACTAGGATGAAAGAAAAAATAATTTATCACTTGCAAGATGAGGCAAAGATGAAAAATGTCACACTAATAGGTATCAATGAGAAAGGAGGAGTCAGTACAAATGACATTAAAAAAATATGGGCCGAAGTAATAGCAGAAAACTTCACAAATATGAGGAAACAATCTGACGTTCAGGCAACCAAAGTGTACAGAATGCCAAGTAACCCCAACCCAATTAAAAACACACCGAGACATATAATAGTCAAGATCCCAGAGATTCAGCTCAAGAATAATACACTGAAAGCTGCTAGAGAAAAGAAGCAGATCACATTTAAAGGAAAACCCATCAGAATTAAGGCCGACTTCTCTTCAAAAACCAAGAAAGCAAGAAGAGCACGGAACAGAGCACTCCAACTCCCCTATTAAAACAAAGTTCAGCTCAGACTACTATACCCTGTAAAACTCTCAAGTCTGATGGAGAAGTGAAATACTTCTATGACAAAGAACAACAAAAGAATTCCATGATGACAAATCAAACCCTACAAAGGCTACTGAAAGATGTTCTAGAGAGGGATCAAAATGATCAGAATTCCACTAATGAGACCAAAACAAACAATTAAATAGGGCAAACAATTAAACACAGGAGAAAAATGAGTAAACAAAACAGGTAAATAACATGTCAATCATAAGTCAATACATCTCAATTCTAACCATCAATGTAAATGGACTCAATTCACCAATTAAGAGAAATAGACTGGCATGGTGGATTAGAAAAAAAAATCCAACAATATGCTGTATACAAGAAACACATTTAACTCATAAAAGCATTCATAAGCTGAAAGTCAAAGGATGAAACACAATACTACATGCCCCAACCCCTCAGAAAAAAGCAGAGGGAGCAATTCTATTCTCAGACAGTCTCAACCTCAAACCAACAATGATCAAGCGAAATGAAGAAGGCCACTAAATACTGGTTAAGGGAAAAATTGAATAGGAAGGGGTAACACTCATTAATATGCATGCACCAAACATGGGAGCACCCAATTATATAAAGCAAATCTTAATGGACATGAAAAATCTAATATCTAATATCACAATCTTAACAGGAGATCTTAACACCCCCTGATCCCAAATAGGTCAAAAAGACAAAAACTTAGCAAAGAAATAACAGAAATGAATCAGAGCTTGAAACAAATGGACTTGGTGGACATATAGTGTTCCCGAACACAGCTGAATACAAATTTTTCTCAGCTGCACATGGGTCATTTTGTAAAATACACCACATACTGGTCCATAGGTCATGCTTAAGTATATGCAAGAAAACAGAAATTATCAAATACATATTATCTGAAAACAGTGCAATGAAACTGGAAATGAATGACAAAAGAAACCAGAAAAAAACCCTAAATACATGGAAATTAAACAACACCCTACTCAGCAACCAATGGGTCACAGATGAAATTAACCAAGAAATTCAACGATATCTACAATTCAATGAAAATTGAAGCACAACTTATTGGAATTTATGGGATACGATGAAAGCAGTTCTCAGAGGGAAATTCATAGCTATAAACTCACACTTTAGGAAAACAGAATGGGAACAAATAAATACCCCAATGCTGCACTTTCAACAACCAGAAAAGGAAGAGCAAATCAAACCCAGAGCCCAAAGACGAGAAGGAATCATAAAGATTAGAGCAGAAATTAAATTCATTGAGATGAAGAAAACAGTTCAAAAATTAACGAAACTAAAAGCTGATTCTTTGAAAATTTGAATAAGAGTGAGACGACCCGGGGCCACGGGATCCTGAACAGACCCAGAGTGCAGGCCCGGTGAGTGTGTGAGACGACCGAGGGTCTGCGGGATCCTGAATAGACCCAGAACGCAGGCCTGGTGAGTGAATGAGACGCCCCGGGCCTGGGGATCTTCATTTGAACCAGGCTGCAGGCCCAGCATGGAACCCTTCAGCAGAACTCCCTGCAAAGAGGCTAGAGGCAAGACCCACCCAGCTGATTCAGGAGCAGAACATCTTGC
>NW_004524787.1:4073764-4076049 GCF_000260255.1 Octodon degus
ACAAGATATAACCACTCTCAATAGCTCAATAACAGCCAATGAAATACGAGATGTAATAAAAGCCTACCGACAAAGAAAAGTCCAGGTCCGGATGGACTCACAGCTGAATTCTACAAGAAATTTACAGAAGAAGTAGTCCCTATACTCCTCAAAGTCTTTAATGAAATTGAAAAGGAAGCAATCCTCCCAAAATCATTCCTAGAGGCAAGTATTATACTGATACCAAAACTAGGGAAAGATACAACTAAAAAAGAGGAATACAGATCAATCTCTCTCATGAACATAGAAGCAAAAGCCCTCAATAAAATCTTAGCAAATAGAATACAGCAAATCATCAAGAAGATCATACACCATGATCAAGTTGGATTCATCCCAGGAATGCAAGGATGATTTAATATTTGAAAATCTATAAAAGTAATACACTATATCAAAAGTGTGAAAGCAAAAAACCACATGATCATCTCAATTGATGGAGAAAAGGCTTTTGTCAATGTCCAACACTCATTCATGTTCAAATTCCTACAGAAAATTGGAATAGATGGCCTCTATTTCAATCTGGTAAAAGACAATGAAAACCCAATGGCAAACATAGTTTTAAATGGGAAAATACTGAAATCTTCTACTCTGAGATCTGGTACAAGACAAGGATGTCCTCTCTCACCATTCCTAGTCAATGTAGTTCTGGAATCATTAGCTACAGCCATTAGACAAGAGAAAGAAATAAAAGGAATAAAAATAGGTAAAGAAGAAGTTAAATTATCTTTATTTGCAGAGGACATAATATTTTACTTGGAAGACCCCGAAAAATTCTACCAAGAAGCTATTAGAATTAAAACAGAAATTCAGTAGCAGAGCAGGATACAAAGTGAATACCCAAAAGTCAATAGCATTCCTCTACACAGATAACAAACACACTGAGAGGGAAATTATAGAAACAATACCTTTTATAATAGCACCTAGAAAATGAAATACCTTGGAGTTAATCTAACTAAGAAGTCAATGATCTTTTCAAGAAAAATTACAGTATTCTTAAAAAAAGAGACCATAGAGGATTTCAGAAAATGGAAAGATATTCCATGCTCCTGGATAGGAAGAACCAACATTATGAAGATGGCCATACTCCAAAAATTGCTGTACACATTTAATGCAATCCCTATCAAACTACCACAAACATGCCTCACAGACCTAGAGAAATCATTCCTAAAATTTATTTAGAATAAGAGAAGACCTAGAATAGCAAAGGCAATGGAGGCATTGCAATTCCTGACTTGAAATTATACTATAAGGCTACTGTGATAAAATCAGCATGGTACTGGCAACAAAATAGGCCGGAGGATCAATGGAATAGATTAGAATACACTAAAGACCCTACGAACACACTTAGCCACCTAATATTTGACAAAGGGGCCAAATATACTGGTAGAAAGATTGCCTCTTTAACAAATGCTGCTGGAAAAACTGGCTCTCTACTTGCCGATAATTAAACTTGACTCAGTTCTATCACCATGCAGTAAGCTAAAGTCAAAATGGATTAAAGATCTAAACATTAAAACAGAAACACTAAGTCTCCTGGAAGAGAACATAGGAGGAACTCTTGAAGACATAGGCTTTGGCATAGGGTCCATGAACAAAAATCAAATCGCATGGGAAATACTTGAATGAATTAGCAACTGGGACCTGCTCTTATTGAGAAGTTTTTGCAAGTCAAAAGAAATTACCAACAAAGTGAATAGACAACCCATAAATTTGAAAAAAAATCATGACAAATAAGTACTCAGACAAAGGTCTGCTCTCTAGAATTTATAAAGAACTAAACAATACTATGGTCCCAAAATTTAAAGACTCAGTCCACAAATGGGCATGCGAGATGGACACACACTTCTCAGAGGATGAGATTAAAAAAGTGAATAAGTATATGAAAAAATGCTCCACATCAGTAGCCATCCATGAAATGCAAATTAAAAAAGCATTGAGATATCATCTCACCCCAGAATGAATGGCTATCATAAAGAAATCAACCAAAAACAAATGTTGGAAACGCTGTAGGGAAAAAGGTACCCTTCTCCTCTGCTGGTGGGGATGTAGACTGGTGCAACCATTATGGAAATAAGTGTGGAGAATCCTTAGAAAACTTGCACTGGAAATCCAATTTAATGCAGCTATTCCTCTACTGGGAATTTTCCCGGATGATCTGAAAACATCATATCATAGTGATATATGTGTGCCTATGTTTATAGCAGCACAATTTGTGATAGCCAAATCTTGGAAACAACCAAGATGCCCAT
>NW_004524787.1:4076394-4076962 GCF_000260255.1 Octodon degus
GGTATTTTTATACAATGGAGTATTACTCAGCTATAAAGAATGATAAACTCGAAACCTTGATATTTAAGTGGATATCACTTGAAGATATGCTCATAAGTGAAATAAACCAGACACACATGTGTAAATATCATATAGTCTCCATAATGTAAGAAGTCAAAAGAAGAAATACAAATAGAAAGGTATAATACAACGAAAAGGAAGGCAAGAACTTGAGGACAAATCATTTAAGAGATGGAAAGGATATGAGCTAGGAAATATGACAGTGGCAAGCCATACAGGTATATGTACAAGATGAGTAAGGCAGTAATCCTGAGAATCTGCAGAAGATTTTTGAATCTAGCAGTTAATTGGAATGATTCTCACCTTGACTATCTATATATACAGACACCTGTGAACTAAGCAATTGTACTGAAGTTGGCGATTTGTAATGGTAGGTTCATGCTTGGAGTGCCTGTCATTTTGGTCTGAATATGGGCAGCTTGTAATTACATGCCATTTGCTTCCATGCTGTCTCTCAGGTAGATGGTTTTTCCAAAAAAAAAAAAAAAACAATGCAAAGGGATATCAA
>NW_004524787.1:4078528-4138528 GCF_000260255.1 Octodon degus
CGCCCCCTGGTGGGCTGAGCTGCCCCCCCCACACACAATAAATGTTAAAATAAAAAAAATTAAAAAAAACAGTTTAGTAGGACAGTTACAATAATTAATACATTGCATGTTTTTGTCTTTGTAGTAGTTATTCAGAGTACAAATGCTGACATGATATCCTGTCTAAACACTACTAGTACAAATCTTTCTTCTCATTGAACTAAGATAAATTAGCTGTATATCTATCTATCTTTCTTTCTTTCTTTCTTTCTTTCTTTCTTTCTTTCTTTCTTTCTTTGTGACTAAAAATGGTTTTTCATTTATATCCTCCTTTTTTGTTTACTATTTATAAAAGTGGAGTCTTGGGTAGTGTTTCTTTTAGTGGTTTCATTCCAACAGCTAGATAGACGTGAAGAACATAGTTTCTGAATATTCAATAAGAACAGAGTGACTAGTCTGTGAGTCAGCCAGAGAAGGGATCTGTTTTCTGGTCACATTATTGTAAAGAAAAGAAAGGAAAACAAAAGAAAAGATATTAGAAATGATACAAAATTTCATTAAACAAAATAATAAAAATTCAACGATGGTTGTTGTATTACATGTTATTGTCAAATTAGTTTTTTAGATTTCCAGATATAAACATGCAAAATTGGTTTAAAATGTTATAAGAAATTAAAAAGAAGGAAAATATTATGCATTACCTGCTTCTTTCTATAGAACAGCAGAAATCAGCAGTACAATTATTCAAGCTATCCTGCATATACACATAAATATATCTTTTTCCTTTCTTTGTTTCAAACTTATTTTGTGTACACGCACAAAGAAAGAGAAATGTGCACTGTATAGTGCCTCTTTTCACAATGACACTAATTCACACCAGGGTTTCTCTCCCATGAATTAATCGAACTCTAATTTGTCCTCCCAAGTCCTTTTTCCAAATACTACTACATTTAGGGCTTCAATTGAATTTCAGACACAAAGATTCAGTTCATAACAGTGTCTGAAGTATCTCCAGGACCATGAGCTTACTCTTTATCACATTACCAAATTTCATATTGTTTGTAGTATTTTGTATCATTTCTAATAAGATTTTGCTTGTATATTTAATATTCTATATTCCAAATCATAGAGTGGCTAGCAAATCCTCCTTGGAATGAGGGAGATTTAGTTTAACATAAAAGGAAGATGAAAAAGTTTAGGAGGTATACGGAGGAAGTCCCATTGATGCAGATAGCAAAATGGTATAAGTAAAAGCCTGAGAGAATGCAATGCATTTACATTTTCTGGGAACATTATAACTACCAGCCCTGTTTAGCAAACTGCAATCTGGGTACAACTGATATCTGTTACCACTTATCTGACCTATGGCTATCCCAGTGGATAATTGCTATCCTAGGGAGCAAATAATTGATTGGGGAAAAAAAAGTTTGTTGATGTTTGGGACCACTATTTCCTCATTTGTTTTACAGCATTTGTAACTTTGAAATTCCACAGTTGAAGGAACAATTCTGTCTTTTCCTTTTTTTTTTTTTTTGGTGGAAATGGAGAGAAGGAACAATTTTGAATTCTATAGTTTTCTCAGCTTGACAGGTCAGTTTGAGGTTAGTATGTGGGAGGAGTACAGTGATTGTATATGACAACTCACTGTAAACTTGAGTAAGAAACACTCAACTACATTGGATCAGTTTAGATCTTGGTGTGGCTAGAGGAATTTATTGAAGACAGAAGACTCACCCTGGGTGTAAGTGGCACCAAACGGTAGGCTTGTGGGCTGAATGGAATAAAAGGAAAAATACGAAGGAAGTCTCACTTTTATTTCTTTGAGGGGCTCCAGTCTTCAGCATCCCTTTGGATGGTGTTTCCTGCCTGTTAGCACAGGCTCTCAGGCCTTCCAGCACAGACCATCTAGCTTCCTGGCACAGATATTTCAGCCTTCTGGTGAAATCCTTTTTGCCTCCTGATATGGGTTCACGCTAACATGACAGTGAGCTCCAGTCCCTTGACTGGATCCTTTGGATCATCAGCATAGAACCAGCCAGCCCTTTGGCACTCTTCTTAATGTACTCTGTCAGTGGCCATTAAATCTGTTTTTCTAGTAAGCACTGACTGATACTGTAGCAGAAAATGATGCCCCTTCCAGCCAGTATACTTCAGTTTCTGTTAGTTGCCCAGGTAACTTCCAGTATATTTCAGTTCCTGTTACTTGTTTTTCTTATAAATAACTGGACACTATGATACATAGATGGCCAATATGATGCATATTGTAAGAACAAAAGACAGCCAAGTACTCTGCTTCTGGCCTTTCTGCTTATAGCCCACCACTGTTCAGGGTCTGGTATTTTAGGAATGGATTCTTATTAGAAGTGATCAATGTTAAATGAATCTGCCTATAAATCCTTGGTGATGTTTCAGTGTTTCTGTTTGCTGCTGTAGTGCAATGACTAACCAATGTAATCTTCAGCTGATGCCACACTCTAATCCCCGCCCAATTTTTACCAACTCCACTTACCATGTTTTTCTCTCTCTCCTGATCTCTTTCTCAATTAATTACCTGAAAATCCCTCTGGATCTTTCCTTAAGAAACACCCAGTTTTCCTCATTAGTCCTCTGTGAGAAACAGGAAAGGTGTCATTCTCCCTGATGTGTATGACAACTGACTGTAAGGCCTTAGTCTTTCTTTCCCTGAGGCCTTAGCTACCAAGAAGTATACTAATTTTCATGGCTAAGTTAAGCTTATTTATGTGACATACTGATAAATCTATCAACTTTGCTGATTATACTCATCCACCGAATGAATATTAAGAATATTATTTTTGTCAAAAGCTACCCAGTGTCTACATGCAAAATTGAACTTTTGTGGGCATACATTTGCATGTGCATTTGTATTCATACTACAATAGTTACTACTGTTCTGTCAAATGCCTAAACATATGCCCATGCTTTTATATGGAGCTTATCTGCATTTTTAAGATTTTAATTTAAAAAATCAAAAATAAAAATTAATAACAATAACAAAGACAAAAATAAAGCACCATAAGACAACAAAAGTGGTACAGAATTTCAAAGCAAGTACAGGAATTGACAATGGTTGTTATATTACATATTGTTATCATCAAACTTGTTGCTCAGACTACCAGATATATGCCTGTAAGATTTTTTTTTCAGAACCGGGTATTGAACTCAGGTCCTTGTGCTTGCCAGGGAAGCACTTATTCCACTGAGCCATCGCCCTGGCCCCTGCATGTAAGATTGATCACACAGTTAAAACATTAACTCTTCCTTTCTATAAACCTTAAAATTTTTTCCTTGTAGCATTTCTTTTTTATTTTTATTTTTTAAAGAGAGTACAAATTAGAATTGAAACAGAAATAGTTATACATGATACAGAATTTCACTTAGCAAAGTAATATGGATTTCACAGTATTTGTTGTAATACATAGTGTTGTCTTCCAGCCAGTTATTCATATTAGTAGATATATGCATGTAAAATTGGAAGAGGCAAAAAAGAAAGAAATGTGTAAGACATAAAGAAAAGAAAAAGTACGATCAATTGAAATAAAAGGAGAAAAAGCAAATTAAGTATGATCTGCTCTGTTCCATAGACCAGCAGAAATGCACAGTAAAGTTGTCCAAACGATCCTGCATACATACATAGATAAATCTCTTTCCTTCAGTCCCTTTCCTGTCCTTCTCCTCAACTCACTAATTCTTTCCTTTTAAAGAAAAATGGAATCTGAAAGGTATACTAGATATTGGGAAAAGGGAATATGTCTGTGATTAAATCACATACTATTATGAGACCAGCCTTTGCATTTTCCACACTATTTCAATTCCAGCCACAACTTCACTTCTGTAAAGGAGTATGCATGTTTGTCACACTGCAATGACTCTCAACATGAAGAAACCAAAGTCAGTCAGATCATTAATATTCATGTACCTATTGTATAAAAAAAACACAGCTTCAGGAGTTTTAGGTACTGAGAGGATGTTAAGAATGTAGTAAGGACCAAGATATATAAGGGCTGACCAAATAGCTCAGCAGATTAAAGTGCCTGCAAGCAGGCACAGGGGCCCGGAGTTTGATCTCCAGACTGGCTGAGCACCCCCTCTCCGGAGCCACACTGAGATGGCAATTGAGACTGGGCATGGTGGCACACTTTTGTAATCCCAGCCCTTGGGAGGCTATAAACAGGCTGATCACTATGATTCTAATCTAGTAGTGAGACCATGAACACCCTGTAGACACTTCCCTAAACACACACACACACACACACACACACACACACACACACACACACACAGATATATAAGAATGTCACAAGGAGAGATGGAAAGTGAGTGAGAGCTCCATGAAGATACAGAGAAAAAAATATGACCACGTGGAAATTAAGACAAGCTTTAGGTAGGAGGTAATATTTCAGATAGTCATTGTATTTCATTAGCATTTTTATAGTCATTTTAAAGTTGAATGGAGCAATAATAGTCCAGGTTTATGCATGTGATAAGGAAAGAAATGCAAGCATATCTCCAGTAGTAAGTTAATAAACAGCTCTGTTTATTTTAAATTTATATTTATTTATTTATTTATTTATTTATGTATTTATTTATTGTATTTTAGGGAAGGATCTACAGGGTGTTCAGGGTCTCACTACTAGATGGGACTCATAGTGATCCACCTATTTACAGCCTCCCAAGAGCTGGGATTGGAGAATTGGACCACCATGCCCTTACTTAATTACAGTCTCAGCACGCCCCTGGGGCGGGGCCTGCACAGCAGTCCCCGGGGATCAAACCGCAGCCCCTGAGCTTGCTTAGGCGCTTTCATCTGCTGAGTTATTTGGCTGGCCCAGCTATGTTTATTGATAAGAACAGAAAATTGTGGTCAGGACTAGGTGGTGCCAATTAAGGTACAGCACAGATGAAGAAAGGTGTCAGGCAACATAAAAGCACTGCAATAGGTCAAAATTAGTAATAGCAACAGAAAAGGGGAGCTGATATCTCATGGTTTTGGAATTTAACAGCCAGACACCTCCATTAGGTGCCTTTCACTTAATCTCTAGGTGTGATTGACAGGAATGATTGACAGGGTACTGCACCATCTTAAAGACTCTTAGCAAGCATGCTATCCCAGAATTAACAGATGTTCATTATATTGATGAGATATAGTATATATTTTTGAGCCTGTAATGAGGTGGAAGTAGAGTTAATGTGACCAGAACATTGGCATAGGAGATCCAACACACATGTGCTCTTCCCTGGAGCATCAGTGATCTTCTGAGATTTTGTTACTTTATTTTCTACTTTTCTTAGGACAAAGGCAGAAGGAATAACTGTAGAGTGAATTAAATGACAGAAAAGGAGTGATTTATCAGCCTCCTTGTTTCTAATGTGACTAATTAAGATTTTTGGGATACTATGTATTGAACTCAGGTTCTTACCCATACTAGAATTGTGTTGTACAATGTGCAATGTATTTATTATTGAAACTATCCTACTGATCGGTTTTGAAACTGTCTCATTGCTATTTGTTTCTCAATAAAATTATTAAAAAACACTTTATAATTCTGGGTAAAGACTCATACAGTTCTTAGAACTACTCTCCAAAACTGTTTTATAACATAAACTTTATGATTTTAAAGGTAAAGTACTGCCAAAATGGTAATCTGCTTTGTATATTTTATTATAGATACATGAAAGACTGAAAAGAATATTAAATATGGGGACAATATAGAGAACTTTGTCTAAACAATAAAATGATTTCTTTTCAACAAAAAAAGAATTGTTTTGTAGCACTGAACTGCATTCCTAGGCTTTTAAAATTTTGACACCAGGTCTATTACTTCCACTACCAATCATTTACTTCCACTCTAATCTCCTCCTGTTCTTATCAGGAAACTAATTATGAAAGTTCTGCTCTCATGATTTAGTATAATATCAATTATTTCTTGAAGTCCACACATGATTGTATAGTCCATATATTGTCACACTAAGGATTAGATCCTCAACATAAGAATTTAAGGCCTGGGGACATAATCTTTCATAAATTTTGTAATAGTCATTTTTGTTGTATCATTTACACATAGTACTGCTTTGGAAGAGGTGAGGAAAAGTTGGAACTACAATCACTCATTTTCAGAAGGGGTTGTCAAGGTTTCCAGGAGCCTAAAGGGCATGTGCTGGAGTCACCTAAGGAAGAGATATAGATGTCATGGCTCATACCACTTTTCTCACTTTAACTTGAGAAATTATTTCTTTTCAAAGAAAACAAAATTTGAATTTGAGGTAATCACTTCTAGATGTAACAAAGGATCCACAGATATTATCTACCTTTTCCCTAATTTCTTTTAGTGGTAGCATCTTTAAAAACCATAGTACTATATCATGGGCTGAATCTTTTTTTAAAAAAATGTATTTTGGTACAAGGTCTACAGGGTCTCACTACACAGATTGAACTCATAGTGATTTTCCTGTTTTCAGCCTCCCAAGTACTGGGATTACAGGCATGTGCCACCACACCCAGTCTCAATGGCAGTCTCAGCACACCCTAGGGACGGGGCAGGCCTGGCATGCTGTGGACCAAACCCTGGTCTTTGTATCTGCCTAAGGTAATTACCTCACCAAAGCCTTATACTAAAAGATGGTGCCAAATGGAAACCAATATCCCATTCTTAATTAAGAGAGAAGGAAGGAACTTGGGATTGACACAAACCAAGAATCTCTGACACACAGAAGATATCCCTGAAAAAGAGATTCTTCTTAGTGTCCAAAATCGAGAAATCTATAGAAACACAAGGTAGATTGTGGTTAGTAAGTAACATGGTGATGATAACTGTTTGAAATTCATTTTTAGATGAGTATTATATCCTAAAATTTATTGTACTTGTGTCTATGAATGTCTATGAACATACTAAAAATACCAAATTGTATACTTTAATGGTCAAACAAATAATTCAATGTACACAGATTCTATTGCTGTCTGAATATAGATGTTTTCTAAAGATAAACCACCATCACCATATTTCTACTCAAATTACTTTTATTGCACTGTATTTTTACCACAAAAAGCAATTCCTCTGGGGCCTTATTATCTGAGTAATGCAATAAGTATTAACCACTAAAAGTTTGTAACTTTGATGTAATGATTTCTTCATATTACTTTTGAAATGGAAGATTTAAGTATGCTAGTATAATGAGAACAATTTAATAATAAAGATTCATTAAAATTCTGGGACTCTAAAAAAAAGAACAGATTCTTCTTAGAGTGGCTGTGATAGTGATATAGCTAATACTATCAAAATTTCACAAAAATTATTGCAGAACCAAAATAAAGAGTTCTTTCTGAAATAGAAAAATGACAAGACTAATTTCCCTAGTATAAGAACTCAAAAGAAGAAATACAAATAAAAAGGTATAATACAAGTAAAAGGGAAGTAGGATCTCAAGGACTAATGAAGAGAAGGAAAGGAGAAGAGGTAGGAAACATGATAATGTCTAGCCATACAGTTATATGTAGAAGATGGGCAAGGCAATGATCCTGAGAATCTCCAGAAGATTTTTTTTAATCTAGCAGTTAATTGGAAAGGTTCTCACCCTGACTATCTATATATACTGATACCTGTGAATTAAGCAACTGCACTGCAGATGGTAATCTGTAATAGTAGTTTTTTGCTTGGAGTGCCTGTCATTCTGGTCTTCTGAGTACGGGCTGCTTGTCATGACATGCCAGTTGCTGCTATGAAGTCTCTCGGGTAGATGGTTGTTCAAAAAGAAGGGGGTGGTGAATGAAAGCAAAAGACAGGAAAAGGAATATTGTGTGACTTCCCTGCTTCAAGGTTGTATATGGGACTTAAAGCTCAACATATCATTGCTTGATGAAAAATACTTGTTCCATATTATGCCCAAGATGTTTGATGTGCAGACAGATAGTGAGGTTAAGCTTAACAGCCTAAGTTGTATGGTAATAACAATAAGTTTGTCTTCTGGATGGTTAACAACCTAAGTTTGCAGACCAAAATTAGATGAAAAGGAGGGCTGCAAGGAAAGCCAACTTTTTGGCCCCAGCCTTTCAAGGCCAATTGAGACACAGGACATATGAGAACTTGTACTGTAACGTCATGTAACTCAGCAGTGTCTCAAATTTTCTGATCAAGGAGATTATGGGGCTAAAGAGGAAAGTGATCGATGATGTAGAGTGTGCCTAAGGAGAGTCACATGGAGAGAAAACATTCTCTCAGGCTTTCACAGAGAGAACATTGGCCAAGCAATGGCCGTGACTCATCCACATGGCTGACACTGACAAACAATCTGAAGTACAGGATCTCAGGATGAATCCCGAGGGCATTTCACTGACCTTATCAGACCCAAAAGCTACAACTCTTGTTGCATAGGTCCTGCTTTACCTTGGCCTTAACCACCCAGCAGAAAAGTATAAAAATGAAATATAAGAAGTAAAGCCATGCTGTTATGTTGAGCTATAGGGGACTCAGGTCAACAATTTCTGACATTGCTAGTCAAGTGGAAGACCCTATGGACTACTGGACTCTTTTAGAATATTTTGCTGAGTTAACACACCTATAATATTCAAATAAGGGAACTTAGCAAAAAAAAAAAAAGGGCATACAGATGAATGTCCATTTTGTATCTGTGTATTCAAAATAGTTAGGATAGATATATAGTTACATTCTCTTAATGAATAGAATGATTTGTTCTAATGGTGTTTGTAGATAGGATATCATGTTTGAATCTTGTACAGCAATTAACCACTGGGAGGAATGTATGCAATGTGTTAATTATTGAAACTGTCTTTCCAATTTGATTTGAAACTCTCATTGCTATTTGTTTATCAATAAAATTATGGGGAAAAAAAGAAAATGACAAGACAAAGGAGTAAAATGCAATCTCAAGCCCCCAGCCCACATAGAACAAACTGAGGAGATATCAGCATAGAAAAAATTGGAAGTCACACACTTGAAATCTCTGATATGATTGCAAGTGAAGTAAAGAAAAAACTCCAGGTGGGTATAGAAGAAATCAGATCAGGAATAATCTCTCAGGTAAAAAAAGAAATCATAACTATAATGAAAAAATTGCTGAACATATTTAAAGAAGACATTGACTAAAAATAGAGGAGCATAGAAAAATGATGCAAACCTTGAATGAAAAATATATAAAAGAAATAAAATGCATGAAACAGATTCAAAGAGATGTTCAGGAAATTAAAAATTGCATCAAAAGCTGGCAAAGCCATTTGAATGAAACAGAAGATAGACTTTCAGACCTAGAACACATCATTGCAGCTAGTGAACAGGAAAAGAAAGATCTCTTAAAAACAAGTAACCAGGAAATAATAATTCAATAGCTACAAGATGATGCAAAAATGAATCACATAAGATTAATAGGTGTCAATGAAAATGAAGGAGTCAGCGAGATTGACTTACAAAGGTTTGCAGAAGTAATAGCAGAAAACTTTCTAATCATAGGGAAAAATATGACATACAAAAAATGAGGTGTATAGAACTCCAAATAGCATCCACTAAAATAAATCTACACCCAAATATATAATAATCAAGATCTGAGAAAATCAGCACAAGAACAACATACTAAAAGCTGCTAGAGAAAAAAAATCACATTTCAAGAGAAGCCCATAAGAGTCACAGTAGATTTCTCAACACAAACTATCAAATCAGGAATAGTATGTGGTGATGTACTTAAAGTTTTAAAAGAAAACACCTTCCAATGCAGATTGATATACCCTGAAAAACTCTCTTTCAAAATTAATGGAGAAGCAAAATACTTCCATGACAAGGAACAAATAAAGAAATTCATAGTGTTACAAAGAGTACTGAAAGGTAGTCAAGAAAGAGATCAAAATGATCAACTCCAAGAACAGCAACAGAAACAAACCATCAAACAGGGTAATCAATTAAACACAGGAAAAGTTGCAAACCAACAGCAGAAAAATAATATGACAAAGATAAGTCAATATATGTCAGTTATATCCATTAATGTAAATGGCTTCAATCACCAATTTAAATAATAGACTGGAAGAGTGGATCAAGAAACAAAATACAACAATATGCTGCATATAAGAAACACACTTAAATCAAAAGGAAATTCATAGGCTGAAAGTCAAAGTATGAAAAACAACACTATATGCTTCAGGAGTTCAGAAAAAAGCAGGGATAGCTATTCTGCTAGCACATAATGTGAACTTCAAGCCAAGAATGATCAGACGAGGTAAAAAATGTTACTACATACTTGTTAGGGGAAAATTTGAGGAGCAAATAAAAATTACAAATATGTATGCACCAAATATGGGAGTACTGAACTATATACGATAAATTTTATTTTATTTTATTATTACATATATATGGGGGGCTATCAGGGATTCAATTCAGTACCCTGTGCTTGCCAGGCAAGTGCTTATTCTACTGAGCTATCTCCCCGAGCCTAATATAAATTTGAAAGGACTTGAGAAATTGAATAATTAATAACATAATCATAATAGGGGAACTTAACTTTCTATTATCTCAAGGAGATAGATCATTTAGACAAAAAATTAGTGAAGATGTATCAGAACTGAACCAAACCGTTGAACAAATGGAATTAGTGGACATTTTCAGAGTGTTCCATCCAACAACATCTCAATACATATTCTTTTCCATTATACATGGGACATTCTCTAAAATAGACCACATACTAGTCCAGAAATCATGCTTACGTAAATTCAAGAAAACAGAAATTATCCTATGCATATTATCCTATACTGCAATGAAACTGGCAATTAATGGCAAAAGAAATAACAAAAAAACATAAACACATGGAATCCAAATAACACCCTCCTCAGCAATCAATGGGGCACAGATGAATTTAAGCAAGAAATTATGCAATGTCCATAACACAATGGAAATTCAAATACGATTTATAATTTGTGGGATGCAATGAAAGCAGCTCTCAGGATATTTATAGACAGTGAAATCACACATTAGGAAAACAAAATGGAAAAAATAAGTACTTTAATGCTGCACCTCAACCTTCTAGAAAAAGAAGAGCATACCAAACCCAAAGACCGAAGACAGGAGGCAATTATTAAGATCAAAGCAGAAATGAATTAAATAGAGACAAAGACAACAATTCAAAGAATTAGTAAATCACAAATCTGGTTCACTAATAGATTAAATAAATAAATGAATAACTTTATTTTTTATTTTTATTTACTTTTTTTAGGAGCAGACATCTTTGGTTTTATTTCTTTTTTCCCCATAATTTTATTGATAAACAAATAGCAAAGAGACAGTTTCAAATCAAATTGGTAGGAGAGTTTCAATAATTAACACATTGCATACATTCCTCCCAGTGGTTAATTGCTATAAAAGATTTGGAAATGATATCCTATCCACAAACACCATTAGAACAAATCACTCTATTCATTAAGAGAATGTAACTATATATCTATCCTAACCACTTTGAATACACAGATACAAAATGGAGATTCATTTGTATACCCTTTTTTTTGTTAAGTCCCATTATTTGAATATTATAGGTGTGTTAACTCAGCAAAAGAATCTAAAAGAGTTCAGTAGTCCATAGTAGTATTGGGTCTTCCACTTCACTGGCAATGTCAGAAATTGTTGACCTGAGTCCCCCATAGCTCAACATAACAGCATGGCTTTACTTCTTATATTTTGTTTTTATACTTTTCTGCTGGGTGGTTAAGACCAAGGTAAAGCAGGACCTATGCAACAAGAGTTGTAGCTTTTGGGTCTGATAAGGTCAGTGAAATGCCCTCAGGATTCATCCTGAGATTGTACATGATCTCAGATTGTTTGTCAGTGTCAGCCATGTGGATGAGTCACGGCCATTGCTTGGCCAATGTGCTTTCTGTGAAAGAACTTTATTTTTTAAAGAATACAAAATAGTGATATAAGAAAAGCAGCAATAAAAATAATAAAAATTACAGTAAACAAAGTAAAAAGAATTCCACAATAGTTGCTGTATTATATGATGCTATCTTCAAATTAGTTGTTCAGATTACTTGATATAAACACAATATTTGCTTAAAGAAAAACAAAACAAAATGATAACAAAGCAGTTATAAGAAAATCAAAAGAAGAAAAACTAAGAGTAAAACAAAAAAATTTAAGCATTAACTGCCCCTTTCAAAAGAGCAAAAGGGGGGGGGACAAGATAGCTCAGTGAATTAAGCACCTGCTTGGGCAAGCACAGGGACTGGGGCTTCATACTCTGCACCACATGCCATGCCAGCCCTGCTACTGGGCACGCTGATCCAGCCACTGAGACTGGGCATGGTGATGCACGCCTGTTATCCCAGAACTGGGATAGCTGAAAACAGGAGGATCACTAAGAATTTGAGCAGCATAGTGAGAGCCTATCTATACCAAGTACATGAAAAAAAAAAAACCCGGAAGACATTTACAATACAATTATCTGAAACTATTCTGTGTATATACCTAAATATATCATGTCCCTTCTTTCTTTTGTCCTTCTCCTCATCCCAGCTTTTCCTTCCCATTTAAAAATTCTTTCCTTTTCACAGTATCAGTTATACCTTTCAGATTTTGATGATTTTTTCAGGTTCTCATGCTAGCGGAATAATGCAATGTTTGCACATGTGAATCTCATTAATTTCACTTACCAGTAAAGTCTTTAGTTGCATCCATTTATGTAGAAAAGCCTTGAATTTATCTTTTATGTAGCTTAATAATACTCCACTGTGTAAAAATACCATACCTTTTTATCCATTCCACAGTTTATTGGCATTTGTGTTGTTTCCAGGATTTAGCTATGACAGACTGTGTTGCTATAAGCATGGGTGGACATATATCTTTGTAGTATGATGATTTTAGTTCTTTTGGAAAAAATAAGAGTGGAATAGATGGCTTGAATGGGACCTCCAATTCTAGCTCTTTGAGGAATCTCCATACTGATTTCCACAATGGTTGTACCCACTTGCACTCCCATCAACAGTGGAGAAGGTTCTTTTTCCCCCACACCCCCTCCAGCATTTGTTATTGGTTGACTTCTTGATCATAGGCATTGTTTCTGGCATAAGGTGGTATCTCAGTATTGTTTAATTTCATGTCTTGAATGTCCAATGATGAACATTTTTTCATATATTTGTTTGCCATTTGTGTTAATTCATCTAAGAAATGTATATGCATTTCAGATGTCCATTTCTGGATTGGGTCTTTGAATTTTGGAAGCCTCATGTTTAAAAAATTCTGTCATAGATAGTAGTTTTACTGAAACACAGTCCACTGTGAATTTTTCACAATTCTTGGGTTTTGTTTTCATTGTTAGTGATTTCTTTCAATATGCAGAAACTTTTCAAAATGATGAGATCCCAATTGTTGATTTTTTTTGAAGTTTTTCCTGTGCCTTTGATTTTTGTTCATGAACTCTTTACATACCTGTACATCCTTCTACCTACTTGCTATTCCAGAAGATTTAGTGTTTTACTTTTAGTATTTAAATCTTTGATCCATTTTCACTGTAGTTTTCTGAAAAGTGATAATTATGGGTCTGAATTAAGCCTTCAGAATGTGGAAAGTCAGTATTTCCAGCACTATTTATTGAAGATGTTATCTTATTTAATGAACATGTTTGGCACCTTTGTCAAAGATAAGGTGGCTGACTGTGCTTGTAGCTGTACCTACATCTTCTAATGTGTTCCATAGATCTTGACATCTATTTTTATGCCACTACCATGCTGATTTTGTCATAGTAGCTTTCCAGTATAATTTCACTTTAGGGATTATTGTGCCTCCTGCCTTTCCTTTGTTACCCAGTATTGCTTCTTCTATTCTAGGTCTCTTCTGGTTCCAGGTGAATTGTGGGAATGTTTTTTGTAGATCTGTGATGTATACTAATGGAATTTTAATCGGGATTCCATGGGGTCTCTATTACAATTTATTTGCTTCTTTTATTTCTTCTTCTGGGAAGTATGTGTTTATCTCAGATGCCCATTTCTGGATTGGGGCTTTCAATTTTGGGGCCTTAATGTTTTTTAGTTCTTTATAAATTCTGGAGAGAAGATGTAAGTCTGAGTGCTTATTAGTTAAGATTTTTTCCAAATTTGTGGGTTATCCTTTCACTCTGTTGATAATTTCTTTTGATGTGCAAAAACTTCTCAATAGTAGGAGGATCCAGTTGTTAATTCTTTCAAGTATTTCCTGTGCAGTTTGGTTTTTGTTCATGGACTGTTTGTCTACCCCTATATCCTCAAGAGTTCCTCCTACTTTTTCTTCTGGGAGATTTAGTGTTTCTGTTTTAATGTTTAGATCTTTAATTCATTTTGACTTTAGTTTAGTGCATGGTGATAGGCCTGGGTCAAGATTTAGTTTTCAGCATATATAGAGCCAATTTTTCCAGCACCACTTGTTAAAGAGGCTATCTTTCTTCCAGTAAGCAGGTTTTGCCCCTTTGTGGAAGATAAGGTGGCTGAGTGTGTTTGTAGTTGCTTCTGCATCTTCTAATCTATCCCATTGGTACTCAGGTCTATTTTATTGCCCATACCATGTTGATTTTATCACAGTAGCTTTGTATGATAATTTCAAGTCATGAATTGTAATGCCTCCTGCCTTGCCTTTGTTGCCTGGGATTGCCTTTGCTATTCTAGGTCTTTTCTGGTTCCAAATAAATTTAAAGAGTGATTTGTCTAGGTCAGTGAGGTATGTTGTTGGTATTTTGATAGGGATTGCATTAAATCTGTATACTAATTTTGGGAGTATGACAATATTCACAATGTTGGTTCTTCCTATCCAGGAGCAAGGAATATCTTTTCATTTTCTCAAGTCATCTTTTATCTCTTTTTTAAAGCAGTATAATTTTCACCATTTAAATATTTTGCTCCCTTTGCAAGATTCATAAGTATTTCAACTTTTGAGGTGTTAATGAAAGGCATGGTTTCCATAATTTATCTCGGTGCATTCATTGGTTGTATATAGAAATGCTATTGAGATTTGGGTGCTGCATTCGTATCCTGACTTTGTATCCTGCTATACCAGTGAATCAGTGTATTAAATCTACAATTCTCTTAGTGGAGTTTTCCTGGTCTTCTATGTACAACATCATGTTATCTGCAAATAATGACTATTTTACTTCCTTCCTAAACCTTATCTCTTTTGTCTAATTGCTCTGGCTTCTGTTTTCAGAACTGTATTGAACAGGAGTGGTGACAGTGGGTGTCCTATCTTGTTCCTGATTTTAAAGTGAAGGCTTACAAATATTTTCTATTTAGTATGATGCTGGCTACTGCTTTGTCATAGATAGCTTTTATCAGCTTGAGATAAAGACCATCTACTCTGATTTTCTGTAGTGTTTTTATCATGAATGCCTGTTGGACTTTTTCACAAGGATTTTCTGCATCTATTGAGATGGTCATGTGATTTTTGAACTTGGTTCTTTTGATATGGTGTATTCCATATATGGTTTTGCATATACTAAACTGTCCCTGTCTTCTTGGGATGAATCCTATTTGGTCATGATATATAATATTGATGATTTGCTGCTTTGTGTTTCCTAGTACTTCATTGAGGATTCTTATATCTATGTTCATTAGGGAGATTGGCCTGTGGTTCTCTTTTTATTGGTCCATCACTGATTTTGGTATCAGAGTAATATTTTCCTCGCTGAATGAGTTTGGGAGAATTACTTCCGTTTCAGTTTCATTGACGAGTTTGAGAAGATTTAGCATTAAATCTTCCCAAAATATTTTATAGAATTCTGCTGTGAATCCATGAGGACCTGGGATTTTTTGTTGTTGTTGTTGTTGTTTTTGGTAAGCTTTTCATCATATTTTCAATTTCATTGACTGATATTGAGTTATGCAGAATACTTATATTTTTTGAGTCAGCTTTGGTATTTCATATTTACCTAAGAATCTGTCCATTTCTTCAGTTCTTTCCATTCTGTCAGAGTAAAGATTTTTGAAATATGTATTGATAATCTTCTGAATTTCTATAGGTTCTGTAGTAATTTAACCCTTTTCATTCCTCATTACATGAATTTGAATATTTTTGCTTTTTAATGAGTTTGACTAGGGGCTTAATAATATTATTTATTTATTTCAAATAACCAAGACTTTTACTCATTAATTCTTTGTCTTGTTTTCTTCATCTCCATTGCATTGATTTCTTCTCTGATCTTTATAAGTTCCTGCGTTATTGTGGCTTTGGAATTCTCTTGCTCTTCTTTTTGTAGGAGATTGAGATGCAGCATAAGATTGTTTATTTGGACTTGTTCTGTTTCCATAATTTGATAATTTATCACTATAAATTTCCATCTTAAGACAGCTTTCATTGTATCCCGTAGGTTCCGGTAAGTTGGATGTGCTTTTTTATTTGATTTTAAATATTGTTTAATTTCTTCTTTAATTTCATCTGTGACCACTGATTGTTCTGAAGTGTATTATATAGTTTCCACGTGTTTATAGAGTTTTTCCTCTTTGTCTTGTCAATGATTTCCAGTTTCATTGCACTATGGCCGATAATATGCATGGGATAACTTCCATTCCTTTGCATTTAGATAAGCATGTACTACATGCTAACACATGGTCTCTTTTGGAGAACATCCCATGTGTTACTGAGAAAAATGTGTATTCTGGTGGGGTTGAGTAGGACACTCTGTAAAGTTCTACTTAGTCTATTTATTCACTAGTTTTGTTCTTGGTATTTCTTTTTTATTTTTAGCATGATTGATCTAATTCTTTGTGTCAGTGGAGTGTTAAAGTCTCCTAATAAAATTATGCCATTGCTCATGCATTTTTTATGTCTGTTAAAATTTGTCTTATATAGTAGAGTGCTCCTACATTTGGTGCATATATGTTTATAATTGTTATCTCTTCTTCTTGTATTATTCCCCTAAAAATTGTTAGTGACATTATTTGTCTCTTTTAGTCACACTTGGTTTGAAATGAGCAACCAGAATAGCTACCCCTGCTTTTTTCTGAGTTCCTGTTGCATTAATTATTGTTTTCCATCTTTTGACATTCAATCTATCAATTTCTTTTCCAGATAAATGTGTTTCTTGTATGCAGCATATTGTTGGATTTTGTTTCTTTATCTACTCTGCCATTATGCTTCTTTTGATTGGTGAATTGAGGACATTTACTTTGATAGTTATTACTGATATGTATTGGCTTATCTTTGTAATGTTTTCCTACTGTAGGATCCCTGCATTTTCCTTTTGCTTAATTACTTGCTGTGCTTCATGACTCTCTTATGTTGTTGAATTTGTGGTCATCTTTTTCTCTTTCTAGAATATCTGTCAGTATTCTTTGTAGGGTTGGTTTGGTTGTCATGAATTCCTATAGTTGTTGTCATGGAAGTATTTAATCTCTCCATTAAATTTGATAGATAATTTCAGAGGACACATCAATCTGGGTTGAAAGTTTTTTCTTTCAGGACTTTGAATATCTTACTCTAAGCTCTTCTTAATTTGATGGTCTCTGTTGAGAAATCTGTCATTGTTCTGATGGGCTTTCCATTATAGGTCATGTATTTATTGTGTCTAGCAACTTTTAGTATTTGTTCTTTTGCTCAATTTCTCGGTTCTTGATTATTATGTGTCCCAATGAAGATTTATTTTGATTATGGCTAGGTGGAGTTCTATATGCTTCAATTAACTGTACATCAGATTGTTGTACTATGGTTGGGAAATTTTCTGCAACAACTTCTGCAAACATTCTTTTCACTTCTTTTTGGTTAGCTCTACCTGTTTCATTGATACCTATTAGTCTCATATAATTTTTCTTTGCTTCATCTTGCAGCTGATATATTGTTATTTCATGGTTTATTGTTATTTTTCAGAGATGTTTCATTGCATGCTCACTAGCTGCAGTGCTATCTTGAAAGTCTGAAATTCTATCTTCTGTATTGTTCAAGCAATTCAATGTCAGCTTTCAATGGAGTTGTTAATGCCTTGGATATCTGTCTGAATGTGTTTCACAGATTCTAATATTTTCCTGTATTTTTCATTCAATGCTTCTATTATTCTCCATTCCCTTATATTTTTTGTTTGTGTCTTCCTAGGATGTATCAGGCAATTATTTCATGATTGTTGTCATTTAATCTTTTATGTGAGAGATGATTTTTGATGTGATTTCCTCTGTATCCAGATGGACTTTTTTCTTTAATTCAGTTCCATTATCTCCAAAATTTCAGTGCATGACTTCCAAGTTCATCTGTGAACTTGTCTCCTGGACTCATTTTGAGGGTGCTAGAGGGGTGAGATTGTCTTTTTTGTTCCTTACTTTTGCCAGTTTTTTTCAGTGATGGTAAGTGGGTGAGGTGCAGACCACTAAGGCTCTCAGAACAGTAGGAAGGCAAGTTAGGCTCACCAAAGCTCCTGCAGTGTGGGGTTCTATGTGGCTTCCACCTCAAAAGGTGGGCAAGCTGCAGTTCAGGAAGGATCCAATGATGATGAGTGCAGACCACAGTTGTGTAAGTCTCTCTTGATCACAGATTGGCATAGGGTAGTGCACCTCAAAGCTCCTGAAGTTTGCTGTTATAGTTGTGTCTACCTGGTACTCTTGTGATTGAGTACAGATGGCTTGGCTTAGCTGAATTCTGTCAGCAAGGTTACAAGCCTGGGCAGTGGGACTCAGTGGAACTTTGGTGGGACAGTTTGTGGGATGGGGATAAGGTTGCCTGGTCTCCCTGGTAATCTTCAGGTCACAGATGGGTGACTATGCTAAGTAGAACTCTAAATAAAATTGATAAACCTCTAGGTAACCCCATCAAAAAGAAGAAAGAAAAACTCAAATTCAAGCAATAAGGAGTGAAAAGGATGACATTAATACAGATCCTGTGGAAATTCAGAATATCATCAATACCTGCTTTGAAAATCTTTACCCTCATAGGATGGAAAACACAGACAAAATGGAGATTCCTAGACCGGTAAATCCTGAGGGTATTTGACTGACCTTGGCAGATACAAAAGTTATATTTCTTGTTATATAGGCCTTACTATATCTGTCTTAACCATCCATCAGAAAAGTATAAAAATGAAGTATAAAAAGTACAGCCATATTAATATTCTGAGCTTTAAAATGCTCAAGTCAACAGCTTCTGACATTGCCAGTCCTAAAGATAACCCATTACTATTATGGACTATTGGACTGTATTATATTACTTTGCTGAATTCATGCACCTACAATATTTAAATGGCAATGGAATATTCATCTTTGACAAAACTAAACAAAAAAGGGGATAAAAATGAAGGACCATTTTGTATCTGTATATACAAAATAGTTAGGATAGATATACAGCTACTTTCTCTTAATTCAATGAGAAGAAAGATTTGTACTAATAGTGTTTGGACAGGATATCATGCCTGCATCTTGTACTATGAATAGCCACTACAAAGACAATATAGAATGTATTAATTATTGTAACTGTCCTACTAATTGGTTTTGAAAGTGTCTCGTTGCTATTTGTTTCTCTATAAAATTAATAATAAAATTACCAAAATGAATCACGAAAACATAAAAACTCTGAATAACCCAATATCAGTCAATGAAATTGAAAATGTAATAAAAAACTTACCAACAAAGAAAAACCCTGATCCTGATGGATTTACAGCAGAATTCTGTAAGAAAGATTTAATCCTAATTCTTCTCACAGTCTTCAATGAAATTGAAAAGGAAGCAATTCTTAATTTCTTTCTGGTGGCAAATATTACACTGGTACCAAAACTAGAGAAGGACACAACCAATAAAGTGAATTATAGATCAGTCTTCTTCATGAATAAATATGCAAAATTCCTCAATAAATTACTAAAATATAGCTTACTTTAAATTATCAAGATTATACACCATGACCAGGTGGAATTGATCCCAAGCATACAAAGATGGTTCAACCTATGCAAATCTATAAATGTTAGACACCATATCCACAGAGCTGACACCAAAAAAAAACATGGTCATCTCAATAGACACAGAAAAAGCTTTTGACAAAGTTTAACACTTATTTAGGATAAAAAAAAACCCTACAGAAAAATAGAATAGATGGGCTACACCACAATCTGATAAAGACTATTTATGACAAACCAACAACCAACATAATTGTAAATGAAGAAAAATTGAATTATTTCATTCAAAAACCAGGTACAAAATGTGGATATCCACTATCACCACTCAGTTTCAATATAGTTCTGGAAACATTAACCAGGGACATTAGATAAGAAAGAGAGGTAAAAGGAAGAGGAATTAGGAAGAAAGAAATTAAACTACTATTTTTCACAGATGATGTGACATTCTACATGGAAGACCCAAAAAGATCCAGCAAGAAACTCCTAGAATTAATAAACAAATTTGGTATTGTAGCAGGATATAAAGTGAACCCCCCCAACATCAATAGCATTCTTCTATACAATCAACAAACTCAATGGGAGACAAATTAGTGAAACCACATCCTGCACAATAGCATCCAAAAAATGAAATACTTAACAACTAGTCAAACAGATTAAGTAAAAGATCTACACAATGAAAATTGTAATACTCTGAAGGAGATTCAAGAGGATTCCAGAAAATAGAAAGATACTCCTTGGTCTTGGATAGGAAGAACCAACATTGTGAAAATGGCCATACTCCAAAAATTTTTATACAATATTATCCAATCCCTATCAAAACACCATCAACATCCTTCACTGATCTACAGAAAACATTCATAAAATTCATTTGAGACCAGAAAAATCTTAGAATTGCAAAGGCAATCCTGGCCACCAAAGGCATGCAAAGAGGCATTACAATTTCTGACTTAAAGTTATACTATGAAGCTACAGTGATAAGATCAGCATGGTCCTGTCAAAAGAAACAGACCTGAGGATCAATGGAGCTGATTAAAAGATTCAGATATAATTACAAACACTCTTAGCAACCTTAACTTTGAAAAAGGAGTCAAACATGTTCCCTGGAAGAAAGTGAACAAATGGTGCTGGAAATACTGCTCTCAACATGTCAAAAACTAAAATTAGACCCGGGTCTGCCACCATGCACTAAACTAATGTCAAAATGGATTCAAGGTCTAAACATTAAAAAAGAAACACGAAATCTACTAGAAAACAAAACATGTGGAAATCTTGAAGCAGAGGAATATGCAGAGAATTCATGAAGAAAACCCAAACTGCATGGGAAAAATTTCATGGAATCAACAACTGTGATTTCTTCTTCTTATTAAGGTTCTGCACACCAAAAATAAATCACCAATAGAGTGAAAAGACTACCCACAACTTGGGAAAACATCTTAACCAACCATCACTCAGACAAAGTAATGCTATGTAGAATATATAAAAAACTAAGAAAAGAAGTCAAGCCCCCCAAATTCAAAATCCCAATCCAAACTGGGCATCTGAGATGAATACATACTTCTCAGTGGATGAAAAAAATCAACAGCAAATAATTACATACAAAAATGTTCCACATCACTGGTCATTTGAGAATGCAAATTAAAACAACATGGAGATTCCATATGACTCTGTTAACTATAGATATGATAAAGAAATAAACCAATAAAATACTGAAGAGGCCGGGGGAGGAGAAACCCTTATACACTGTTGGTAGGAGTGAAGACTGGTTCAGCCTTTATGGAAAGCAATGTGGAGACTGCTCAAAAAAACTATGATTGGAAGCCCTATACAACCCAGTTCTTTCCTTCTGTACATTTTCCCAGTAGAAATGAAAACATACCACAGTGATATATGTGCACCCATGTTTACAGCAGCACAATTTGTCATAGTTAAGTCTTGGAAACAACCTAAATATGTGTCAACTGAGGAACAGATAGAAATGATGTGTTTTTTTTTTATACAATGGAGTATTACTCAGCTATACAGAAAGATAAACTGGAAGATTTTATAGGTAAATGGATGCAACTCAAAGATGTACTTATAGGTAAAGTAAATCAGACACACATATGTTAATATGTATTATATCCTTAGTGTACGAACCTGAAAGAATAAATAAAATGTGAAAGGTACAACAGATATAGTAAAAGGAAAGAAAGTGAGCATAAGGAATAGACAAGCAAGTTGAGGGAAAGGAGAAAACATAGGGAAAAAAGGGAGGGAAAAATCATGTAAGTACATACATAGGAAAGCCAAGATGATACTACTACTAATATCTATCAGTTTTTTCTAAGATAACACTTAAATATTGTAGGTGCTCTGAGCATGACCCTGCCATTACACATTGCTATCTTCAGTGCAGCTGCTGTATACTCAAAATAGAATAGATATACAGCTCCACTTTCTTAATTCAATGAGCAGAGAGGTTTGTTATAATAGTGTTTGAGACAGGATATCTTTTTTTTTTTTCAGAACCGGGGTTTGAACTCATGCTCTTGTGTTTGCCAGGGAAGCTTTTTATTCTACTGAGCCGTCTCCCAGGCCCCCTGAGACAGGATATCTTGTCTGCATCTTGTATAATGAATAACCACTAAGACAACAATATGCAATGTATTAATTACTGCAAATGTGCCAGTAATTGATTGTGAAACTGTCTCACTGATATTTGTTTCTCAATAAAATTATTTTAAAAAGAAAAAAGATAATATTTACAGCTTAAAATTATTACTTTGACCAATTTTATATACTAAAGTCATAATCTGAGAAACTACTTTGAAGACAGCAATGTGCAGTATAACAACCACTGTTGAATACTTTTCATCTTGTTTTGGACTCTTTAAAAAGACATATCATTTCTGTCTTATGTACTATTCTTATACTCTTTAAAATAAATTAAAAAATAAAAAGAACAAAAATTTTGAGATTTATGGAAAGGAAGAGTTAATGTTTTAATTATTTGATCAATCTTGCATGCCTAAAAAAATCTTACATGCCTATATGTAGCACTCTGAGCAACAAACTTGATGATAACAATATATAATAAAAATGATGATATTATTATTATTATCTTAACTTATGTATTTGGACAGGGTCTCACTATGCCACTCAGACTCATAGTGATCTTCCTATCTAAGCTTCCCCAGTGCTGGAGTTACAGGCATGAAGCACAATGCCTGGTTTCAGTGGCCAGCTCTGTAGGCCCTGGGCAGGGCCAGCATAACATGTGGTACTGGGTATTGAACCCAGGTTCTTGCGTTTGCCAGGGAGACACTTAGACCACTGAGCTCTCTGCCCAGTCAAACAATATGCAATACTACAACCATTGTTAATTTGCTGTTCTTGTTTTAAAATTCTGTATCACTTTCATTGTCTGATGGTGCTTTGTTTTTGTCTTTGTTCTTGTTATTTGTTTTTCTTTCTTGCTTCTTTAAAATACAATTTATATAAATAAATAAGAGCAAATGTAAAGTTTGCGGTACAGCAAATTTTCACTTCCACTTTTCTCATCTGTGAAATGTATGACCTGAACAACCTCAGATGAGAAAGAATTTGTTGGGTTGGGAGATAGCTCAGTAGAATAAGAGCTTGCCTGGCAAGAACAAGAACCTGAGTTCAATCCTTGGTTCCACCAAAAAAAAAAAAAAAAAAGAATGTGTTAATAAATGTAAGGTGAAATTTAGATTGTAAGGATCCCCTAATAATTCAGATATTGGGGGAAAGATATGTGGTGAGGTGATTACTACATTCAGGGACATGAAATCTAGATTCAGCTCTGTTTCAAATATTCTGTGTGGAATTTGGCAAGAATCTATATTTCTCCAAGCTCCGGTCTTTCCATATGTAACATGATATGAAATGAACTGTACCAGATGATCTTTTAGGTGCCTTAAAACTTATACCCTCTCTAACTCAACATAGAAGCACAGAGATGATCTTCATAGTTATCTGGTGGCTTGTTCCTCCAAGAAAGGCATGTAAAATTTGCTACTGGCTATGAACTGCTAAAATAAATGCCCAAGACTAAAGATTCTCAGTCTTGGGAAAGTCTTCCGCCTTGGGCATTTAATCATTTTAGGATTTAATCCTAAGGTTGAACAATATTTTTAATATAAAAGTATCAATTGGTTCATTCTAAAAGCCTGGACACAACTATAAACATCAAGAATCTAAGGAAATATTAAATCATTCTTGGTATATGGGTCATCAATTGGCAGTTCTGTACCCATTTTTACTCCATGTGGTCATTTATGAAAAGCTTTGCCACAGGCCTGAAGAAACTTAAAACTGGATAGAGTGTACAGTGACAGGGTCCTAGTGATAGATATGGCATAAAGAATAAATTGACATAATCTTTACATTAATGCATCATTCCCTCCTCATCTTCTTTGACAAGTAGTTTTCTCTTGCATATCTCTAAAATCTTTAAAGCTTATCCCATATAGGAAAAGCTCTGAATTTTAGAATATTCTTGCTTGAGCCAAGCCGAAATCTGTTTTTATATGGAAAGAAAGGAAGACAGAGAAGAATTTTTAGAAAAAAATGAGTAAAGAAGGAAGTAATGGAAACAAAGTTTTGTAAATGGGAGGGGAGGAGGGGTTGAAGAGAGGGTAGAGGAATGGGAGAAAGTTTTATCATGCACAGGAATAAATTTTCTATGATGAATGTGATCATTCTATATATTTAAAATGTTCCAAAAATTAATTAAAAATGATGAGATATAATTTGAAAAGCAAAGGAGAAAGGGAAGAGAATAGATAAAGATGGGGATAGAGAAGGGTGAGTTGCACTAGTGAGAAGTCTTCTCAAGGAGAGTTCATAATTGTATAGAGTCTTGAATTAATGAATGCGTAGCCATGCAAATATTTGGGACAAAATTTTAGAGTATTGTTGCTAAGGAGAAGACTGATGGCTGATGACATCAGAAAAGTAGCAGTGGTGATGTCACATTGTACTTTGGATGTTAGGGGACAGACTCAGGGACTTTAAAAAATTCTTTAAAATATTTTTTAAAAATATTTTATTCATTTATTTATTTGGTACAAGATCTTGCTACCCAGCTAAGAGTCATAGTGATCCTCTTGTCTCAGCCTCCCCAGCACAGAAATTACAAATGTGCTCCACTGCACCCAGTTTTGTTGGCCAGCATGGCACAGCTGGTGTTCCAGGGCAAGCCACAGCACACAATACTGGGGATTAAACCCAGATACTTGAACTTGCCAAGAAGGTGCTTAGACTGGTGAGCCATCATGCCAGCCCCAGACTCAAGTATTTTACTATGGTTAAAAGGAAGAGTCACTGGTATATTCTGAGGAAAATAATAACATTTATTCATTCAATGATTCTTAAATATATTTTTAAAAAATATTTTATTGAGAAACACATATTGTTGTCTTAGTGGTTATTCATTTTACAAGATTCAGACATGATGTCCTGTCCACAGACACTATTACAAATCTCTGTATTCATTGAATTAAGGGAATACAGCTGTATATCTATCTTATTTTGAATATACAGATACAAAATGGTCTTTCATTTGTATTCCCCTTTGTTGTTTAGTTTTGTCAGAGAAGGGTATTCAATTGTTATTTAAATAATGTACATGAGTGTATTCAGCAAAATATTCCAATGTAGTCCAGTATCCATAATAGTAGTGAGTTTTCCATAGGACTGGCAATGTCAGAAGTTGTTGACTTGAGCCTTTTACAGCTCGGCATATTAATACGGCTTTAGTTTTTATACTTCATTTTTATACTTTTCCGCTGGACGGTTAAGACCAAGATAAAGCAAGACCTATGTAATAAGAAATGTAAATTTTGTATCTGACAAGGTTAGTCAAATCCCCTCTGGATTTATCCTGAAACCCTGTACTGCAGTTTGTAGATCCTTTGTCAGTGTCAGCCATGTGGATGAGTCATGGCCATGATTGACCAGTTTGCTCTCTGTGAAAGCCTGAGAGAATGTTTCTCTCTATGTGATTCTCCTTAGGCACACTATACATCATCGATCACTTTCCTCTGTGATCCTTAAATATCAAAAGCACTGAGGACACAGAAATAGACAAAGGTTGGCGTTATATTTTTATTTTAAATGATCAATCTATCTATTCTTTTAAAAACTAAACTTTTAAAAATTTCCTGGTTTTGTATGAACACGAAGGAGATAAGATAAATTATTCATGTTCATATTCTAATACAATTTAGAAGCCACTATAAATAAAAGTACTTTGAGAACAAAAAGAAAAACCAGACAACTGGGAGGAATCACAAATTTCAAAGAGGGCAGTCTTTTGAATATTGAAATGTAAGGAGGATAAGTGTCAGAAAAAGGGAGAGGAAGACAGAGAGGGATAGGGAGAGAAAGAGAGAGAGAGAGAGAGAGAGAGAGAGAGAGAGAGAGAGAGAGAGAGACTATAATAGATGTTACTTTCTTCTCTCAGTGTGTGTGTGTATGTGTGTGTGTGTGCACGCGTGTGTGTGTGTGTGTGTGTTTTCTTTTTTTTTTTTTTTCCAGAACAGGGAATTGAACTCAGGCCCTTGCACTTGCCAGGGAAGCACTTATTCCACTGAGCCATCTTCCCAGCTCTCAATGTGTTCTTTACACATTCTTTCTCATTTCAGTAAAAGCACTATAATCTATGAAATAATGTAAGATAGAATTTTTTAAGATTCATCTTGGATAACTCCCTCTTGGTTACCCCTCATAGTCAATCTAACCATAATACTTAAAAGTAACATCTTGAAAATATATCTTAAGTCAATTTTGTTTTCTTTATTTTCCACACTCCTTCCAAATCTAGACCACTGTTAGCCAATGAACAATTGCAATATACTCTTCAATGGTCATTCTTTTTTCACCCTTACCTTTACACAATCCATTCTTCTGTAGCAATTAGTGAAATCACTAAAAAAAATGTAAAAGCCCCTTATACATGGTATCACTTTCTATGGTTTCTATACCTCACCAGCAGCAGTAGTACAAAAGCATTAATGCAGCGATGGGGAGATAGCTTTCAGCAGTCTAAACAACTGCTTGGCAATCACAAGGACCCAAATTCAATCCCTGGTACCGGATGATATGACAGAGTCCTTAGGCTCACCAAGCAAGCCACCAAAACTAGCTGTGGTGCTGTATGCCTGTAGTCCCAGCTTTGGGAGCCACAAACAGGAAGATCACTATAACTCTGAGTTGTGTAATAAAATCCCACACCAAATACACAATTTTTAAAAAACAATATTAATAAAAAATTCTAGAAATAAATAATTCATAAATTATAAATGGCCAATCTGTGTAGTATGGGGAAATCTTGAGCCATTATACTTTACATACATGTATCATAATCATAATCATAATCATTCTTTTGTCCAGTATATTCACATACCACTGTAGTAGTTGAGGGACAAAGATAACATTCACATAAATTTTATTATAGTGCATTATGAAAGTGTTTCCATTTTATTAGCTCTCATTGGTAATCTCTTTCTTCATCTGATTTATAAATTATATTTCATCATAAGTAGATATTTCTTTATTTTTTAATTTTTATTTTATTGGTGGAATGGGGGTATTGAACTCAGGCCCTTGTGCTTTCCAGGAAAGCGCTTATTCCACTGAGGCATCTCCCCAGCTCCATAAGTAGATATTTATAGTAAAACATTGTCCAGCCAGAGCCCAGGACCAGTGTGTGTGGGACCTTCCACCTGATCGAAGCTCCCCAGACCCCTTTCCAGAGTGAGGTTTTTAGAGTAAATTCTAGTGGATTTATATAAAGATGAAGAAAACCTCAGGATACACATATGCACCCTGATTTTCTCATATGATGTCTTGTGCCACCTTGGAGCTCTGTTAGCAAGAAGGGCATGACAGATTTAAGTTCTTGACCTTGGTCTGGAATCCTGGGCAAAAATAAAGCTCCTTGTAAGCTACCTACCCTCTGGTATTTTGCTATAGTAGTAATAGAAACCAGACTAAAATATATTCTCACAGCCAAAGGATAGTGAAAATTGTACCCAGCACATATCCTAGTCCACCCACATATCTCAGGCAAAATCCTTTATGGTTTCAGAAGTTGAAATTGGCATTATAATCATGCAGTTTCCCCAGTTACCCCATCCTACAGACCTGAAAACTACACTCTGATTCTCACTGGATATTGACAGTGATCAGGAAACTTATCTTCAACCCTTTGTCTAACAGAAGTACAGAGTACTATAATTCCTGTGCCAGGGTAATTTTGATAAGTTCGAGTGGCTAGCTCATCTTTAATTCCCACCTGGAAAAGGAGGTTAGGGAACTGTTTCCATGCTAAGGTAATATTAGGGGTACCAGTAGCAAGCTGAGTATCTATCTTATCATTTATCAGCAATTAGTCATAATTAAACTTTATTTCTATCTAGGTGTTCGTGGGGCCAGTGAAGAGCTGAGCATCCATGCCTATTTGAAAGCTACATGACTATAAAGTCTTTGAAGCAAAGACTAGCAAGTGACAGCTCTGTTGGGGAAAACACCTAGAAGGGAAATAGCTGCAGCAAATCAAGTTTTTAGGTTCATTTCTCGAGGAATCTCTTCATAGATTTCAATAGTGGTTGTAATATTTTATATTCACACATGTATACCCATGTTTATAGCAACAAAACTCATAATAGCTAAATCTTGGAAGCAACCTGTATGCCATGTGATTAATGTAGAAAGAAAATACCACAATTGCATACACTGTAGTGCTACTCTGCCATGAAGGAAGGTAGACTTGATTTTCTTTTTCTTTTTTTCCCTTTTTTTTTTCTGTACTGGGGATTGAACTCAGGACCTTGTGCTTACCAGGCAGGCACTTATTCTACTGAGATATCTCCCTGGCTCCAAAGTTGAGAAGGTTTTTTTTTTGTTTTTTTGTTTTTTTTTTTTTTTTTGGCTGGCTCAGGCTGCCTTAAGTGCTGGTCTGGTAAGGCATGTGGACTTGGGGATCAAACCCAGGTATCCTAGGCCTGTCTGCATTTGAATATGCAGGTGCTTAAACAACTGAGCTAACTGGAAGTCTCCCTGAAAGGAAAACTTGAGACATTTATAGGAAAATGAGTGCACCTTGAGATCATAATGCTGAATGAAATAAATTAAATCATATGTTTAAATATGGATTCTCTTACATAAGAAACTCAAAATGTAAATTACGAGACAATAGGATGTGTGGAGATAACTATTTCCCAAATAAGGTGGTTAAGAGATGGAAGGAAGGAGAGGGAGGTGAGGAAAAGAGGATGAAAATAAAAGAAGTTAAAATGTGTTGTTCCATGTAACAAATCCAGAGAATGCATTTAAATATTATATATTATAAGTGTTTGTTAATAAGAAGCAGTGACACCTAGGAAAATAAGCACCATACTTGCCTTCTATCTTTTGTGTGAGCCAGGCCAAGTGAGGAAGTTAGCTTTTATCATAAACCCAGAAACTACCCCCGTCAGCAAGGTCCAGTGAGAAGCCAAGTTTCCACCCTTATCCTGTAACAGCAAAGTTCTTCACTTTCCATTCCCTGATTATATCAAGGCCAAACAGAGAGCAGATCTTGTGCCTTACTGCCTCTGTGGAGGTAATGAGAAATTGTGATTTGCATTCACTGGAGTCAGTAAACGTTCAAAGAGTAGCTGAATGTCTACTACACCCATGTCCAAAGGGGTAGTGTTAGTCAGTGTCTCATTTTTGTTGGGTTTGTGTAAGGGGGCCCGGCATAAAATTAATAATACAGAACAACCTAGTTGTTATACTAACTCACTAGGGGGACGTCTTATCAAAAGACAAAATAACAGGATCCTGTGTAATAATGTAATTTATAACATGTGTAGGATACAATAGAAAAATCAATGTCATACAAAACCAGGAAAAATTGCAACATGAGTGAAAAAAAGATAATAATTGCTTACATTAAGAATAATAAAAACCTGGATTATTTAACAAAGATTTCATAAACCCCAGCATAAAAATGCTTCAATGAATAATTTTCAAATCTCTGGGGGCAAATCAGAAGAATTTAAAATCTTAGCAAAGAAGCAATCAATATTATAATCATGGAAAATATAGACCTGAAAAAGAAACGATTTATATAAACACATTGGATATGCTCAATAGCAAAGGGAGGTGAAATAGAATAAATTAAATGAAATTTGAGATGGAATAATAAAAGCACACATTATAAAAAACAGACAAAAACTAGAATGGATAATCAAGCAGACACTCAAGGACCTCTGGAAGCATAATAGAAATAATTAACATTTGTGTCATCAGCATTCTGCAAGAAGAGGAGGTATCAAGCAGGGCTGAAAGAAATAAAAATAGAGGTTTAAACTGCCCCCACTATGGCTCCAAGGAGGAAACCATGGGGAAGACCCCCCAAAAAAACTGGAGAAGGAGCAAGCTTGTGAAAAGATATGAATGTACTGATTCTAGTGGCTCAGTGAACAGTAAATAGGATAAACACAAAGAAACCCATGCTAAAGTATATATTCAAACCTCAGAAAATTAGAAACAAATTCTTCACAGTTGGAGATAAATGAAACACTATTTGTAAATAACAGTTTATCAGTTTATAAATAAATAATTCATGAGTGAGACATTTATACAGAAACAACAAATTGAGTTATAGCAGTTGTAGCATATGAGTTATAACAGTCTTAGCATTTAGGTGTACATTCTTTATTGTGGGAATCAATATAAGGAAATTGTGTTACACCACTGTGGGTATACATACTAACTGGAGCCAATCTTTGTGGTATTTCTTAATGATATGAATTAACATATTGCATATTATGTCACAGGAGCACAATTCTAATGTAAACAAAACTTCTAAGCATTTTAACCACTGAGAAAATTATTGTTCTCAAAGTTCCATTGATATCTCTTTGTTATTTAAATAGTTAAGGGGTTCTAAAATATAAAATTTAACAACTATATTTAATGGCTTGGCATTTTAGGGACTTTAAGTACTTTCACATAGTTGTACCTCCATTCCCAGACATCTTTTTATTCTGTAAAATAGAACTCTTTTACCTGTTACACAATACCTTCTCATTCTGTCTTCTCTACAGATTCTGATAACCACCATAATACCTTTGGTTTATTTTTATTTTGACTACTCTACTTAGACTACTCTACTTAATGGAATTGAATCACAAAAAAATGTCCTTTCATTACTGGTTTATTTCACTAAGTATATTGTCATAAAAGGTAATGCATGCTATAGCAAGTATTAGAATTTCCTTCTTTAAGTAGGAAATTAAGCTAAATAGGGGATGGGGATGTGGTCCAGTGGTGAAGTTCTTGTCTTGTATGCAGAGCCCTGGGTTTGATCCCCAGCACCACACACAGAAAAAGAAAGCTGAATAATAAGTATTACTTTATGTATATATTTATGTTAAGTGTATACCATATTTTAACCTTTAATTTGTTGATTGACATTTGGGTTATTTCTACTTTTTACCTATTTAGAATTCTATAATCAACTAATTTTGGTATACACATACTCGTTCAAGTCCCTGATTTTAATTCTTCTGCGAATAAACCTAGGATTAAAATTAATATATCTTCTAAAATGCCTGCTTAGGCAGAGTGCAGCATCTGGGGTTCGATCCCTGGCATGCCATTCTGGTACAAGTCCGGGGCTTGTGAGATGACAAATGAGACTGGGTGTGGTGGTGTGTGCCTGTCATCCTAGCACTTTGGAGACTGAAAACAAGAGAATCACTACAAATCTAACCTATATAGTAGAAACTGTAGACCCCGTACTAAATATTAAATAAATAAATAAATAAATAAAATTAATATATCTTATTGTAGTCCTATTTTTAACTTTGAATAATTGCCATAATATTTTCCATACAGGTTGCATAATTTTCCTACCACAACAGTTTACAAGGTTATCTGTTTCTCCAAATCCATGCTAATAGGATGTTTTCTAGTTTTGTTTGTTTTTTTGTTTAATATTAGGCATACTACTGGTATTTTAGGATATGAGATGGTATATTATCATAGTTTGATTTGCATTATACTAATAATTAGTGATGTTAAGCATTTTTGCTTTTCATTTGCTATATGTATAGTTTTTGGTGAAATGCCTATTAAAATCTTTTATCACTTTTAAGTAAGCATTTATACTTTGTTGCTGAGTTGCAGGAGCTTTCAAAGTATCTAGTTAGTGCCACTTATTCGATATATGATTTGCAAATGTTTTTTAACTTATGGAATGATTTTCACCCTATTGGCTGCATCTTACAAAACACAGAAGTTTTAAATATTGACATTTAAAATTAATTTTCTTGGTATACTTTAAATATACATAATGATAACATTCATCACAGGTAATTTGTACTTGTACATAATATATCTTGATTCTTCTTTTTTCCAAATACCTTCTCTTCTTTTCAGACCCTTTTTATGTATAAAATGTTTATTTTGTTTTTCCCTTCTATTCTTTTTTTTCTCTTCTCCCTTCCTTCCTTTCCCTCACCCTCACCCCCTCACCATAGTTGCCATTCCTATTGGCACAATTTTTTCCTGCCTTTCAATATCTCTTATATATTAGAGTTCTTATTTGCCCTTTTGGTTTCTCACACCAGATAGATCATGTGGTTTTATAACATGTGTGCTTTATTTATTTCTCTTAAGTGTATGGTCTCATGGTGCATTCATTTACCTGGAAATGTCTAAAGCATATCCTTTTTTATGGCAGAGTAATACTCCATTACAAAAATAATCTAGAGAAGCAACAAGACAGAATAGTTTGGAGGGCATTGATTCATTGGAACCAATGGGCCCCTGGAAAACAAAGAATCTAGGTCATGATCTTCCTTGGGGATCTGGAACAACACACTGTGACAGCCATGACTTAATGAACAACATTTTGACTAGTGTAACCAAGGTGGAGAGAAAAGATACTAGAGAAGTGTCAAAATTGGCACTCTTTCTTGGCTTCCACAAAAGCCAGTCAGTTGTACATCTATATATATCCTGCTCTCCAGAGACCATGATGGCTGAGTGCCAGCATAGGAACTTTTTAATGACCAGCCAAATTAGTTTGTGGCCTGGATAGAGATGGTGGGAAACAGAGAGTTTCTGCAGAGGCATAGCATAGCCAGAGGGGTTTGGTCATCATGCTAATCCACAGCAGTACAGAAAGAGCAGATATAAGCAGCAACAAGGATTATCACTGAAGGAATGCAGTAGAGACCAACAAGAAAATTTCAAAAAAACACTGTAAGACAAGGTCCTTGGCTAGCCATACTATACCTTTCCTCCCACCGACACAATTACAGATGTACAATCATAAGATGGAAGCAAAAACAACTCTGGCATATCATGCAACAGAACTGCAACTAAAACAAAGCAGAGCACTGCCTGAGAGGGAATTAAAGACAGGCTCAGTAGTGCATCTGAACCTCAAACCATTTATGATTGGAGAATTTTCTATGATACAGGTTATCAGAGACTCTTGAAAGTCCCCAGTCTTCTACTTAGAGAAGAATGAGAGCAAGAGATGAAATAGTGGTGCAGTGGGGATCTGGGATGAGCAGTTGTTCATAAAGAACAAAAGGCCACAAGGCAGCCAGAACTTTGGTATTTACTGATTACATCTGACTCAAGGACAGTGGGTGACAGGCGTTGAGTGTTTCTGGGAACATAATGATGACACAGTGGGCTAGGAAGAGGAACAAAGCATACTTAAAAGGCAAGGCAAGGGGGAAAAAAGGAAGCTGTAGTCTTCCCAGGTGGCTTATCATCTTCAGCAGTTATTATCTTACCAGGTTAGCACCACAGCAGTTACCAGTCCCAGGGCTTCCAGCTGTGACCAGAAAACAGAGAGGAGTTACCTGTTCCTGTCTGGGTCAAAGGGAAGAACAAAGATAGCTTTGCATGTCCCCTAGTCCCATTTTATAATTTATGGTCACAAAAACTTCCTGTTTTCTGTTTATATGATATTGGAAGTCAAATTAGAGTGATCTATAGCTACAGAGTCTCTGAATGCCAGTGGATTTGGGTTTTTCTGCAACAGATTAAGAATAAAATCAGAATACATAAACAAATCACTGTGAGAAAAGCAATATGAAACCATGAATGAGTCTTGAATTATTTGAAAGGATTCAGCTAGCTGAGAACATCATAAAAATATAGTTCAATCCTGTATTTGCTCATCAAAACTTTGATTTTCTTGAGATATAGACATTTCTTTTTTTAAAACATTTAGATCCAATTATCCACAGAGTAAACTGCCTGGATAGAGTGAGAAAGAGGAACAGAAAAGAAGGCCACACTGGAGATCAACATTAAAAAGACTATTGCAGCAATAATCAGAAAATCATTCTTTTAGTTTGGTGTGCAAGATGTCTACCTAGGTACTGCCAAAGATATAGTATGAGAGTGTGAGACCAAGGCTCAGTTAGAATAAGTGGTGTCCACATTCCTGCTATACATTCTAGGATCACTAAACTTTTATCAATAACTTTTTCTTTTTGAATGTGATGATTTAAGGCACATGTTGTACATGAAAAGGAAGGTTTATTCCAGACAATAGTTCCATAAGGGAAAATATAAGGACTGTAAATGCATATTGAAGTTCTTTGGCTATCACTATGTTCAGTCACCGTATTATGACCTGTCTATATTTCTGAAACAATATAGGGCAGGGCAAGTTTACAAACAGTAGTTTGTATAAGCTCAAGCTTTTTATTGATCAAAACTGGAGCAATTGGTGTGCTAAATCCAATATGGTAAGTTCTCCTTCAGAAAGAATCCATATGGCTGACATGTTAAGTCATTCATAAAATGTCACATGTCAATCTAAAGCATTTTTAGCTCTTCCTTATAATAATCCTCTAGGATCCCAATGAATAAAATTACTTTAGCCCATAGATATTTTTGTCCTTCTTTTTCCCTTTCAAAGTTCCCAAGGAGGAGGGGCACCTTTGCATAATTATTCCAATAAGTACACTTTTTACAGAAAGGAAAATTAGGGGCAAAGGAATCAATCCATTCACCCATTATGTGGATTGAACTTAAGCTCAAAATATTAAAGGATCATGATTTTATGACAGCCAGCTTAAAGCACCAAAAGGAAGGCAACAATTGGACTGCATTGTCCTATATTTCACACACAGTGGGGGATAAGTGAAATGAGATGTATAATTTATGACAGTCTTAACCTGTGTCTCTAATAATGATGAAGGAAATGGTACCAAATCACCTTTGTTAAACTTTTGATTTATTATAGATTTTCAGAGGAGAATTAGACAAAGAAATGAATCTGAGCAGGGGTGGAGTAGCACATATGAATAATACTTGCTATGAGACCCATCATAGCAACGAACACATTTTCAGGGGAATGTGGAAGGTGCTGTCATGTGACCAACATCCTAGCTTTTTGTGCCATTTTCTTCAGTTGTCTCATTGCTATTGGGGTTGTATCCTGAGCAGTTGGCAGTGTGCATTAAGTTGGGGTATCCTCTAATATCTCATTGGTGAGTGCTCTTCTCAGAGGTTTGGCTAATGGTCTTGCGGTCTGTGGGTACCACTACAGTTTCATTCTTGCACACCTCTGAGTCACAATCATAGCATTTCTCTGTTATTTATGAAAAATACAATCAAACTCTCAACCCCATGTTGCCAGTGTGGTGGGAACATAGCATTTATCTGCTTGAAGATTGTACTACAGGATTTAGGATCTACTGCCTCAGGCTACAGAGGAAGAAGAATTTTGCCAATGAAGCAATTTGGGGGAATGGTAAGGATTCAGGAATAGGATTTAAGAATTTAAAACATATTAGACAAGCACAGGCTGGGGTTTGATTGCTGGCAACACATGCTGTGCTTGGCCTGCCCCCAGTGACTGAATCCAGTGACTTGAGCCAGTGACTGAATCCCAGTGTGGTGGTGCAGATTTGTAATCCCAGTGCTGGGAGGCTTGAAAACAGGAGGATCACTACGAGTCCAAGGTGCAAAGTGAGACTGCATAAAATACATAAAAAAACCTAAAAGAAAAAAAATTTAAAACATAAGTTGTTAATTCTAGTTCAATCTATGATGACATCTTGATTCACTATATTTGTATTAATTGTTGTTTTAAGGTTAAGTGAAAATTTCAGTAATTGCTTGTCCCCAAGGATTGTAAAGCATTCTAGTTATGTACTTAATTTCCTAAAGCTGAAAAGTTATTGAGTAGATCTGCTAATATAAGCAGGTCCATTATGTGCTTTTATGGTCTAAAGAAAAGTCCAATACACAATACTGTTGTATAAGACAGCCCTTTTTGTCCTTTGCAACATAAGAAACATTATCATGTGAGCAATAAGCTTAAGTACTACAATTTTATCTGCATACCAAGTACATTAAAATCAAAAGTATAGCGAGCAGACTATTATTTTTTTTACAAACCATTGTTATCCTAGTTTTAGCCTTGTAACATTTTAACAGAACACACTTATAATTTATAAAGAAAATGTGAACTCAAAAACCATACATAGGGCTGGTGAGATGGCTCAGTGGTCTAAAGCACCTACCTAGAACAAGCTAAGCTAAAGCACAGAGACTGCGGTTCAATCCCCCAGCACCACATGCCAGCCAGCCCCGCCCCCTGGTGGGCTGAGCTGGACACACACACACACACACACACACACACACACAAATAAATAAAATTTTTTTTAAAAAAACATACATAATATTTTCACATAAAAATTATGACAAAATCATGATGACAGGACATCTTGTGACTGACTAGCTTATACAGCAACCATAAAAAGCTTGTTTCTAGATATGCTTAATATCTGGGGTCCACAGGAAATTCTCTAGGACCTGGTAGTTTATCTAATGGAGATTTTATAAAATGTGATGACCTGTCACCACTTCTGGTCATGGGAGAATTGCTGAACTGTGACCCCTTCCCATCATTGCAGGAGCCTTGGTGAGCCATACTTCACCCCAGCTTTGCAGAGTTTTGACAGGAACCTGCACCATGTGGAAGCCAGGATAAAACTCAGACAACTTCAAGGGACTTGCTGATTTCTGCCCCACAAGCTCCAATACTGTGGGAGACAGGCTGAGCCCTGGACAGCTTCATAAACCTCACTAATACATGGCGCACTCCCCTACTATCACAAGACAAGCACTGATTCATGCCATGCCTGCCCCCACAATTATGTCAGGAGCCCTGTTAAGCTGCTGCCTGCTCCCCATTATCACAGAAGCCTTGCTGAACTGCAGTACCCCACCACAAAAAAGGCACGAAGAGCTCCAGATAGCTTTGGGAGGCTTAGTAAGCCTACTCTGCAACCCACTATCTCAGTAAAATTGATAACCTACACCCCACCCATACCATCACTGGTGAGCCCAAGTGAATGTGGGAGCTTCAAAATTGTCAAAATGAAAGTGAAAAGGGCAATTTCAAGTCTCCTCCTTACCCAGAACAAGTCTAGGAGACAAGAATATAGAAGAACTTGGAAGTCACACCCCTGAAATTTCTCAGATGACAGCAGCTGAAGTTAAAAACAAGCAAACAAAAAAACCCCAAAATTCCATTAGCCTATAGATAAAATCCCATCAAAAATGAACTCTCAGATTAAAAACAAGGAAATAACAATCATGAAAGAATTGCTCAACACATCTAAAGAAGGCAGAGATAAAAAAGAGAGGGACATAGAAAAATGACGGAAACATTGAATGAATAATACAGGAAATAATTAGAATGCAAGAGAAAGGTTCAAACAGATACTCAGGAAATTAATAATTCTATTGAAAGCTGGCAAAACTTCTTGAATAAAACTGAAGATAGACATTCAGACCTTGAAGACAGTATTGCAGCTAGTGATCATGAAAGGAAAGATGTCTTAAAAATAACCAGGAAGCAGAACAAGAACAGCAAATTAACAGCCACAAGGTGATGCAAAGAAAAACTATATGAGACTAATAAGTGTCAATAAAACAGCAGGAATCCATACAAATGATATAAAAAGACTATATGCAAAAGTGATAGCAGAACATTTCCCAAGTGTGGGAAAAGAATCTGATGTACAGTCAAGTGAGGCATACAGAACTCCAATTCGCTATAATCAAAATAATTCCACACCCAGAGACATAGTAATCAAGATCTCAGAAATTCAAATAAAGAACAGAATATTAAAAACCATTAAAGAAAATAAACAGACCTCCTATAATGGGAAGCCGACCAAAATCATGGCATATTTCTCAGTACAAGTGATCAAGTCAAGAAGAGCTTGAATCAAGTATTTCAGGTCCTGAAGGAAAACAATTTCCAACCCAAACTGATATATCCTGAAAAACTATCTATTAAAATTAATGGAGAAATAAAGTATTTCTATTAGAGAAGAAATGAAGAAATTCATGACACCAAAGCTACTTTGCAAAGAGTACTGCAGATGTTTCAGAAAGAGACAAGAATGACCAGAATTTCAAGAACAGCAGAAAAAAAGAACCACCAAGCAGAGCAAGCAATTAAACAGAAGACAAAAGCAGGGAATCTACAGTAGGAAAATAACAATGTTAATAGCTTCAATGTACCAATCAAAAGATCAGACTGGCAGAGTGGATCAAGAAAAATAAAATCCAACAATATGCTGTGTACAAGAAACACATTTAACTCAAAAGGAAATGCACAGTATAAAAGTCAAAGGATAGAAAACAATGCACCATGGGAGAGAACCCAGAACAAAACAGAGTTGGCTATTCTGTTTGCTGACAACGTGAACTTAAAGCAATAATGACAAAGAGATAAAGAAGGTCACTAGATACTTGTTAAGGGAAAACACCAAGAGAGATACCAATCATAAACATATATGTACCCAGTGAAGGAGTACCAAACTTTCCAAGACACATTTACATAGAAATCAAAAATAAAATGAACAATTACATAATTGTAATGGTGGACTTTTACATCCTATTGTCACAAAGCAATAGATCATCTAGAAAAAAAACACATCAAACAAATAATAGAAGTAAGAAAGCTTGTGAAAAAATTGACTTAGTAGTCCTTTACAGTGTTCCATCCAACAACATCAGAATACAAATTTTCTCTTCTTAGCTGCACATAGACATTCTCCAAAATAAACCATAAACTTGCTCATAGAACGTGCTTAAGCAAATGCAAAGAAATTGGAATTATTCCAATACATATTATCTGACCATAGTGCAATGAAAATGAAAATTATTGACAAAACGAATTGCAAAATCTCCATAAAAAAAGAAATTAAATAGCAACCTCTTAAACCATCAATGGCATAGAGAAGAAATTTAAGGAGAAATTAACCAACATTGACAATAAAATAAAAATGCAGTTACAACTTATTGGAACATGCGGCATGAAATGAAAACAGTCTTTTTTCATTTTATATTAATTTTATTGACAAAGAAGTAGCAATGAGACAGTTTCAAAACAGGTTAGTAGGACAGTTATAATAATTAATACATTGCATATTGTCTTTGTAGTAGTTATGCATAGTAAAAGATGAAGACATGATATCTTGTTTAAACACAATTAGTTCAAAACTTTTTTCTCATTGAACTAAGAGAAAGTCGCTATATATCTATGTTAACTATTTTGTATATACATATACATATATATATTTTCACTACAAAATGATTCTTCATTTCTAGTCTTAAGAGGGAAATTTATAGTGGTGAATTCTCACATCAGCAAAACCAAATGAGCTCAAATAAACAATCTAATGCTACAACTTAAGCTTCTAGAAAAAGAACAGGAAGGCAAGCCCAATGCTAAAGGAAGGCAAAAACTTATAAAAAGTAGAGAAGAAATTAATGTAAAGTAAACTAAGAAAACAATAGAGAATTAATCAATCAAAGAAGTGGTTCTTAGAAAGAATAAATTAAATTTATAGCACCTAGTCAGTACTATGAAAAAGAAGAAAGAAAAATTCTAATAGATGCTATAAGGAATGAAAAGAGCAAAATAACTATAGATACTACGGAAAGTCAGATGATCATCAATACCTACGTGGAAAGTCTTTACTCTCACAGAAAGGAAAACACAGAATAAATGGATAGATTCCTTACAGGGAATGAAATTGAATATGTAATTAGACACTTAAAATCAAAGAAAAGCACACGTCCTGGTTGATTCATACCTGAATTTACAGGAAATTTAGAGAAGATTTAATGCCAGCTTTACTCAAACTCTTCAATGAAATTGAAAGGAAAGCCATTTTCCCAAGTTCATTTCTGTGGGAAAGCATTACTGTGATACCAAAAGCAGAGAAAGATCCAAACATAAAAGACAACAATAGGTCAATCTCCCTAATGAACATAGATGCAAAAGGCTCAATAAAATACTAGCAAACAGAATGTAGCAAATCATCAAGAAGATTACACATTATGACCAAGTAGGAATATAAGTAAATCAATAAATATAATATACCACATGACAAGAGCCAAAGTCAAAAATCACATGATCATCTCAAATGATGCCGAAAAAGCTTCTGACAATGACTAAAACTCATTCATGGAAAGTGATCGACAATGTAGAGTGTGCCTAAAGAGAGTCACATAGAGAGAAAACATTCTCTCAGGCTTTCAAAGAGAGCAAACTGGTCAAGCAATGACCATGACTCATCCACATGGCTGACACTGACAAAGGATCTATAAACTGAAGTACAGGGTTTCAGGATAAATCCTGAGGGGATTTGACTGATCTTATCAGATACAAAAGTTACATTTCTTGTTATATAGGTCTTGCTTTATCTTGGTCCTAACCATCCAGCAGAAAAGTATAAAAACGAAGTATAAAAAGTAAAGCCATATTAATAGGCTGAGCTGTAAAAGGCTCAAGTCAACAACTTCTGGCATTGCCAATCCTATGGAAAACTCACTACTATTATGAACTACTGGACTATATTGGATTATTTTGCTGAATTCATGCACCTACAATATTTAAATGGCAATGCAATACCCATCTCTGACGAAACTAAACAATAAAAAGTAGGATAGATACACTGCTACTTACTCATAATTCAATGAGAAGAAAGATTTGTATGAATAGTGTTTTGACAGGATATCATGTCTGCATCTTGTACTGTGAATAGCCATTATGAAGACAATAATATGCATTGTATTAATTATTGAAACTGTCCTACTAACCTGTTTTGAAACTGTCTTATTGCTATTTGTTTCTCAATAAAATTAATGAAAGGTAGAACTCATTCTTGGTAAAAACCCTACTGAAGATTGGAATAGATGGCATTTAAGTCAACCTAATAAAAGCTGTCTATGACAAACCAACAGTGAACATCATACTGAATGGACAATAAATGAAAGACTTCAACTTAAATCAGGAACAGGAGAATGTCTACTGTCACCATTCCTGTCCAATATAGTTTTAGAAAAATTACTCAGGACAGTTAGATGAGCAAGGAGAAGGAGGAGGAGGAGGAGGAGGAGAAGGAGGAAGAGAGAGAGAGAGAGAAAGAGAGAGAGAGAGCATAATGATTGAAAAGGAAGATAGATTAACATCATTTTTTGCAGATAACATTATACTCTACATATAAGACCCCCAAAATTTGACTACAAGCCTTCTAGATTTTATAACCAAATTCAGTAGTATGGCAGGACCAAAAGACAACTCAAAAATCAATAACTTACCTATACATAAACAACAAACACTCCGTGAGAAAAATTTGGGAAACCTTGCCTTTCACAATAATATAAAAAAAAGATAGAGAAATACTTAAGAATCAATGTAACAAAAAAAGTGAAATATATACACAGTTAAAATTACTATGTTCTGAAAAAAGAGATCAAAGATCATTTCAGAAAATGGAAAAATATTCCTTGTTCCTGGATTGAAAGAACCAACATTGTAAAAGTAACCATACACCTAAAATTGTTACACACATTCAATTATAACCTGATTAAAATACCATTAGTTTACATCTCTGATCTAGAGAATACATTTCTAAAATTCATCTCAAGTGAGAAGAGATCTAGAATAGAAAAATCAGTCTTAGGCAACAAAGGGAAGGTGTGAGGCATCACAGTCTTTGGCTTGAAATTATACTGCAAGAGTACTGTGATAAAATCAGTATAACACTGGCACAAAAGCAGAACTGAGGACTGATGGACCACATTAAATGAGAGAAACTATATGATATTTACTTTACACGTGTGGGTCTGGTTTATTTTACTTATGATTATATCTTCAAGTGGCATCCACTTATATATGAAGGCTTCAAGTTTATCATTCTTTATAGCTGAGTAATACTCCATTGAATAAAAGTACCACATCTTTTTCATCCATTCCTCAAGTGATGGGCACCTTGGTTGTTTCCAAGACTTGGCTATCACAAATTGTGCTGCTATAAACATAGGTGCACATATATCACTATGGTATGATATTTTCAGTTCTTTCTACAAACTGTTGCACACAGTTTCAGGGTAAATCCTGAGAGGATTTGAGTGACTTTGTCAGATACAAAAGTTACACTTTTTGTTATATAGGTCTTGCTTTATCTTGGTCTTAACCATCCAGCAGAAAAGTATAAACATAAGGTAAAATAAAAGTAAAGCCATATTAATATGCTGAGCTGTAAAAGGCTCAAGTCAATTAATTCTGACTTTGCCAGTTCTGCTGATAACCCACTACTGTTATGGACTATTAGACCATATCGAGTTATTTTGCTTAATTCACACATCTACAATATTTGAATGGCAAAGGAACACCCATTTCTCATAAAACTAAACAAAAATAGGGCATATCAATGAAGGTCCATTTTGTAACGAAAAAAATCTGTATATACAAATTGGAATAGATATACAGCTACTTTCTCTTAGTTCAATGGGAAGAAAGATTTGTACTAATAGTGTTTAGACAAGATATCATGTCTGCATCTTGTACTATGAATAACTACTACTAAGACAACAATATGCAATATATTATTTTAACTGCTCTACTAAACTGTTTTGAAACTGTCATTGCAATTTCCTTCTTAATAAATTAATTTAAAAAATTGTAGACATGTCTGCAGACCTAGCCCAGGCCCAGCATGTGTGTGAAACCTTCCACTCTGCACCTGCTGGACCCCTCAACCCACAGCACAGGCCCAACATGTGAGTGAGAACCTCTGCTCTGTGCTTGCCAGACCCCTCCAGCCCCAGCCCAGGCCTAGTTTGTGTGAGACCTTCCACTTCACAATGCCCACTATATGGCCTCCAGCCCCAGCCCATGCTTGGTATATGTGTGGAACCATTCGCACACTCCCAGGAACCTGCTCCATCAGAGAGGCCTGGTGTGAAACTCTGCGGCTGAAGTCCCTGCAGAGCGGCTAGGGGCCAGAACCAGCCAGCTACTCCAGAAGCAGAACATCTTGCCAGTGGAGTACAACAGGTTCACTTTTATGGGTACAGCATGAAGAAGCTCAGCACAGCAGTCAGACTAAAGCCAGACACATCTGGAAGATTTCAGACTTGGTAGATTCAGACTCAGTAAGCTGAGACACTTTGCTAGACACAGATCTATGAAAGTGTCCTCTCTATTTCTCTCTTGATCTACAGAGGGGTCAACAGGTAACAGGGTGCTCTGTCTAAGGCATTTGATATTCAGACAGATAGTGCTGTTAGGATCAATTCCCTGCATTATAGGGTAATAATGTCATTAAGCTTCTCTTCAGGATGGTTAACAACTTAAGTTGGCAGAGCAAAAATTAGAGAAAAAGAAGGGCTACAAGAATAGCCAATATTTTGACTCTAGCCCTTCATGGTCAGTGAGGATTCAGGACATAAGAGAATCTGTAGTGTAACGTCCTGTAACTCAGTAGTGTCCCAAATTTTCTGTTCAAGGAGACTATGGGGCCACAGAGGCAAGTGACTGACGATGTATAGTATGCCTAAGGAGAGTCACCTGGAGAGAAAAACATTCTCTCAGGCTTTCATGGAGAAAAAATTGGTCAAGTAATGAGCATGACGCATCCACATTGCTGACACTGACAAAAAAATCTACAAGGTTGGGGGCCAGGGAGATGGCTCAGTGGAATAAGTGCTTACCCGGCAAGTGCAAGGGCCTGAGTTCAATCCCCGGTTCCAAAAAAAAAAAGAAAAAAAAATCTGCAAGGTACTCTACATGGCTTCAGGGTAAATCCTAAGGGGACTTGACTGACCTTGTCAGATACAAAAGTTAAATTTTTATTTATATAGGTCTTGCTTTAACTTGGTCTTAACCACCCAGTAGCTAAATATAATCACAAGTTAAAAAGTATAGCCATATTAATATAGTGAGCTGCAAAAGGCTCAAGTCAACAAATTCTGACATTGCCAGTGCTGATGACAACCCACTACTATTATTGACTATTGGACTATATTGGGTTATTTTGCTGAATTCAAGCACCTACAATATTTGAATGGCAATGGAATACCCATCTCTGACAAAACAAAACAGAAAAGGGGATATAAATGAGGGACCATTTTGTAGTGAAAAATATATATATGTATACATATCTGTATATACAAAATAGGATAGATATACAGCTACTTTCTCTTAGTTCAATGAGAAGAAATTTTAGACAACATATGATGTGTGCATCTTGTACTCTTAATAACTACTATGAAGACAGCAATATGCAATGTATTAATTAGTGTAACTGTCCTGCTAACGTATTTTGAAGCTGTTGCATTGCTATTTCTCTCATTAAAATTACTACAAAATTAAAATAAAATGAAGATAAAATAAAAGGTACAGATACAACTATAAACACACTCAATCATGTTATATTTTTTTCTTTGGTGGTACCTGCTATCAAACTCAGGACCTTGTGCTTGCCAGGCAAGCATTTATTCCACGAAGCTATCTCCCCAGCCTCCAACCATGTTATCTTTGAGAAAGTAGCCAAATATGATTACTAGTTGAAAGATCGCTTTTTTAATAAATGGTGCTAGAAAACTGACTTTCCACATGCTGATGGATAAAATGAGACCTATGTCTATCACCATGCACTAAGCTATAGTCAAAATGGATCATAGATTTAAATATTAAAATAGAAACACTCAAGCACAAGGGCCTGAGTTCAATACTTGGTTCTTCCAAGAAAAAAAAAAAATAGAAACACTCCATCTACTAGAGGAGAAAGTACATAGGAATCTTGAAGACATAGTGGCAGGAAGAGAGTTTATGAACAAAAATGAAAGTGCAGGGAATACTTTAAAGATTCAACAATGCAGATCTCATTGTTTGCATTTTTTTCGTGTCAAAAGAAATCACCAGGCTGGGGAGATAGTTCAGTAGGATAAGCACTTGCCTGGCTAGTGCATGGTCCTGAGTTCAATCCCCAGTACCACAATAAATAAATAAAAAAATAAATAAAAATAAAAAGTCACAAACAGAGGTAAAAGAAAATCCACAAGTTGAGAAAAAAATTTAGTTACCTGTTCTTCAGAGAAATAAGTTGTTCTTAGGGGCTGGTGAGATGGCTCAGTGGTCTAAAGCACCTACTTAGAACAAGCTAAGCTAAGCAAAGCACAGGGACCGCTGTTCAATCCTCCAGCACCACATACCAGCCAGCCCCGACCCCTGATGGGCTGAACTGGCCACACACACACAAAATAAATAAATAAATGTTAAAAAAATAATAAGTTGTTCTTAGAACACAGAAAGAATGTACAAAATCTGGCACCCAATTCAAAGATCCAGCCAAAAAATTGGCACCTGAAATGAATATATACCTGTCAGATGAAGAAATACAAATGAAACATAAGCATATAAAAAATGTTCAACACCATTAGTCATTAAAAAAATAAAAATTAAGACAACACTGAGATTTCATCACACCTCAGAAAGAATTGCTATCACCAAGAAATCAACCAACAACTAATTGTGGAATAGCTGTAGGGAAAAAGGAACACTTCTCCATTGTGAATGGGAATGTAGACTCATACAACCTCTGTGGAAATCAGTGTGGAAGTTCCTCAAAAAACTAGGATTTTAAGTCCCATTTCCTTTTTGGTGGTATGTTTTCAGAAGAACTGAAAACATACCATAGAGATTTATTTTTAACCAGGCCTAGAGCAGCTCAATTTGTTATAGCTAAAACTTGTAAACAACCCAAATTCCCATCAACTGAGGAATGGATAAAAAAGAGATGTGTATTTTTGCACAGTGGAGTATTTCTGAGCTATAAAAAAGATAAACTTGAGGGTTTTATAGGTAAAGTGGTGCAACTACAGACTAATAAGTGAAATAAATCAGACCTACATGTGTAAACATTGTATTGCTTCCCTAGTGTAAGAATCTGACAGAGTACCTAAAATATGATAGGTACAATAGATAGTGTAAAAGTGAAAGAAACTATTCAAAAGGAAGAAGCAACTGGGATGAGGGAAAGGAGAACAGAATAAAACAAGAGAAAATGAAGTATATATGTATATGCACAGAATAGCTTAGATAATTGTATTGCTGATTTCTGTTGATCTATTGATAGGAGCAGTTAATGCTTATTTTTTTTTCTCTCCTTTTTAGTTTTTTCTCATTTTTGTCCAATTTTGCCTGCTTATATGTGCTGACCTGTGCAACTAATTTGAAGACAACAATATGCACTATAACAACCATTGTTGAATTTCTATTATTTTCTTTAGTGAAAATCTGTATCATTTTAATGTTTTATTTTGCTATTTTTATTATCTTGAAAAATAGAACATCAAAATTATGATGACATTATTTTTGTGTTACACTTATATCTCTATTTTGTTATAGCATAACCTTTTTAGTCAAACATCGCTATCTAGTGCATGAGAAACTCTCAGCTAACTTTTTGTTTTTTATTGGTTTGTTGTTGAAATTTGTGACATTGTCTGGACTGTTTAATGCCTAAGCATGTCCAAGTGTAACAACACATGTAAAATGACATTATAGAAGTCTTTTAAGAAATAATTATTTTTTGACAAGTGGCGTCATGTTGGTTTTACATACCTCTTATCAAAAGTAGCTGGAGTATAACAGGAAGAAGCACATCTAAATCTAAAGAAAGATCTTATCAGTTATAAATACCAGTTCTACATTTTAGAAGACCTGTGTATCTGAAAGATATGAATACATTTAACATATCATGGGATTAGCAATAATTAATTTCACAGTTATAGGAAACCTTTTATTTCTAAATTTAGTTTTATGCAAAGTATATTTTTGAGGAAAAACTTAAAGAAAATAGCTTTTTTATGATGACCAATCTAAATATAACAGAATAATATATTTAACAATGTTTATTTGTATGTCTCCCATAATGCTATCAGAACTAATGAGACCCCTTAATGAACAAACACTGAAATAAATTTTTCAGTCAATTGCTCTTTTATTCACCAAGAAGAGTACTGTGAAACATCTACCCTACCCTAAGGGACATCTATTTAAATATCTTAACAGTTTTTTATAAACTAAGAGAAGCATATCATAACAAGTAATATAGACAGATGAAAGATTCTGGAGTCTATTTATTTATTTATTTATATTATTAGTACAGGGTCTATAGGATCTAAAGGGTCTTGCTACACAGATCAGACTCATAGTGATCCTCCTGTTTCCAGTCCCCCACATGCTGTGATTACAGGCACGTGCCACCATGCCCCAGTCTTAGTCATTTCTAAGCATGCTCCAGGAGCAGGGCCAGCATGCACACTCAGAAGAGTCCCTATATTTAAATGTTTCTCCCACCTCAGCTTCTCTCATAGCTGGGACTTCAGGCATGTGCCATCATGCCTGGCCCTGCTGAAAGAAGCAGGGAAGGGGATGGTGCTTTTTTGTTATGCAGCACTGTTACTGTCCAGCCAAGGCCACCTCATTCCTCTCACTCAGCATAGGTCCTATGCCACCATTATTGCCTCTGTCACTGCCTCCCCTGAAAACAACCATTCCACCATCTTGGATGTGCTGGATCAGTCTCTAAAAAATCTGGAGAAATGAGATGAGGATTATCTTTAAAAGTTTCACCCTGGGCTAGCCAGATAGCTCAGTGGATTAAATCACCTGCGTAGGCAGACTCAGGGACCAGGGTTCAATCCCCACATTTCCTGCCCGCTTCATCCCCAGGGTGCTCTGAGATGATGATTGAGACTAGACATGATGGTGCATGCCTGTAATCCCAGTGCTTGGGAGGCTGAAAACAGGTGGATCACTATGAGCCTGATCTATGTAGTGAGACCCTGCAGACCCTGTACTAAATACCTTTTTAAAAAATCTCACCCAGCTCTGGGTCTCCCCTAGAAGGTGGCAGCATAGTGGGAGAGCTGTCTGTCTGTCTTTGTTCTGTTTCATAACAGAATTTGGTGGGTAGCAGTACTTAACAGTTGCAAAACAGATTATCTCCAAAAGAAAGAAGTTCTCAAGAGAAGCAACTTTTCCTATGCAGTGAGATCTCTTTGAAATTTTTCCCACCTTGTTGTACTTTTCAATATCTAAGGTTCCTCTTTATGGGAACAAGGATTGTACTTAATCATTTCCAGGATTATTTTGGTAATATTGCTAACGGTCACTATGTACTCTGCTTTCTTTAAAAGAGATTTTACAGAAATGGATTTTACAGAAAGAGATTTCAAAGAAAGAGATTACCCTTGCTTTAGTCCCAGGAAAATTATTACTCACATTAAACCATTTATCTTAGCTCTGCCCTGGAGGTCTTCAGAATCATCACCCAAGATTGAAACTGTTGAAACACTCCTAGTAAATCTACAAGGCAGGTGAGAATGCTGTGTGTTCAGGCCACAATGAACAGTAATAGGAGAGGAGACCCTTTCCATGGCACCAGTTATCTGCCACTACTGTAGTGTGTCCCATATCCTACCCAGAGTTATAGTGCATGGTGGGAGGAAAAAAATAATAGACAAAATGGGGGTTCAGCAGGGATCTGATATGACCAGTTGCTCATGGGGAACAAATGGCTATGAGGTACCCACAACTTTGCTATTTATTGATTACATCTGAGCCAAGGACAATGGGTGGTGAGTTTTTCTGAGAACAGAACTGGTGAGTGCAGTGGGCTTGTACAGAGAACAAAGCATGCTTGCAAGGACAAGACAGGGAGTAATAAGGAGCTGTAGTTTCCCCAGGTAACCTCATCTTCAGCAGTTCGTATCTTGCACTGAGTGCTACAGCAGTCATTAGCCATGGAGCTTCCAGCTGTGACCAGAAAGGAACGTGGTGCCAAGTTCCAATGTGGCTCAAAGGGCAGGACAAGGATGACCTTGTAAATCTTCTAGACTCTACTTATAATTTGTTGTCCCTGACAATTGAACTCACTGATAGAGAACAAAGCATAGGAATGAAACTATTTTGAGACCCCAGACCCAAGCATATAGGACAGGACTTGTACCCTGATAATTGCTACAAATCAGAGTTTCTCTGTGGATGTAGAGTGAAATGCACACTGGTTGAATTCTGATTGCAATAAAAATAAGACTAGGAAGGCCATTTAGTGCTTTTTATAAATGTGTGCTTGTATTGTTTTCTCTCTTTTGCCTTTTATCCTTTAACCTACTTTTATATATGAAAAGAATAAAAATTAATTAGCACTTTTGTGTGAAGATGCAGGTTAACCCTCACCAAAAGTTGTATCTAAAGGATTTAAGGATGTTTCTAGAAATATATTATTGTGTTCTGCAGTACAACTTCTCTCAACCTCCAAATACATTTACCTTCCTCTTATTTCCTTTTCTACCCCTACAAATAACCTCTGAAAGAAAAATTTTCACCAGTCTCCAATCCAGATATAAAAATATTAATAATTCCTTTCTCCTTTTTCTTTTTTATACTATTATATTTTGCTTATTTCCTTTTTGAACTCTTCTCTTTCTGTTTTCTTCTTTTCCCCTTCCTTATTCTCAATTTCCCAGACTACTTCCTATCAAAATTATATCACAGGCTTTGTTAGTTACTAAAAAAACGGGTAAATTTGATAAAATTTGTTTTAAATTCATATGTCTCTGGTGAGGTAAATACTGATGTAAACACTAACTTTTCTCTTTTTGTAATGTAGTGAGAGGGACTGATCCTAGTGCATTAAGTAGCATGAAGAGGTATGTACAAAATATAAAAATATCTACAAATCCATGCTGTTATGGTTTGTGTATAGGTTTTCCCCAAAGCCTCATGCAGTCTTGGGACAGCCTCTGGAGTTTGTGATTGATTACTGTGAGTGTGGATGCTGCACCTGCCCTGGGGCAGGTAATTTGCATTTCAATGTGAGGAAGGAGGAGAACTTAGCTACTTGAGCTGCTCCTCTTTCTCTTTTGTGTTCTTGCTCTTTGCTGCCACCATGAAAGGTCACCCTCTGCTGTGTGCTGCTCTGCCTTGGACTTAGATGAATATGAAATGAAACCTCCAGTAACTGTCAGCTAAATAAACCTTTCCTTCCTTCATTTTGGGTGTCAGGTATTTGTCCCAGCAATGAGAGAAGAGTAACTAAGACAATTTGGTACCATAAGAGTGGGGTCATTGCTGTGGTTAAAACTGACCATGTGGATTACAAGCTTTTGAGAATGCTTATTGGAAGAGATAGGGAAGTTTCAGAGACGTCGCCTACAAGCGAAGCACTGGAACAGCCTTGGCTGTTCTGTTTGGGAGATTCTGGCCAGAGCTCAGAAGACCAGAAGGCTGATAGAAAGCTGGACTCTGAAGACCAGGCTGGGGGTGTTTCTGCTTGGAAGAAGGACTGCATTGGTTATTGGACTCTCGATCATTTGTGTTTTGACTTGGCAGAAAAGTTGTCTGCATTTTCTTCATGTCCAGAGACTGCCTGAGAGTGAGTTTAAGCATGGTGGACCGATCAATCTGGCAGAAGATATTTCAAAGCAGCTAAATATTGGGGCAGTGGCCTGGTTTTTGCTGGGGGCTTTTAGTGAGATTTATGTTGAGAATGAAGAGCAAGGAGCCCAGCAGGATGATTTGAAATGTTGTGAGTTTGGCCAGAAAGGAAGCTTCAATAAAGCTGTGGACTGCGAAAATGGAGCTGAGAGGATCTCTATTGCCAGGAAGGAACCTGAGAATGGAAAGGATGGTCTGAGGGCATCACTGGAGGAGGCAGGTCTCCACCCTTTGCAGCCTCAGAACTTCAAGGGTCAGGGACTTTGCCTTGAGGGGAAAGCCTCTGAGCCCCAGTTCCAGAATGGCAGCAGCTGCCCCACCAGGTTCCAGAATGACACTGGTATGGAGAACTTGTTCCTAGGAATCAGGGTCAGAGTGCTCAGTGATCTAGGTACTCGACCTCTACAGCCAAGAGAGAGGAAAGTCTGGCTACTGCTTCATCTGGCAGCAGACCTTGGCATCATCTACATGGCATTGACTTTATGCGCTTGCAGAATGCAAGAGTTCTGAGGTTAACAAGGCTTCCACCTCGATTTCAGGAGAATGCCCAGTGGCCAGGCAGTGTGCCTCTGAGAGGTCAGTGTGTGAATCTGTGAGTGAGAAGCCTATTCAGTAGAAACCTCAGAAGTTTAGAAAAGCCAAGAATGTGGATCATCTAAGGGAAACTGCAAGGAGGGAGCAAAGCCATCCTAAGAGAGAAGCCATGGGAGTTACCACCATGAGTGCCACAGGGGCGGAGCCACATGGAGCTCACAATATGGCACATATTGCTTCAGATATCCCTCATGGAATTGCAGGACTTAATGTTTGCTGTGCTTGATTTTGGACTTGTGTTGGTCCCAATGCTTGGTATCCTGCTGTGTGTGCCATTTGGAATGGTAATGTTTATCTTGTGCCTTTGAATGTTGCAAGTGTTTAAGTTTTAATTTGTACAGGTACTCACAGTTGAGAGTATGCCTCGGATCTAGGAGGAGACATGGGACTTGGACTTTGTAGCAATGCTCAAACTGTTGGGACTTTGGCAACTCATACAGATGGACTAGAATGTCTTTTGCATGAAAGGATGTGCATGAGTCTTTTGGGGTCCAGGGGTGGAATGTTATGGTTTGTGTATAGGTGTTCCCCCCAAAGCCTCATGCAGTCTTGGGACAGCCTCTGGGGTTTGTGATTGATTACTGTGGGTGTGGATGCTGCACCTGCCCTGGGGCAGGTAATTTGCATTTCATTGTGAGGAAGGAAGATAAATTAGCTGCTTGAGCTGCTGCTCTTTCTCTTTTGTGCTCTTGCTCTTCACTGCCACAGTGAAAGCTTGCCCTCTGCCATGTGCCACTCTGCCTTGGACCCAGCTGAGTATGGACTGAAACCTCCAGTAACTGTGAGCTAAATAAACCTTTCCTTCCTTCATTTTGGACATCAGGTATTTGTCCCATCAATGAGAGAAGAGTAACTAAGACACATGCTCATATAATAGGGAAGCAAACCAACTAAATTTGACTTCACAGCAGTGACGTTTTGAACCCTAGTTGAGCATCACCTTCACTAGAAAAACAAAAGAAAAATGATAAACAAAGCCAAAAAAAATGTTTCCCAAAATCTTAATTCCATAAAAGCTGCTTTTATTGGTACTGAAGTAGAGGATGTCACAGGTAATAAACTCAAAAATTTAATATTTAAAGTCATTGAGGAGATCAATGAAAAAAATAAAATGAAAGCTTCATAAGATGTTCAGTGAGGTCAAAGAATAGAGAGAAGGAAAGAAAGAATGATTTAAATGATAAAGTTTTAAATGAACTTTTAGAAAATGAACAAAATACTGATTGTACTAAACTAGATGATAAAATATATGAATCACCATTTTAGTAAAAATTTAGAGATCACAGGAAGAAAGAAAACAGGAATTCAGGATATAAAATTTTTATGGAAAGTATAGGCAGCAGCAATGTCCAATGTGAGAAATGAAAGAACCAAAAGATAAGGTTGATATAGTAAATCATGTACTCTGTACTTTCCTAAATATAAGACGGAAACTGTAACCAAATGCTATTAGATGATTCAAAAGTCCCCATACAGATTTATTTAAGTGAAAAAAAGATTAAAAGACAATACAACCTTGAAATAACATTCCCTGATATTATAGCAAAATTTTTTTCAAATCTAGAAAAAGAAATCAATCACCAGGTAAATGAAGACTATATAATCCTACATAGCCATAGCTAGAAAATAATTTCTGTAAGACAAATCATAATCAAAATTCCAGAAGCTCAGAACAAACAAAGAATATTAAAAATGCTAGGAGAAAAATATCAAGTGGCTTACAAAAGCAAGCTTATCAAAATAACACCAGCTTTCTTAACACAAAGTATTTCTAACAGGAATTTAGGGAAGTTATAACACCAATCTTTCTCAAATCTGATTTTTTTCTGTACTGGGGAAAAGAACTCAGGGCCTCACTCTTGCCAGCCAGGTGCTTATGCTAATGAGCTACATCCACAGTCCTTTCTTTGCAAATTCTCCAAAAAAATGGAAAGAAAAGGAGTACTGCCAAACTCATTCCTTCAAGCTAGCTTTATCTTGACATCAAATGCAGACAAACACTGAAATACAAGGAAGAAAAGAAAGCCTTAGGTAGATCTAAAATGAACAAAGTTGCAAAAATCTTCGGGAAGGTATTAGCAAACAGAATGAAAAATATCACTAAAATATACCTTAAAATGTGCTAGATTAACTTTATCCTAGGGTTGCATGGATGGTTCAACTTATGTAAATAAATAAATGTAATACATAACAAGCAGAAGAAAGGAGAAAAACTACATGATCATCTCAATAGAGGCAGAGAAAGCCTTTGACAAAAATCCAAAACTCTCACAAGAATAGTTACAGAAAGGCCTTATCCCAATCTGACACAAGTCATGTATGAGAAACTCACTGTAAACATTACTTTAAATGGGGTAAACTGAAAGCTTTTTCTCTATAATGAGGAACAAGAGAAGAATCTCTATTCTCACTGTTTTGTTCAATACTTTACTCAACATTTTACTTAGAATGATCAAGCAAGGAAATAAATAAAAAGGATAAAGTTAGGAAAGGAAGAGGAGAAATTATCCTGATTTAGAAGGGATACAATCCTGTTTGAAGTAGAACCAAAAACTCCACCAAATACCTCCTAGAACGGATAAACAATTTCAGCAAAGTAACAAGATACAAAATCAACACACATAGTCAACAGTGTTCCCGTATAACTACAATGAATCCACTCAGTGATGAAACTAGGAGAATAATCCCTATAGTGATCACTTCAAAAGAATTAAAAATTAGGAATTAATTTAACCAGAGAAGTGTAGAAAAACTATAGTAATCTTTAAAAAGGCAATTCAAGAAATCAATTTTAAAATGTTAAGACATCCACTGCTTCTGGATAGGCAGGTCTATTATTGTCAAACGGTATATCACAAAAGCTGAAATACAGATTTACTGGAATCCCAATCAAAATGCACACAATATTCTTCACAGAATTAAAAAAAAATCTTAAAATTTGTAAGGAATCAGAAGAAATTCAACAACAATCCTAGGAAATCCTAGGAAACAAGAGGAAAGCAGGATGCATCACCATCACAAATTTCAAGTTTCATTACAAAGCTTTAAAGGATAAGAGCACAGTACTTGCACAAAAACAGACATACAGATCAGTGGAACAGAACAGAGGATGCAAAAACAACCACAGGCACATTCAGCTAACTATCTGATCTTTCACAAAGCAGCAAAGTCACACACTGGAGAAAAAAATAGTGTTTTTAATAAATGGTGCTGGAAAACTGTTATCAACATGCCAAAGAATGCATCTAGACTCATCTCTCATCCAGGAAAAATAGCATGTAAAAATGGATAAAAAATTAGACAGAAAAAAATGAATGTGCTGGAAATAAAATAGGTAAAATTGGACCCGTTGGATACCTCAGTGGACTAAAGTGCCTGCTTAGGAAGACACAGGGGCAGGGGTTGGATCCTCGGCATTCTGTGCCGGTTCCACCTCCATGATGCACTGAGAAGCCCACTGAGACTCGGTGTGGTGGTGCACGCCTGCAATCCCAGCTCTTGGGAGGCTGAAAACAGGAGGATCACTATGAGTTCGATCTGTGCAGTGATACCGTATAGACCCTGTATTAAGTACAAAGTAAATCAATCAATCAATCAATCAATCAATCAATCAATCTCTTGAAGATATAGTCACAGTGAAGAACTTTCTGAGCCCCAGTTTTATAACACCAAGAGTCAACAAATGAAATTATATCCAGCTAAAATTTTCTGCAAAACAAAGGAAACACCCAACAGAATGAGGAAACAACATAAAGAATAAGAAAATATTTTTCCAGGTATTCAGGTAGAACTAATATCTAGAATATATAAAGGAATCCAAAAATTTAAAGCACCCAAATAAAAGGCCCTATCAAATTTGAGCAATTTAAATTGATAGGCTTATCTCAGCAAAGTAAATGGCAACATTAGTACACGTAAAACATTTGACAACTTTGGCCATTAGAAAAATGCAAATAGAAACAATACTGAGATTTTCTATTACTCCAGAAAAATTACTATCATTATGCGCTCAAAAAAATTCTGGTCAGATTGTAGGGTAAAGAAACATTTATATGACTTGGGAATTAAAAGTAATGCAAGCACAGTGGAAATAGGTATGGAAATTCCACTCACACCAGCTACTCCCTTTCTGGATATCTTCCTCCAAAGATTTAAAGATATTACATTATGCTGATACATGCATACTTATGTTTATAACAACACAACACACAATAGCTAAATCTTACAAATGTCTTATATATCTACTAACAAATGAAGAAAATAAAAATATGATGTACTTACACATTGCACTCAGGCATAAAGAAATAGAAATTTCTGCCGTCTATTGGAAAGGGAGTGCAGCTTGACACCATAATTCTAACTTAAATAAAAGAGACACAAAATGTTAAATATCCTGTAATTTCTCTTGTATGAGAAATGTAAAATATAATTTATTTAAATACTAAAATTAAAAACTAGAAGATAGGAAAGAGGGAGGTGTACTTTCTGTAGATGTGATCATAATTTAGGAGTGGAGAGAGAGGTCAGGGTTAGAGGGAAAGTAGATATAAAAGTTGTAATATACATATATATCAGTTGTCCAAGATGAATGTATTTATTATGTATCATAAAAGTGCAATAATAAAACAACTTTTTAATAAAGAGCTCTGTAGCAAGTGCTTGTTAGCTTTGCTGAAATGTAAATCCACTTTTTCTTAAGCCAAAACCTTCAGTGAAGTTTCCTGTATACACCCCCCCTACACATTAAATTTGTCCTTACTTCAACAAGAAAAAAAAGAAAAGAAAACATTTCTCCTCAGAAAATTCACTTTCAAATTTCCTTGAATTATGAAAAGCTTAGAAGCTGTTGATTGCAATGAATTTTATCCTTCTACTCAGTAATGTTCCAGTTCTTATTAATCCTTTCCACATAAACCCATTAAGGCTCATGTTTTTCCAAGTAGTATAATTGTCACTGGACATACTTCTTTTTTTAAGATGCTCTCAAGTTAATGGAACAGTTAAACCTAGAGATATAGATCTATTATTCATTCTAGGCTACTGTAATACCAAGTTTCTCGAGCTAAACAAGCCACTGGTATTTACTATGTTCCAACTGTGAATTGATGGAATTATGTTCCAACTTATGTGACCTGATCACTTTCAATTTTCTTTCTTTCTTTATTTTTTATTACTTTTTTTGAGAAACAAGTAGCAATGAGACAGTTTCAAAACAGGTCAGTAGGACAGTTACAATAATTAATGCATTGCATATTGTTGTCTTCATAGTGGTTATTCATAGTAAAAGATGCAGACATGATATCCTGTCCAAACACTACTAGTACAAATCTTTCTTCTCTTTTCAAACCTGCTCCTTTTCTCAATGGGTCAAGTTCTAATAACGGAATCACCATATGCCCAAAAATTCAACTTAAAACTTAAAAACTTAAACACTTTTATTTCTTGTCCTTCCTTTTCCACCTCATCCAATTTTTGTGGCAAATCATTTAATTTGCATCACCTCAGTTTTTTTTCACATTAACTCCATCTTTTCTGTTTCTGCTTCTAGCATCTTGATGCAAACCCTCATAGATTTCCACAGAATACTTTGAAAATTATTCCATAAGCATTATTAATTTAGTAGTATGATGAACAAGAACATTGTCTTTATCCAGAGTTTATGGTTGAGAAGAAAAAAATAGACAAAATATGATCAAAAAATTTTGCGATGTGTTGACAGTGTGTGTGTTTGAATTATTTCAATAAAAACATAAAAAGTCTGTTGCAAATATGTGCATTGAGAGACCTCTGGCTACAGAGGCTAATCAAAAATGTTCTTCAAGTCCTTCCATGACAGATCTAGAATTAGACTCTGTCATAGTTCCACTATTAGGTTCATTGATTTGTTTGGATTTGGTGATGGTTTTACAGATTGGCATGTTTTTTTTGGGACCTTGGAATTCTGTCTTTTCCTTATTAGCAACTTCTTCTAAACCACATTCTGCTGGCCTAAGTCCCTTGCCACTTACTGGAGTCCTTTATTTCAATTTATCCTGCCCTATTTATACTTCATTATTCTTCATCTCTTATCCTTACATCAAGAGTCACATGTTTTAGGAAGTTAAGTAACTTGCATAACATCACAACCAGTTAAAAGTTTTAGTCATGATCTCACAACCATTAAGTGTACATTTCATGGTGTACTATCATGAAGGTGGTCTTTAAACATTCCCTCCCCCATTTCTGCATTCCTCAGCTTTGCTCCTATGAAGAAACTCAGGCCACACACACCGAGAGCGGAAGTCAGAGTTGAGAGTAATGTGAAGCACAAGTTTATGATTTTGCCAATGCAAGATCAGTTGCCAAGCAATGGAAGGTGCTACAAGGCAGGGAGAAACATCCCAATGGTCAGGGGACCACTTCACTAATAACTATAAGGGAAAGCTTGCTTCTAAAATTAACTGTTTCATTGATTGGTGTAATCTAGGCCAATCAGGATCCTAGCATTTTGGGGGGTTGAAGATAAGGCAGTGATGGAGGGTAAGGGGGAACATAGTACATGTAATAATTTCACAAGAGCTAGCTTTCTCAAGTACATAGAAGAAAATATGCTGTAAATACACAAGCATCAGCAAGCCAGGTTATATCCTGGCTAATCATACTAATCTACACCCTGCAACTGTACCTACAATGTTTTATGCTGGTACAGTTGTGGCAAAGAGAAAAGAGTGTACCTCTTTCCAGTCTCATAAGTCAACCCAACATTACCTAGGAGCTTTTGTTAAACCCTGACAAAACCCAATACAATTTCTGGTTCTTATTGTGGTGCAGCAGACTGTCAACATTTTATTTATTAAACTAGGAACTAAACTCAGAACCTTGTGCTTGCCAGGAAGGTGCTTTTGCCTTTGAGATATCTGCCCAGCCCTCTGTCAACATTTTTCTAACCTAGTGCTTCAAATAATGCTAACATTTCAATCTCTTCCCTTATGATATTCCATTTTTCTTTTTTTTTTTATAAGGATATATTCAAGGGTCCTCTGGACTATAAAAAATTTCTAGGTTTCTCTTTGAACAGAGTAAACTAAGCAAAGGAAACTCCCAAAAGCAAATGGAAAGACCTCTTGGAGAGGATAATGTCAGCCATGCTGTGCTGTTTTAGCTTACTTGCATTGGCCCAGGAAAGAAAAGCACTTCAATACTTAGTCCTCAAGAAGATTGGACTATTGCCTACTCTACAGGTGATTTTAAACTGTGTTGTCCATCATAGATAAAATTAAATAAATTACTTCAAAGGCATGGGAAATAAGTCTTGAACAAACAAATACGAGAGGGACAGGAGAGAATTGCTAGGGGTAGATGATGGTTTGGAATTGTTTTAAACAGAAAGGAGATACATATTCTGCTGTCTGGTTTGTTTGATGGGAAGCATTTTCACTCCTCTGATTCAGTAAATTGGCTGATGTTTCACAGCACTCAGAAGAGCTAAGCATGCCGAGAACATTGGTTGTTTTTCACTTTCAAGTTTGAGTCTCAAAACTCGTACACACAGCTATCAGTGTGCTGGGAGGGCTAATTCCAGAAGGCTTGGAATTGGTTTAAACTATCTTTCAAGTTTTTTTATGGCAACATTGTTTGCTCAATGCAAGGAACTAGGCAGCGACCTAGCGCGGCGGTCTCCGCGCCGGGCTCAATGCAAAGAACTTACTGATTCTATATTGTTGCTCTGTAACAAGGGGTTCAAGTATTATCAGGGCAGTTTTTATCAGGATGTCAATATTGTTTACTGGTAAATGTGAGATTTATGATTTGTACACAGTCTTGGTGAGTCTTACAAAAACTGTTATTGAGACTAGTAATATGCCTTTGTAATAAGCAAAATACTTTAAAAATTCAGCTAGTTGGAAATTCATGTATCACTGCTCATGTCAGCATTTCCTAGTGTGTTATGCATTTAACCATGATGCTTACAAAGGGAGGACAATTAGAAACACATACAATATGTCAATTATTGTGTGCTATAGTTTGGATTTTAAGTTATCCCCAAAAGTTCATGTATTAAATGGATGGTCCTCAATGTAGTGTTATTGGGAGCAGTAGAACTTTTATAGGGTGGGGCTAGTGAGAGTTCTTTAGGTATTTGAAAGTATGTATGTCTTTGAAGGACATAATAGGACTTTAGCCTTCCTCAGTTTTACTTCCCAACCATGGCATCAGTGGGATTTTTTTTTCCTACCACATGCTCTCACTATAATGGGCTGCCTCACTCAAAACAGTGAGATCAATCAACCATAGGCTAAGTGCTCTCAAACTGTGAGCCAAAATAAACTTTTTCTGTGCAAATTTTTTATTTCAGATATGTATTGCAGCAGTGGAAAGCTGAGTAGTAACATATGAGACAGCTTTTGATTGTCATTCATATTCTACTTTGGCAGAGTTACTTTATTTTCTTTCTTCCTTTGATTCAGATTTTATTGGTACATCCATATACATAATGATCATATTCACCATAGAGAATTTGTGCCTGTACATGATATAAATGGATTATTTTCTTTCCCCATTCCTTAATCTCTCCTCAACTCCTCTTTTCTTCTATATTTCCAAAAGCTTTGTCTCCATTTTTCATTATTTTCTTATTTTTACTTTTACTTTTACTTTCTGTCAACTCCCCTCCTCCCTCTCTTACTTCTTTCCAAACCTGGACATTTTCTTCTTATTTTACATTACCTACTATATATTGTGGACCTAATTTACACTTT
>NW_004524787.1:4144761-4160661 GCF_000260255.1 Octodon degus
GGCTGGGAGAGGGTCTGGCCCACGCTGCGCCTGGGTTGGGACTGGTCCCACCGGCGCAGGGTAGCAGGAAGCTCTCCGCACACTCACCGGACCTGGGCTAGGACTGGGTCTAGTGTTTTCTGATCTTATGTAGATAAACACTTGGTAGACATCTATTAAATCCATTTGTCCAAAAATTTTGTTCAGCTCTTATATTTCACTGTTGATTTTTTGTCTAGTTGATCTATTTTTGATAGTGAAATACTGAGATCCTCCAATACAATTGTAATGTTAAATTATTTTGTTTTTCTTTTGGGGGGGCCAGCTCATCCCACCCTGGTCATGAGGCTGATTCAGCACATGGAGCCAGGGATCCAATCTTGATGCCTAAGCTTGCCTAAGCAGGCACTTTAGACAGCTGAGCTATCTTACAGTTGTATGAATTCTTTTTTCATGTCTGTTAATTTTTAAGTTATTTGGTGCACTGGTATTTGTTACATATATTTATTGTTATATCTTCTATTTTGGTTGCTCACTTTACAAGGATTTAATAAGCTTCCTTGTCTCTCTTAATCAGCTTTTGAGTGAATATCACTTTGTCTGCAGAAAAAATACTACACCTGCTTTTTTCTATTTTCTTGTCACATAGATTACTGCTTTCCATCCTTTGTCAGTCTATGAATATTTTGAGTTAGATGTGTTCCTTGTGTTGAGCATATTGTTGCATATTGTGTATTGACTCATTCTGCCAGCTGTTTCTGTTGATTTGTAAATTGAAACCATTTACATTGATGTTATAACTTACATGTACTAACTTATCCTTTTCATGTTATTTTCATGTTGTTGGTTCCCTTTTGTTTTTTTCCTTCTTTCTATTTATTTGTTTGCTTTGCCTGGTGGATTTCTTATGTTGGGGTTTTTATGGATTTATTTATTTTTTTATTTTAGGGGAAGGTCTAAAGGGTGTTCAGGGTCTCACTACTAGATTGAACTTATAGTGATCTGCCTGTTTACAGTCTCCCAAGAGCTGGGATTACAGGTGCATGCCACCACGCCCACCTCAATTGCTGTCTCAGTGCGACCTTGAGCTCCTGGCTCCTGCGCCTGCTTGCAAGCATTTTAATCTGCTGAGCTATTTGGCTGGCACTACATTCACATTTTTCTTATACTTGCTTTCATATGTAAAGAGTTGTTTCCTAATGAAAGTTGCATCTTCTTTATTATTTTAATTTATTGGTACACATGTGTAATACATAATATTTTCATTCCTTGTAGAGAGAATGTATGTGTACTTAACAAAGTTTATTTCCTTTATTCTTTGATCCTCCTCCTTTTTTTGAACACCATGGAAGATTTTGTAACTTTTAGTTTTCTATTTTCTTCTGTGAATCTTATAGTTTTAAACTTGCTCCCAGTTTGTTTCCTCATTTTTAGTCAAGAAAAGGTGCTGTGATTTGTGACATTTTAGGACTCTACATTTGTAATAATGTTTTTAAATAATTTTATTGAGAAACAAATAGCAATGAGACAGTTTCAAAACTGATTATTAGGACAGTTTCAATAATTAATACATTGCATATTGTTGTCTTCCTAGTGGTTATGTGTAGTACAAGATGCAGACATGATATCCTGTCCACAAATACTATTAGTACAAATCCTTCTATTCATTGAATGAACAGAAAATAGTATATATCTATCCTAACTATTTTGAATATATAGATCCAAAATGGTCTTTCATTTGTATCCCCTTTGTCATCTAAGTATTGTAGGTGCGTGAATTCAGCAAAATAATCCAATATCGTCCAGTAGTCCCTAATAGTAGTGGGTTATTTGTAGGACTGGCAGTGTCAGAAGTTGTTGACTTGAGCCTTTTACAGCTCAGTATATTAATATGGCTTTACTTTTTATACTTTGTTTTTATACTTTTCTACTGGATAGTTAAGACCAAGATAAAGCAAGATCTATATAGTAAGAAATGTAACTTTTATATCTGACAAGGTCAGTCAAATCCCCTCAGGATTATAATAATTTTGCACAACAGCAATAGGGAACTAATATATTCCTACAGTGTAAGATATTTCACCATCTGCATTCTGTTGGTTAAGCCTTGTGCTAAAGTGGCCTCCCCTTAGGAAGACGTAGACAGGCCAACTTCACTGAAGATTTTAGTTTACTTTTTCTTACAAGTTAAAGAATCCTACTATGATAACATATCAGGGAGAATATTGTTTTATGATTATTTTATGGAAAATTGTACTACATTTCATAACAGAATAATAGGAGAAAAACAATATTAATATGCTGCATATTGTTAACTTTAAAATAGTTATTCAGATTATAAATATGGACATTCACATTTCTCCAGTCAATATTTGCACAAGCCTTCATTTTCCATGAAGTAAGAGATACTAATAATAAAATTGATATGCATTGTTTCCCTTTCCCTTTTTGTCCTTTCCCCCATCCTCATTCCTTTTTCCTTTTCAACAATTTCTTCCCATTTTACAATATTATCTTTTAAACTTTTAAAAATTATTTATTTATTTGGTACAGGATCTTGCCACACAGCTTGAACTCATAGAGATCCTCCTATCTCAGCCATCCAGAGCTGGGATTACAGGAGTGCACCACCATGCCTAGTTTTGGTGGCCAAAATGCCACCATGGCATGCTGTACCAGGGATTGAACCTGGGTCCTTGAGCTTTCCAGGCTGATGCTTAGACTGCTGAGCTATCTCTACAGCACCATCACAATATTTATTGAACATTTTAGACCTTGTTTAGTCTTTCAATTTCTCAGACCAGGGAGACAATATAATGTTTATACATGTGAGTCTGGTTTATTTCACTTATAAATATGCTCTCAAGTTGCATCCATTTACCTATAAAAGCTTCAAGTTTGTCTTGCTCTGTGGCTGAGTAGTAAGTCATTGTATAAAAAACACATCTGTTTAATCCATTGCTTGATTGATTTGCATTTGAGTTGTTTCCAACTTTGTAACATATTGTCAAGACCACTAAGCACCTGTCTGTTAATATACATCTTCTCTTTTATGAAAAATAAACTATATCCTAAACATGCCACCACTTCTCACACTTCTAATACTCTCCTTAAGCTATTTCTTCTACTTCTATTTTATTCTCTCCTTAGGAAAATTAATAATAATGTAAATCACATGTCAATGTCACCTCTTCAGTGGAGCCATCAAGAATTTTTCTCTAGGGGCTGGGGCAATAGCTCAGTAGACTAAGCACTTGCCTGGAAGGTGCAAGGGCCTGAGTTCAATCCTTGGTTCCACCAAAAAAAAAATATAAAAAAGAATTTCTCTCTAGATAGTATGGGGGCCTTCAGTTACTGAAGGCCTTCAAGAAAGGTTCACTGTCCTACTCAGTGATGCAGAATGCAGCTGAAAAATGAAACAGAAATCTGAAGTTTTAAAGGGCTCTGGGTTCACCAGTTCCTCAGAAGGGCAAAAGGCAGTTATCCACAGCAGCTTCTAGCTCCTATTGAGTGTACAAGGAACAGGGGCATAAGGAGAGTAGGGGAAGAGTGTCATGGCTGGATGCATGAGAATGATCACTTCTCCAAGCTAGCTAGCATTAGTGGAACAAGGCATTTATGTATCAAGCACAAAACTCAAATTTTCATATCAGCATAATCAGTAACTTAGTGTGTTGCTCTAAGCAACTTTTAAGTGCTAAGAAGATTTTGCTCTGAGCCTTATTGCATCAGTGCTGATGTGATCCCAACTCACAGCCCTGAACCCTCATCTACTGCTTATCTGGCCTCAGGAGTGGCCCTTAATAGGAGCTTCGGGTGTACTGGCCTGACCATTACCCCTTCGCCTCCATGATACGCATCAGTTTCTTAGCTGTACTCCACTTGCGTTGTTGAGGCTAAATAAAATGAGATTTTTATCTCTGTAGCTAGCCCTGCCTATATATCTTTAATTAATATGCTAGGGTCTAATAAAGAAAAGGTAAAACTGTAGCAAGGAGCTGGGTGGGATCTTTAATGCAGTGTTTCTCCACAATATAGAGTTAGATACCCTTTTCTACTTTTCTGTCTACATGTTACTCATACTTTTACTTAGCAACTCTGTGTTCTATCTAGTTAAACATATTTACAAAACTTTTATAGACTGAGTTCATTGAAGATAGCATTTTTCTTTCATGTTATCTTCATGTCTCATATAACACATGATATAGCACAGGTTCTGAACAAAGTTAAAATTTGTGAAGTAATTACATTGAAATTTTTATGGGTCATATAATTAGCAATATAATACTGATTTCAAGGTAGTTTTTAAAGTTTCCTTCTCCCTTTATAATAGTTCCTGTTTTGCCAGGGAAATGTGGCATCCTGAGATGTAGCTGGGGCTGTCCAAATCATTGCTGCTATGGCAACATTGCTTTTAGCAAAGATTTTCTCTGGTCTAACAAAGGGTGGTAGATTTTAATGGTACTATGAATGTATTTTTTGTTACATTGCTGTGTATGAGTCACACAAGTATGTTCTGAATGGCAATATTGGAAGTGGACAAAGTGAAGCTTTTTGTCCACCCATTTAGCCATTGAAATCATCCAAGAATGCTTTTATAGATCATTATTTTACTTCCTCTTCTGATATATTTTTGTTCTTTTTTATTGTTTTTAATGTAATTTCGGCAAGCTTATCTTCCATTTTGCTACTTTCAGGAGAATCCATTAACTCATTTATTGGCTTTTTGTATGGCTCTTTACAGTTACTCCTCAAAATTCTGTTGTAAAATCAATAATGGGGCATGATTTTTCTATACATTTTTCCAATTTATACTCAGTGATACAGACACATAGAAGGAAATTTCTCAAGGAAGCACCCGTTAGTCCATGAGTGTATGGAAGGACATTAGCCAACTGAGTGTCGCTACTGTGAGATAGCTTTTAACAACATAAATCTTGGGCTGGTGAGATGGCTCAGTGGTCTAAAGCACCTACTTAGAACAAGCTTAGTAAAGCACAGGGACCGCAGATCAATCCCCCAGCACCACATGCCAGCCAGCTCCACTCCCTGGTGGGCTGAGCTGGCCACACACACACACACACACACACACACACACACACTAATAAAATTTAAAAAAAAAAACATAAATCTTGACTTGGTAAAGATGCATTATTTGGCTTCCCATGCCCAGCCAATGGTGAAACTGACTATGGCTGTCCTCTAGAACCACTATTTCTCTATTGTACTAGGTTCCTGAAGGCAGGTGGTTTGGAGAGTGCATAAAACCAATAAGGTTTCTCACACTAGTCAGCACCCTGCTATTTCTAAACAAGATTCACAACAGTCACATTGTCTATGAAAGGTAATCATCATAAAATAGAAACAATACTAAAAATTCAGTTAACTAAACTTAACTTCTGGCATTTAGCTTTGTACCTCAAGTTAGTCTCTTGACCTCACTGGACTTCTGTTATGTTTTAAAATTTTTCATTGAATTGTGACATAATCACAATTAGATGATATAAAGAGAAAATTGATAAGAAGTTGAAGTGAAGACAGAGCTTACTGACATTCATTGACTGCTGGACACAGAGCTTATAGTTTGTAAGTTAACTCTCTTTCTTGGCCTACATATTTTATAGAATGTTTGAATCCAAAAGTATCTGAAAGTACATTTTATTTTCTTTCTATTATAGATTTTGACTTGTGGAGTCATTATATTCCTGGATAATCTAAGTGGTCTTCCACATAGAGAGTAGAATGCAGCACAACAATGCTTTCTATAGATTTATAGACCTCATTTAAAGAAATCAGCTCTTCAGTCAATACTGAAAGTGAGAAGAGTATATGTGAACTATCTTTGTAGACATGTTAATGCTTGCTTGGGGATGTGTTAAAGGAATTTACTTCATCAATGCCTTGGAAAATGTCTTTCTTTTAAGTTGGACTTTCATACTACCAATAGTTCCTAGGGAAATGCCCAATGAGTAAGCAAAATTTTTTTCCTATGAGGAAATCACAGTTGTGGAACAGAAAGTGTAGACTATCTTGCTGAAGCTGCAACAGATTTTAGGTCTGTGCATCCTATTAAGAGTAGCCTCTTATCAATGAGAAGAAAATGATTCCCTACAAATTTATCATTCCTACACTCATACCATTAGTTTTTTTGGGAAAAATCAATGAATCTTGTTTGGAAATAGCAGGGTGCTGATCAGTGTGAGAAAACCCATTGGTTTTATGTAGCCTCCAAACCATCTGCCATCAGGAACCCAGTAAGATAGAGAAACAGTGGCTCCAGTGTCTTATTGGAGTGCTTATCTACTCTCTTTCAATGTCTCTAATTTTTAGCGCTAAGTGCTACAAAAACACTTCAAATATGGTTTAAATTCTGTGGTCCTGTTTCTCTGGGGATCATATTGGATGCAGTTGTACTGGATATTGATCCCCTTAATCACTCCAATTGACATCATTATCACACTAATATGACTTCAATCCCCTCAAGCTGGAATAATATGATTAACTCAACCCTGCAGGTGATTTATGCAATATTAATATAAAAGTTTGATGAAATATTTTAATAAAAGCTCAAAACTCCACCACAGTTCAAAGTTTCATAGATTCTCACCCTTTCTGATATTTTCAAATAAACTCACAAAGAGGAGCAGATTACTCTCCTCTTCCACCTGGTAATGATCACCCTCTAAGCCAACAGCTTCCACACTAGTTCAAATGGATAAATTCAATCCAGGACTTTAAGCTTACCCATGTTCTATTGTGTAGGAAGGCAGGTTTTCCTCCCAATGGTGACAGGTAAAGGGACAGTATGTATCATTTCAGTGGGATTGACCTAAAGTTGATATTAGAGAAGGAAAGTACTTCAGAAATAAATGTTTTTCTGCCATAAGCCTAAAGTTTTGTTTTCATCATTAGTCTCTTCCTCAAAGAAACCCATATTTTTATATATCTAGATCATTGTTCCTTACCTTCTTTAAATTTCTGCAGTTTGGCTGATTTTCAGCAAAGATGACACGTACATTAGCTGATCTATCAGCAATTCAAACTTTGCTGTGGAGACACACATGTGCATACTTATACAACTTATTTCACAGCATTGTTGCAGGCAATATGGTATTCTGCTAAACATCTCAGCATACTGTCAAGTCCCTACATTTTATCAATTTTTTTGTTTTACAGTCTTTTCATTCTTATCTTTCTTCAAGGCAGACAATGAAAGTAAACCCTACATGACTCACCCGTTCGGACTTTTGGCTTTAATTCCCCCCACTACACACACAGAAAAAAAAGTGTGAAAGTTCTTGTGGATAGGAACCCTCATCAGCAAGTTTTGAAGATGATATCCATAAGCACATTTAAATAAAGTCTTACATTTCACTTATGACTACCCAAATGTATATTAGTAGCCTTTTTAAAGTAAAGATTGAAGCCAAGGAGTTGGTGCATCAGCAACTGAGCATTCATTACTTAGCTTCTTTAATTATAGACAAATGGAAAAAGTAAAGCCCCTGCTTCATTCCTTTGGAGAGTTGACAAAATGTACAAGCAGTCATTACCTAGAGCTTGCACTAGTGACCAGAAAAGAGAGGGGTTTCTGCACTTCAATCTGATCAAAGGGCAGGACAAGGACAGCTTTGGATGTTTTCTATACTCAGTTTCTAATTTGTGCTTGCTGACACAATGTCCCTTTCACTGTGGGTCTAACTTATATCTCACAACAACTAACACTACAAACACTATATTAGTATCTAGAGAGGAAAAGAAATTGTTCAAATTTTACATTGATGGAAAGGGATTTGAAACTAGTTCCACCTAACTCTCAATCCTGTGGTATTCTCACTATATCATATTGCTTTCCAAGCATATAGTGGAGCACGATGTTATGAAAAGTATGTGAGAGAACTTTAACATTCCTTCAATTGCTGGCTTTGTCAGTTATATCTTCTATTGTACAGGATTTGGATCTATGTTATACAGTGTGATAAGAACTTTGCTCATTTTGCACTTTATTTCCTCTTTATGAATGTGTTTAGACTATGCTTTGTACCTGAGAAAATAACATGGTATTTCTTTGAAAACAATATTAGATTCTAATTGGGATCAATCTTTCTATTGTTTTGAATCTTTGCCATGTGACTTGACATGCAAATATTCCCACAGCAGTGCTATTCAGAATAACCTCAAAATATTTATTTTGAGTGGTTGTTTTTCTTGTAGTTTCTTCTCTATTTCACATCTACCATTTTCTTTCCCTTTGTTCCTTTCACAGCTTAATACTATTTGCAAAGTTGGTGGACAAAGATACTGCTCATGGTGGGCATGTGAAAGGAAATGAATTTGGGATTAAATTGTGAGGTGACTTTAATTTATGCTTTTTCTTTCCTTTTCTTCATTTCCAACCAGAACTATTTTCTTGCAAGCTTTCATTGCTTCTTTTGCTTATTGTCAATCCCATCTCGGTCAAATATCTCTGCTTTATGTAGTCAATTTTAGTTTGAAATTAAATGTACTGCAGCATATCTTCCTGCTGAGTTTCTTGTAGTAGAGAGAGAAGTGGTGAGAGGTTTGAGGGAAATGGAAACATGTCAGGTATCCATCCTTTAATCATTCAGGAGGACACAGCAACCAGGAAGGGTGAGATCTGCTTATTTTGCCCAGCCATGTATTAAACATTCAATTGTTTTGCCATGGGCATTAATAGGGGTGGCAGGAATACATACATGTTTTCAATTTGTGTGCAAACAATTGTAGAAATGTTAACGAGTTGAAAAGGTGAAACAACATACACAAGTCAATGAAATGGTATCAAGCATCCTGGAATGAAATGCCAAAGTAGATTTTGCTGATAGTCTTTGCTATTTGTGGAGGACCTTGGTACAATACTCTCTATTTTAACTAGGTTGGGAATAATGACTTTTTTGCGAAGAGGTTTTAGCTAGGTCATGAAATAAAAGAAGCGGTTAGGAGGCAGAGCAGAGCTTGACATTCCAAGGCAGAACAGAGGAGCATCTTCACAAGAAGTGTTAAAGAGGAACAGAGTGATGACTGATGCACGTAAGCAGGCTGCAGAGTGATGAGGAAATAGTGAAACTGGCACAGCTAAATTTTAGGAGCATGGCTGACATTATTATTATCACCAACAATTGAATACTTTCTGTATACAAGAAACAGTGCATATGTTTAGTATATTTTTCATGTGCTTGCCTATAAAGGATAATGATGCTCTTTCAGGCAAACAGGTAAGTGCATATAACATATATTGCTCATTTTCAATCCCTTTACCTCTTTCTCCTTTTCCTATTTCCTTTCCCACAATCTACCCAGGTCCCCTTCCTCATCTCTAATTGTCTGTTTTCTAGTTTGCTATCATCTCTCTTGTATTTTATTCATTTTATTTGTATTTTAGGTTGCTCATATATGAGAGGCCATTTGGTATTTAACTTTTTCAGTCTGTCTTATTTATTTATTTATTTATTTATTTGTGTGTGTGTGTGTGTGTGTGTGTGTGTGTTTGTGTGTGTGTGTGGCCAGCTCAGCCCACCAGGGGGCGGGGCTGGCTGGCATGTGGTGCTGGGGGATTGAAACACGGTCCATGTGCTTTGCTAAGCTTGTTCAAAGTAGGTGCTTTAGACCACTGAGCCATCTTCCCAGCCCCTCAGTCTGTCTTATTTTACTTGGCATTATGGTTTCAGGTTTCACCTATTTTCCTAAAAAGTCACATGATTTCAACCTTTTTTCATGGCTAAATAAAGTTTCATTTGTATAAATACCACATTCCATTTATTTATTGGTTAACAAGCATTGGGTTTGTTTCCAGAGCTTATTGTGAATTGCACTGGGTATGGGTACAAATGTATCACTACAGTACATATCTTTAATTCTTTAAGGTATATACTCAGAAGAGGCATAGCAGCATCAAATGAAATTTCTATGTTTAGTTTTTTTTTTTAGGAATCTCCATACTAATTTCAACAGTTGTTATACTAGTTAACATCAACAATGTTAGAAAGTTACTTTTTCCCTGCATCCCTCTCAGTATTTATTTCTTTATTTGTGTGTGTGTGTGTGTGTGTGTGTGTGTGTGTGTGTGTGTGTGTAAGAGAGTGTGCATTGGTGGTAGTCATTTAGCTTGGGTGTGAGGGAATCACAGACTAACTTTAAAATACCACTTTCTCCCAGTTAAAATAATGTAAGTTACTTAAACATTAACTTCGTTGGGTTATTATCATCATTATATAAACAAATAAAGTTAAGATCAAAAAGGTGAAGAAATTTGCTTAAGCTCATGTATCCTAGTAGAAAAACAATGCTAGAACTTTAGCACCCATTGTCTATTTTGGCCATACCAAATAGCAAGTCCTTTTAATACCACCTTTTTAAAAGAATTATTAAGAAAGCTAGCTTTTCTAGTTTTGTTATTCATGCATAACCCCTTAAGGAGTTCCCGTAGATCCTGATATGGTATCCCAAAAGACCTTTAGATTCCTATATTTGCTCACCTCTTGCAATCAGTGCAGGGACATGAGAGTATAGCATTATAGTGACAGAGTAACACTTTTGACCCATTGCTCAGTTTGCACGTGTCATCTCAAGAGGTCTCTATGCACATACTGCTGATTTCAGTCACACAGAAATAAAAGTTGGTACTTGTGAAGAAACACTGGACTTGGAGACCTTTGCAGTTAATTGACTGAGTCATTCTTTACTTGGAGTCTGTCTCTATGTCACTTGCTTTAGTACGTGACAGAAAAGAAAATGAAACATTTTCTGAACCAACACAGTGGACACAGTTGAGGTCAGGTGAATCTGGAAAGCAATTTCATTGCAATGACAGTTAAATTACTGGAAGGCTGTTTGGATACCTATGAATGGAAAATTTATCTTTCTGCCCCTTCCTATCTTACTTCCTTCATCTCTTCCCTCCCCATTCCTTCCTCCTTTCCCCTTTTCTTTCTCCTTCTTCTGCCCTTCCCTTTTTTCCTCCCTGCTTCTCTCCCTCCCTCTCCCTCCCTCCCTTCCTTCTGCCCTCTCTCTCTTTCTCCTTCCCTCCTTTTTTATTCCTTTCTCCCTTCTTTCCTTCCTCCCTTCCCCCCTCCTTTTCTTTCTAATTTTCCTGTGTTCATTTTTTCCATGGATGTTGGCTCATGTCTACTACTTCAAACTTTCTTAAGTATTTTGCACAGCAGTCTTTATTTTTCTTTTCTTTTCTTTTTTACGTTTTTATTTATTTGGTACAGGGTTTTTCTACACATCTCCAACTTGTAGTGATCCTCTTGTCTCAGTATCCCTTGTGCTGCGATTACAGGTGTGTGCCACCATGCTGGGTTTCAGAGCCAGCACAGTGCACCTGGGGTTCTAGGGTGGTCATGGCATGTGGTACCAGGGATTGAACATGGTTCCTTGTGCTTGCCAGACAGATACTTAGACCTCTGGACTATCTTCCCAGCCCCTAGCACAGTAGGCTTTTTCTTAGTTTTTAAGCGTATACATTATTTCCATTACAGAGTTAAGACACATTCTACTCCTTATGCTTTAGATGATTATATAACACATCGTTCAATGAAGAAGACTTGAGGGTGAAATGGAGTGCTATAAAACATATACTGAGACAAAAATTATAAACAGGGATTATTTTGAGCAAACTGAGACATACAATCATCCTACTTGTGTCTCAATTTTTAGTTCACTATCTCATTTCAAGAGGTGCTCCTTTTCCAGATTTAGGCATTACTTCCTCAAAGATGCCTTCCATGTCTGCTCTAAGTAGGCACTATGTCCACTTCATTATGTTCCATTACTGTTTTCTATTTATCTCCTTCTGGTAACTTATAAAAATGTGTACATGCATATTTACTTATTAATTATTTAATGCTGTCCAATAACTAAAGTGTAACTTACAAAATGACAAGAGCTTTGCCAATATGCTTATAAATCTGCATCCAGTGTAGCACAATGCTTGGCATATAGCAATGATAAGATATAACATTTGCCAAGTACCTACTGCATGACTGTCACTGTTATAAGAACATATCCATTAAATAAATATATAATGCATAGTATACATTCATTTAATCTTAAGAAAAATCTACAAAGAAAGCAATATTATTTTGCACCTTTAAAAAATAAGAAAAAGCCCAGAGATGTTAAGAGGTGTGCTCCAGGTGTAATGGATGAATTGATTCAATGTATTTTATTGTACTTTTATATTTATTACATTTTAAGAATAACTTATTTCTGATAAACCAAGATGAATAAGTTCTGTCTACTGACTCAGCAGTTCTATGAGATGCCTGGGATAGTTTGGTTTTGGTAGATAAGTCTCTTTTGCATCTGGCTGTAATAAGAGAAAAAAATGATTGCATGGCTAGAATACGACAGAGTGGAATGAACAAATTTGGAATTAAACAGCTTTGATCTAAATATCAACCAATTACATAACTTTGGGCAATAATAAACTCAGGTATCAAGATGAATTAAATGGATGGAGTGATAAGCAATGACTTTAACCATAAGAGGCATCTTATGTAAAGGTAATCACTTAGATTCAAGGAGTATGGTCTAGATGATCGTACCCCCAAGTTTTGAAGGTATATTTAATAGAAGAAAATACTGAAATTCAGAGCAAACTTTTCTATACTGTATTTAAAAATGAGGCATTCTGAATCAAATTTGCTTGTACTCTTCCAGCTTTTTCATTGTACCAATTTTATTTTCTAAAAAATGTATTTGTTTGTTACAGGGTCTCACTACACAGCTCGGACTCATAGCGATCCTCCAGCTTTCAGCCTCCCCAGCACTAGGGTTACAGACATGCACCACTACGCCTGGTTTCTGTGGTTAGCTCAGCCCATCCTTGGGGCGGGGACTGGCGTGGCATGTAGTGCCAGGGATCAAACTGCGGTCCCTGTGCTTGCCTACGCTTTCTAAACAGGTGCTTTAGTCTTCTGAACTATCTTGTTGGCCCCCTATTAATATTCCTTCTTGTGTTTTTACTCCATCCATACATACCTTTATAATGTTTCTCAAATATATCAAGTTCATTGTCATCTCATGGTCTTTATACTTATTACTGCTTTGGGCTCATTTGTTCTTTTGTCCTGTTCACTCATTATAAATTGCATTTCATTATTTCATCTGTAATTGTATTTTCTCAGAGAGAATTTCCTAGACAACTCATGTACCTGAAACTACCTTTTAACATCATTTTCTATTTCTTTATTGTCTTTTATTCATAGTATTTTTCAATGTATGAAATTACACTATTTATTTGCTTTCTATTTATTTTCTGTCAATCACAATATATTATAAGGTCCACACAGGTTTATAATTCATTAGTCTGCATACTTAGATTCTATCACTATACCTAATTAACAGTAGATATATTTGATTAATAGTTTCTCTTAGTTATTGAGAAAAAAGTTTTGCAATAATATCTGTTTTTCTTTGTAAAAGAGAATTTATCTTGTCTATGTCTTGTACTCTGAGTAACTACTTTGAAGATAATGACACTAATTGTATTAACTATTGCTATTTTCTTGCTCTGTTATGAAATTTTGTCTTATTTTTGTAAGATTAAAATTTTGGTCAACGAATAACTACATAGTGACCTCTACAACTATGGTATTCATGTGGTTATGATGTGCTCCTGAGTGTCATTATAATACCTACCATGTTCCTGGGAGGCAGGGTAAAATGTCCTAGGATGACTTTCCAGATAATGACTTCATCACTTAGATTCATTTCGTGTCCATTTAGCACATTTTAGGAACAGTCTGCCAGGTTTCAATACCTTCCTTAGATGATGATGCTTGGTGGTTTCCATGGATACCAGCACAACAAAACAATCCCAGAGGTAGATCAAATAAGGGCGATTACATAAACTTCTCTGCCAGTAAGGACCCTTATTTTGATTCAGACTGGGAAATGAAAATCATGAAGAGAGCAAAAGGTGGGAAGGAAAAAAAGTGAGACAGATTTAGTGGATTGGGGAAGAAAACTAATTCAATAGAGTTCTAACTTCAGGCTCATTCACACCTAGTTTTGTGAGTATGGACATATAATTTGAACTCATATCCTCTTTGGTTTCTTCAAATATGACATTTAGTCCTGCTGACTTAAAATGCTTCTTCAGAGGTGTTAGACATTGCATATATGGGAAAGTTCCACAGATGATAATTATCTTTCCTGTTTTCTATCTGAATTTGAAAGTTGTAAAACTGAAAACAATGAAATACCTGCTCATAAAGGCTTTCTTTTTAGATTTCTCTTCCTCATTTGATTCATTCATACAATTATATATCAAATGTGTGTTGAATAGAGTCAGAAGATGAGCACAAGTCTATCTATCTATCTATCTATCTATCTATCTATCTATCTATCTATCTATCTATCATCTATCTATCTATCTATCTGGTATTTGTCCTCATGAGGCTCCAGTTCTAGTGGAGGCCTATAAACAGTCAATTAATAAGCAAACAAATACATCACATAAGTTTAAATAGTACCATGAGGGATTTCTTAGGAAAGATGTACCATAGTTTTATGTCTGATTTAAAAATAACCCATTTTTGTGGATAATGGATCTCAGGGAGTAATAATAAAGAGGAAGACCTGTAAGGAGACTGGCAGGAATCTATATGGGTGGGAGATGATGGCAGCTTGTATTGAGATTATGGCATTGAAGTTCTATTTTTTGAAGAGTTACAGCATAAATTGTGATTGATTTTGATTTTTACAGTAGGAAAGAAATATTAGAAATAATCCCTAGTTTTCTGTTTTGAAGATCTGGATTGTCATGGCATAATTTCCTGAAATTAAAAAGAATGGAAGAGAAGCAGGGTTTTGACAGCAAAGAAATGAGTAAACTATCAATAGCAAGTTACTTAGAAATCTTTATTGGATATCTGAATACAGAGGCTAAATATATAGTTGGGTATCAGTATGTAGTCCAGGAGGAATTAAAAACAAGGACATAAATATGATTCATCAGGATGGAGGTGTCATTTAAGGCTCACCTCCTTAAGTAGTATGGTTTAGATGCTGTTTTTCTTTTTTTTCTGCTCTGTTCATTTTCCTATACTGTCCTTCAGAGGGTGTATCTACTGAGTCATTTCTCAAAATGTCAGAAAATGAAGAGATTTTATAGATTTTATCAATCCAAATTTTAATTGTGAGAGATCCAGACAGGGAAAAGGTATCCAAGATTATATAGTAAATGTTTATTTTAGAAAATTAGTTTCCCAATTCTGATATTAAAAGTCTTTTTATTCCATTTATTTTACTGTCACTCTTCCACCAGTTGAAGCTAAATATCACTGATCAGTGATGTCATTCCCAACTCCCATTCTCAATTCAGTCTCCTCTAATATTTGGGTTCCTGGATTACCTTGTTTAATATCTAATGTAATACTTATTTTATGCTCCCTTGTGATCTATTTAGACAACCTTTACATCCTTTCTACTCAAACAATACTCCCTATATCAACAGTTTTAGCATTTCCTGGAAGCTAGTTATAAATGAAAATTTTATGTTCCATCTATGCCTACTAAACCAAATTTTCTGTGCCAATATTATGCATAGATAATTTCTATACACACTAAAATTTGTAAAACTTGGGTCAAGTCATATATTTCTAAGTACCCCTACAATCCACAACAAGGACTATCACAAAGTAGAGACTAAAAATGCCAGTTTAAGAGAATGAAGTGCCACAAATATCTCTTTTCTCCTTCCACACCTTGGAGTGATCACTTGAAATGTCTTTTCCATTCTCAGTTCAGAAGTAAAACAAGATCTATGCAAATTGGCTGATAGTCTCATTGGTCTGAGTGCAAAATCTAATGAATGAACTAGAATAATTTTAGTTGTAAGTAGAAATCTACATCATGAATGGTTTAAAACACAGACTTTTTATTTATTTATTT
>NW_004524787.1:4160761-4163763 GCF_000260255.1 Octodon degus
TTTTTCTTTGTTTTCTTTCTTTCTTTCTTTCTTTCTTTCTTTCTTTCTTTCTTTCTTTCTTTCTTTCTTTCTTTCTTTCTTTCTTTCTTTTTTTTTTTTTGGCAGAACCGGGGATTCAACTCAGGCCCTTGTGCTTGCCAAGGAAGCGCTTATTCCATTAAGCCATCTTGCCTTTTCTATTCTAGGTCTCTTCTGGTTTCAAATGAATTTTAGGATTATTTCCTCTACTTTGGTGTGGTATGCTAATGGTGTTTTGATATGGATTGCATTAAGTTTGTATATTTGGAAGTATGGCCATTTTCATATAGTTGTTCTTTCTACCCAGGAATAAGGAATCTCTTTACTTCTTCCTTTTCCTCTTTCCTCCTCCTTGTCCTTTTTATTCTTCCTCTTCTTTCTTTGAACTGGGAGGTGAACTCAGGACCTCATGCTTGTTAGGCAGGAGTCATGCTCCTGAGACATACCCCAGCCTTCTGTCTTTCCATTTTCTGAAATCCTCTTCAATCTGTCTTTTCATAGTGCTATAGTTTTCAATGTCTTTTATGTCCTTCATTAGATTGATTCCTAGTTATTTCATTTTTTGGATGCTGTGGTGAAAGATGTTGTGGCCCCATTTTTTTCTCTTAATTATTTGTGTTCAGAAATACTATTGAGTTTTGAGTGTTCATTTTTTTTATCTAACTGTGCTACTGAACTTGCTTAGGAAATCTAAAAGTAATTTTCTGGAGATATTGTGGTCTTTCATATAGAATATCATATCATCTATGAATAACTATAACTTAACTTCATTCTTTCCTGTCATTTTTTCTTTTCTTTTTTTTGTCTTGCCTCATTTTTCTGGCTAAAGTTTCTGGAACTATATTTAGTGAGTTGTGTGATATCTCAGTTACTTTCTCTCATTGCTGGGACAAAATACCCAATACCCAAAATGGAGGAAGGAAAGGTTTATTTAGCTCACAGTCAGTGGATGTTTCAGTCCATACTCAGCTGGCTCCAAGGCAGAGTGGCACACTGCGCAGAGAGCAGCCATTCATGGTGGTGGCAAAGAACAAGAAAGCAAAAGGACTGGCAGCAGCTCAGGCAGCTGACTAGCCTCTCTGTCTCTCTCCTCCTTATATTTTAATGCAGACTATCTGCCCCAGGGTACTCACACTCATAATCCCAACACTGTATCATGAATCAATAACAAACTCAAGAAGGTGCCCCATGACTGTGTGTGGCTTTGTGGGCACATCTAGACATAAACCATAACAGGTGATGATTAACGTTCTTGTTTTGTTCCTGAGTTTAGAGTGAAAGGTTTCAGTTTTTGTTGATGATGTTTGCTGTTCATTTTTATGATGGCTTTTATCACATTGAGGTAAAGATCATCCATCCCAAATTTCTGTGAGATTTTTTTTTCCATCATGAATGGGAGCTGGAGTTTGTCAAAAAGTTTCTACGCATCTATTGAGATGCTGATGTGAATTTAGCCCTTGGCTCTGTTAATACTGTGTATTACATTTATTGATTTATGCATGTTCAACCATCCTTACATCACTGGGATGAATGCTACTTGGTCATTATGTATAATCTTCCTGATGATTTGCTGCACTCTGTTTGACAGCATCTTATTGAGGATTTTGCATCTATGTTTTTCATTAGGGTAATTGACCTGTAGTTTTGTTTGTTTGTTTGTTTGTTTGTTTGTTTTTTAAGCTGAGACCTGCTCTTGTTTTGGTATCAGGGTAATGCTGAATTCCAGGAATGAATTTGGGAGTATTGATTCCTTTTTAATTTCATTAAAGAGTGTAGGAAGTAGTGATACTTGTTCTTCTCTAAATTTCTTGTGGAATTCAGTGGTGAATCCATCAGAACCTAGAGTTTTCTTTGTTGGTATAGTTTTGATTACATATTTGAGTTCATTGGTTAATATTGGTCTCTTAAGGATTTTTGTATTTTCTTGATTCAGCTTTGATTATTCATATATATCTAGTATTCTGTCCATTTTTTGCATTTTCAATTTTATTAGAATAGTTCTCAATATAGGTATTCATGATCGTGACTTCTGTAGGATCTGTTATTTTGCCTTTTTTGTTCCTAATTGCATGGATCTGAGTCATTTTTTTTCCTTTGTTTGATAAGGTTGTGTTAGAGATTGTCATCTTTATTTAATCTTTCAAAGAATCAAGTTTTCAATATATTGATATTTTGTATCATTTTATTAGCCACCATTGCATTAATTTATGCTCTGATCTTTATAGTTTACTGCCTCATAAGAACCTTTGGCTTGGCTGGTTCTTTTTTTTTAGAAGTTTGATATTCAACATTAGGTTATTTATTTGAGCTTCCTCTGGTTTTCAGATATGGTTACTGCTATAAAATTTTCTCTTAGGACTTCTGTCATTATTCCTATAATTTCTATTATGTTGTATTGTCATTATCATTTAATTATAGGAATTGTTTAAATTATTTTTTCACTTCATCCATGAACCATTTGCTGTTCATGAAGGTGCCATTTAATTTCAATGAGGTAATATTCTTTTTTGTTTACTTTACAATTGATTTTCAATTTAAATGCACCATCATCTGATACATGAATGGGATAATTTCAATTCCTTTGAATTTACTTAAGCATGTTTTATGAAGTAGTATAGAGTTTACTTTGGAGAATGTCCCATGTGCAGCTGAGGATGTGTTTTCTGATCTTATTGTTGAATTTCTTGTTTAATTTCATCTGTGACCCATTGGTTGCTGAGTAGGGTGTCATTTAATTTCCATGTATTGAAAGGTTTTTTCTGGTTTCTTTTGTCATTTATTTCCAGTTTCATTGCACTGTGGTCAGATAATGTGCATGGGATAATTTCTATTTTCTTGCATATACTTAGTGGTCTTTCATATAGAATATCAATAGTACTCCACTGTATTAAAAAAAACCCTCTTCTTTATCTTCTCTTTGATTTATGGACATTTAGGCTGTTTTCAAGATCATGGATTATACTGCTTTATACATGGAGTGCACA
>NW_004524787.1:4170010-4204939 GCF_000260255.1 Octodon degus
TATTTATTTATTTATTTTTTGGCGGGACTGGGGATTGAACTCAGGCCCTTGCGCTTGCCAGGGAAGCGCTTATTCCACTGAGCCATCTCCCCAGTCCCCTTAAAACACAGACTTTTAGTCATGGCTACATATTAGGACTATTAAAAGAGGATTTTTAAAAACAGAAATTCCCAATGTAAATTGATACTATTCATTATATCCATTCTACTGTATGTTATATCTCTAGATTTATTATTTCTTTCTTTCTTTCTTTCTTTCTTTCTTTCTTTCTTTCTTTCTTTCTTTCTTTTTTTGCGGTACTGGGGACTGAACTCAAGGCCTTGCACTTGCCAAGGAAGCGCTTCTTCTACTGAGCCATCTCCCCGGCACTTTATTCTTTCTTAATAAATGCAACTTTGTAACTTTTGACTAGTATGTCCCCCATTTTCCTCATCTTTCTGGCTCTGGTTTTCTATAAATTTAACTTAATATTAATGTAGTACTCTTTCTATAAATTTAATTTTTAAAATGTTAGTTTAATTTCATTTTACTACTACATCATTTGAATACATAATTACAGTCATCATGTGGAGTTAGTATATGTACATTAAATATCCTAAATATTATAATTTCAGCACTTTCTCTCCCTTCTCACCCCTTACTTCTTCCTCTTGGTGACCTTCCCTTTTGCAAGAGATCTATCTCCCTGTAAGAGGATAATTACTGAAATGCAAACTTAAATATTATATGAATTGTTTTATTTGAGAAACCAAAAATATGAACTTAACTTCTTTATATTTCACAAATAAGTGAGAACATCCAGTCTTTTTCCTTTATCTGGCTTACTTCATGTAGCATAATGTTCTTTAGCAAAACTGATATGTTAATTTGTTTGCTAGAGGTAATCATTTCACCATGTGTATGTATGTCAAAACATCATGTTGTACAATGAAACATATAAAATGCAATAAAAGAAAAATAGTTACAGGTTAAATCACTATTTCTAGAGGTATAAAACATGTATCAGGAAACTAACTTTAAAGCTCCCAGATACTTCTAATAATTGATCAAGGAGACCTTATAACATGAAAATTAATTCATTATTTGTTATTTATCATTCTAGATGAATGAAAAGTGAAGCTATAGTACAGTTCTTTGGTTTGATTAATTCAGTTACTTAAATGTATCATGAAGGACTCACTTCTTTTACATTGCTTTTATTATAAAACCTACTTTGATAAAAGGAGCTATCAGATGCAGTTCCAATATCTCTACTCAAGACACCCAGAGTACTGAGAACATTTTTCTCCCAAAATTTCTAATTAAAATCAAGAAAAGTAAAACCTTTCTTAGAAATTCTCCAGACTTTACATTTGTGTTTGACCAGTTTTATATTGCATACCAATGTCTAAAAAAATCATTGAGAAGAATGGGACCATTATGATTGGCTTAGATCAGTTAGAATTTATTCCATGGATATCCTCTCAAATATGTATCCTCTCAAATATATGGAAAATATTTAGATAACATAAAGTTTCTTTTACTAAAAAAAATTCAGTGTGGGGCTGGGGAGATGGCTCAGTGGAATAAGCACTTCCCTGGCAAGTGCAAGGGCCTGAGTTCAATCCCTGGTTCAGCAAAAAAAAAAAAAAATCAGTGTGGTTTGTAAACTGTCACTCAACAGTATCTGCTATCAAACAATCAGAAACAATAATGACAACAAAGAAATCTCTACAACCATAGCCATCTGATTAGAAACAACAGCAGAATTTCAAGATGAGGTAGCTAGAAATTCCAGTAAATGGACATTGTTAATCCTTGGAGATGTATGCATTTGGGATTCATAAGTTGAAGGATAGGGTAGAGGTTAAAAGTATGAAATTTGAAGTTAGAAAAATTCAAGTTCACAAATATGGAGAAGCATCTTGTTGTTTCCCCCCAAACCTAGCTGTGATTTTGCATTGCTATGAGCAGTGAAGACTATATAGACATAATTTCCCAAAATTGTTTTTCAAGTTTAGCTAAGGAATTCTGGCTAGAGCTGTGTATGTGCCTCATGACAGCACTTGGATGTCACATTGGCTAATATTGTCACCTTTTTTAAAAATTTATTTTATTTTATTTTTTCAAAATTTTATTGATAAACAGATAGCAATGAGACAGTTTCAAATCAAATCGGAAGTACAGATTCAACAAATAACACATTGCATATATTCTTCTTAGTGGTTAATTGCTGTACAAGATGCGGACTTGTGATCCTATTTGCAAACACCATTAGAACAAATCATTCTATTCATTAAGAGAATGCAACTATATATCTATCCTAATCACTTTGAATACACAGATACAATATTGTCACCTTTTAAAAGTCACAGTTGAACACACACACACACACACACACACACACACACACACACACACAAAAAGAGACAGGCCATGAGACTGTGAGGCTAAGATGTGAGATAACATCTTCACTGAGGCCTATGTGACTGCAGGGAAAATTCTTTTTCAGAACTGACCACAAAAAGGTCACTCATTAGCCATAATCTGAATCTGGATGTTCTGTTCCTTGTGCAAGAATGCTTTGTTCTCTCTTTTATAAGTCTTGCCTATCTAGTCACTTATCTAGCACACCCAGCTGCAAACCCCTCACCATTTTCCTCAATGTAAATTTGATTGGTAAGTACCAAGGTTCTGGCTGACTCATAGTCTTTTGTTCCCCATGAACACTGGTCATCCCAGATCCCAATTGCATTGTTATTTATCTCTTTCTCTTTCTTTCACTGTGCATTGTAATACTTGCAGAAAATTGGGGATGCACTACAAGGGTCTCTAATGTACAGTTCAGCTTTGTATCACTAGTTGTATAACTTTATCATAAATCATTTGTCTTCTTTTAATATTAGTTCCTTTCCATATAAAAATGAGATGATGTTATGATTAAATTTCCCGGAAAGTAGTAGCAGCTCTATTTACAAAGTAAATACTAAAAATCTGATTTTTCTTTGTTTTGTGTGCTTTTTTACAGTTTTCTTGTTTTTGTGTGTTTTACTCACTGTGGATGCTATTACTGTCACTAGTATTTATACAAAAGAGGAGTCCAATCTACATTAAGCAGCAGATGAAATAAAGTAGAATTTCAACTATCACACAGATAATGAGATATAGGTTTGAGAATGGGAATAAGGAAGCCAATTATCAACAACAATAATAATTACAAACATTTTTATCATAAAAGTTAATGTATCACATCAGCATAATGGTAGAACAGTGCTATGGTCTGAATGTTTATGTCCCATGAAAGTTCATACATTGAAATCTAATCTCCAACAAGATAGTTTTAGAAGGTGGAGCTCTGAGAGATGAATAGGCCATGAAGGAAGAACTACAACACATATCTCAATAAATTTTAAAATGATGTAAATATATAAAGTATCATCAGAAATCAAATGGAATAAAGTTAGAGATCAGTAACAAAACTAAAACAAAATTTGGGAAATCTGTGGAAATTAAGCAACACAGTTTAAGCAACCAAAAAGTCAAGGATGTATCACATGAGAAATTTGAGACAAATGAAAATGGAAACACAACATACCAAAACCTATGGAATAAAGTAAAACTAGTCTTAAGAAAGACATTTATAATTGTATGTTAAAGGGATGAAATTACTGGGCTAGCAAGATAGCTTAGCAGACTAAGAGCCCACTTAGGCAAGCTCAGGAACCAAATTCAATCTCTGGCACCACATGTCACACTGGCCACTCCTATCAGCATGGTGAGCCAGCACCTAGGTCTAGGCATGGTGGTACATGCCTGTAATCCTAGCACTGGGGAGGCTGAAAACAGGAGGATCACTATGAGTCTAATTTGCATAGTGAGATCTGCACAAAATACATAAAAAATGAAGTTACTCAAGTCAACAATAAATTTTATACATTAGTAAACTAAGAAAGGGAACAAAGTATACTCAAATCCAGCAGACAGAAGAAAAAATGAAGAACAGAGATAAAATGGAAAATAGAAAAATATGAAGTAATGAAATCGAGTTAATTCTTTGAAAATATTAAAAAAATTGTTTAATTACGATGTTAAAATATGAGGTGTTTGTGAAAACTCATTTATTTTTTAATGTTTTTTATTTTTTAAGACAGTACAAAATAACATTAAAATAAAAAATATAAATGATACAGAATTTCACTAAACAAAATAATATGAATGACAGTATTTGTTGTGTTGCAGTGTTCTCTTCAAAGTAGTTGTTCAGATTATGAGATATACACCTTCAAAATTGGAAGAAGGAAAAAATATAAGAAATTAAGAGAGAAAAAAGGGAGGAAAAAACTGAAAAAAGGTCTAGAAATATTAAGTCTTAACTACTCCTTTCCATAGACCAGCAGAAATCCACAGTACAATTATCCAAACCATCCTGCTTACATACACAGATATTTCCCCCACTCCCTCTCCTGTCTTTCTCATCTAAGAAATTTCTTCCTTTTGAACAGGTCCATTCCTTTTTAATAGTATCTATTGTACCCCTCAGACTTTGTTAACTCTTTCAGGTTCTTACACTAATGAGGCAATACAATATTTGTACCTGTGGGTCTGATTTATTTTACTTAAGAGCATGGTCTCTAGTTGCATCCATTTACTGATAAAAGCTTCAAGTTTATCCCTTCTATAGGTGAATAATACCATTGTGTAAAAATACCACATTTTCTTTATCCATTTCTCAGTTGATGGGCATTTGGGTTGCTTCTAAGATTTAGCTATGACAAATTGCTCTTCCAAAAACATGGGTACACATAAACAGCTGTGATATGATCATTTCAGTTCTTCTGGAAAAATACCCAGGAGGGAATTCATTAAGGGCTTGAGTACCACTTCAGGAATGTCCAGAGGCAAGGAATAGAGAACTAATTCTATCATGTGAGCTTTAACTTTATCAGTGGATTAATCCATTAATGATATCATGCTTTGAGGTATTGCAGGGAGGTAATGGAAATGGGATGGAATCCAGTTGAAAATAATGGGTGATAGAAGCACAACCTTGGGGAAAACCTGGTTCCTGAACCTTCCTGCCTGTTTCTCCTTTTTTCTCTATTTCCTAGATGCCACAAGATAAGTACCTTTCTTATGCAATGTCATTTTTCATGAAGTTTCTGCCTTGCTTTGGGCCTAAAATCAGTGGAAACAGTTAACCATAGACTTGAAACTATAAGCCAAAATAAGTCTCTGCTCCTTCAAGTTGCTTTCTGAGGAATTTGGACACAATAGAAAAAAAACTGGCTAATACACTAACATTTCATTAGATTGACTTAAAAGAGAGAGAGAAAACTCAAATTAAATAAAAAATAGATGTGGGAAAATCACTACATCATTTAAATAAAGCAGTCTATGCTTATCATGACATACCAATTATGGCCAGACTGTATCTTAAGTAAATTTTTAAAGATGTTCTAGCTTATGTCTAAGGTGCTTGATAGACAGATAGTGAGGTTAAAACCACCTGCATATGTTCTAGGGCAATAATAAGCTTCTCTTCTGGAGGGTTAACAATCTAATTTTGTAGACCAAAAATTAGAGAAAAAGAAGGGCTAAAAAGACAGCCAACAGTTTCAACCTAGCCTTTCAAGGTCAGTGAGGACTCAGGACATAGGAGAACCTGTACTGTAACATCATGTAACTCAGTTGTGCCCCAAATTTTCTGATCAAGGAGATTATGGGGCCACAGAGGAATGTGATTGATCATGTAGTGTGTGTCTAAAGAGAGCCACATGGAGAGAAAAAATTCTCTCAGGCTTTCTCAGCGAGCAAATGGGTCAAGCAATGGCTGTGACTCACCCACATGGCTGACACTGACAAAGGATCTACAAAATGCAGTACAGGGTTTCGGGATAAGTCCTGAGGGACTTCACTGACTGTGTCAGATACAAGTTAGATTTCTTGTTATATAGGTTTTGCTTTATCTTGGTCTTAACCATCCAGCAGAAAAGTGTAGAAATGAGGCATGAAAAGTGAAGCCATGTTAATATGCTGAGTTGTGGAAGGCACAAATCATCAGATTCAGACATTGCCAGTCCTGTGGATAACCTACTACTATTGTGGAGTACTGGACTATATTGTAATGTTTTGCTGAATTCATGCACCTACAATATTTGGATGGCAATGGAATACCCATCTCTGACAAAACTGAACAAAATGGTGATATAAATGAAGGACAATTTTGTATCTGTATATACAAAATAGTTAGGATAGATATATAGCTGCTTTCTCTTAATTCAATAAGAAGAAAGATCTATATTAATAGTGTTTGGACAGGATATCATGTCAGCATCTTGTGCTATGAATGACTACTACAAAGACAACAATATGCAATGTATTAATTGTTGTAACTCTCTTACCAACCTGTTTTGAAGCTGTCACATTGCAATTTTTTCTCAATAAAATAAAAAAGTAAAATAAATTAAAGCAGTCTACCTTTAGATATATACCCTGAGGAATTGAAAGCAAGGATTTGAACACATACTTCTATGCCAGTGTTTTCTGCAGCAGTATTCACAATAACCAAAAGTTAAATACAACTCAAATTCTCAATGAATGAATAGGTAAACAAAATTCAGTGTGTGTATATATATACATATATATGTATATATACATATATATAATGAAGTATTAATCTACCATTAAAATGTATCAAGTGCTAAAGCATTTGAAAGCTTGACAAAACCTTGCATCCATGGTGCAAAGTGAAATAAAGTAGAAACAAGTAAATATATGGTTTCACTTACATGAACTAAATAGAATAAACAAATTCATACAGACAATAAAATAGATCAAACATAACCAGGATGTAGGGAGGAATGAATAGGAAATTATTGCTTCATGGGTATAGCACCTCTGTTTGGAGAAATGATTTGAAATCAATAGTGGTAAATATTTCACAATCTTTTAAATGTATTTAATGCCAATGAATTGTATGATTATAAATGCTAACATGTCAAGTTATATTTCAAATGTATATGTGCATTTACCACAGTCTTTAAGAAGTAATAGTGTAACATACCAAAACTTGTTGAATTATGCCCTTTAAATGAATAAACAATATCTTAGAATAAAGCTATTTAAAAAATAGCAACAGCAAAAACAAAAACAAACAAACAAAATGAACAACAAAAAAATAAGATTTGAGACTATGGGGGCTAGGGAAGTAGCTCAGCGTTAAAGGCGCTAGCCTGGCAAGTGCAAGGATCCAAGTTCTATCCCCAGTACCACATGCCCTGCCACCATGCCAGCCACTGAAACTGGGCATGGTGGTGCATGCCTCTAATTCCAGGGCTGGGGAGGCTGAGACAGGAAGATCACTACAAGTCCGTGCTATGTAGCCAGACCCTGTACTAAACAAAAAAAGATTTTAAAAACATTAAAAGATTTGAGACTATGAGAGTGTATAGAAAAACAACCTGTAGTGGTTGATACATTGTGTCAACTTGGCCGGATGACTCCCTGGTGCACTTCTGGCTGGTGGGGGTCCCGCCCTGGGACACAATTGGTTCTGCCCCAAGAGTGACTCAGCACAAAGAGATCATATAAATGGGCTGAGGAAGTAGTTGCACTTCACTTCGTCAGAGGAGCTTCAGTTTTCGCATTCGGCTTGGACGTCATCGCCTGGCTTACAGCGCAGACTCTTACACCTCCGGCTTGGATCCTCCACCTTCCGTCGCAGACTCTTCAGTCTTCCCTTGCAGACCCATCAGCTGACAAATAGAGACTTGCACAGAGCACAGCAGTGAACTTCAGACCTTGGGACCGAACTCCTCAGTTTGGGGTGTGCAGACGCCCTCTGCACACTCCTCCATCTGACTCTGACTGTCGTAAGCCAACCTTGTAATTCCTTATACATTGTAAATCTTGTGTTAATATCTGTTCCTTATATTATATCTGTTCCTCTAAGTAAAACCCTGACCAATACACAACCCCAGGACTCATTATCCTTTTCCAGGTAGAAAACTCTTAAAAATCCATGTTGGACTCTAAAGTATGTCATTCTCATAGACTCAATTACTCCACATCTTGAAATGAAAATATTAGACTAAAGTGTCTCTTGAACCTTCTGCAGCTCTGAAGTTCCAAGAATTCTATAACTCTTAAAAAAGAATACCCAAGAAAGCACCTGTATTTTACTCTATGAGGAAGCATGTTAAGACCTGTGGATAAAATATCAGGAGTCCTAGATGCCCTAATACTCACTGAAGAAATTTATAACTTGGGATCAGGTAAAAAAACACAAAACTCTTTTATAAAACTGAGAAATTGAAGCATATGGCGAATGAACAGTACTTTAAATTTCAAAAGGACAGTGCTAATTATTCTTACTAACTTATCAGCTTAATATAAAACTTTTTTAAAAAGATAAAAAAAACTATTTTATTTCTATTTTTCTTCTTCTCTTTAAAATAAGATGATTAAAAAATAGTCATAAAGGCAAACAGCTTGATGAGTTGGTGTCTAGGTTGCACCACATGTAGGAGGAGTAGATGTAGAGTGGACTGTTTGGTTTGAAATTAAGGTGGATCTAGGAGATAAAGCTCTGAAGACCTGGAATATTTTCAGCAATACTTTATCCTATGCTAAGTTATTTATAAGAGGGCATGATGTCTGAAACTAGAATGAGATCAAAATATTACTTGGTATGACAATAGCATCACTTATTAAGAAAAGAAACCATGACCATTCTGAATTAAGAGCCCTATGTGACAAGTAAGACTGTACTTCTAGATAGAACTTCTACTCTGCTTTTCCTACAAATAGGAAAGTGCCAATTGAATGGGCAGAGTATAGATTGAGTTGCAGTAGGCAGGGTAGCCAATCAGTTTCAAAGGCTTCACTTCAGAGGCAATATTCTCCATAGGCTTTAAGTAACAGTAGAACCATAAAATTCAAAATTGAAGAGAAATTAGCACCTACAAGGAGAACTTCTGATTTAGCTTATATTAATGTTACACTTCAAGATCTCGTATATTCACCTTCATAGAGATCTCTGTGGGCTGAAACTATGACTTATAGGCCCTTAAAAATTGAACATCTAAACTGCAGAAATAAAACAACAGGAATTTAAAGTCTATCCCAGATCACACTAGACGAACTTATAGAGGTGGAAAGTGTCTGTTACAGAGAAGTGTCTTGAAGTAAAAGACTACTGCCTGGGCTTCTGGTAGGTTCATGTGCAAACTAGTTGACAACCAACATGAAATGGTGAAAAGACAATGAAATACCTTTGGAATTCTGGGTGGGACAGGCTTCCTATACTTTCCCTTTCTGATTATTAAATTAATAAAAAAAAACTAAGGCCAGGCTGAGGATAATTTTTGTGATAGTTCACATCTTATACTTTCTTGCCCCCAAATAGGAGTGTGACTCCTTTACTTCCATGAAGGTTAGGAACTATGGATAAGAATACTGGATGATGGTGACAGGAGAACACTCTTTCTCAAATGTTATTCTCCATAATTCTGAGGATGCTTTTCCACCCTTCTCAGGTTATATATAACTAATACTTTGTACTAATGAATTCCCACATGGAATGTTGGTTTAATCAAAGGCAAACAAAGTTTATATTTTCAAGAGGTGTTTTCTAGAAGGCCCTGATTCAATTGGAAAATCTAGAAGTGTTAGAAACAATGATCTTTGAAAGGACGATAGCTTATTTAGATGAAATTATTAAGGTGAATACTATATCATCTAATCTGCTATTTTTGAAGGTCTGAAAAGACAAACAAGCCATTTTATATGAAATTGTAGATCAAATGCAAAAGAATCTATGAATCAGGTGCTTACCTTTCTTTCTGTGTCTCTCTCTCTCCCCCCACTCTTTTTCTCCCCTTCTTCTTTCTCTCTACCATGTTCTGTGCCTCTTCCTGTCCCTCTCTGCCTGTCTTTCTAACTCTGACAGTATGTTTCTTCATTTGTATTGTCTCTCCATTTCTATCTTTCTGTTCACTTGCTTTGCATTAGCTCTGTCCACATGTTTTGGTCCCTTACACCATCTTCTTCTTCTTCTTCTCTTTTTTTTTGCAGAACCAGGGATTGAACTCAGGCCTCTGTGCTTGCCAGGGAAGTGCTTATTTCACTGAGCCATCTCCCTGGCCCCCTTACACCATCTTCTAAGCACATACTACATATCTTTAAATTAATCATTTATCTACAGCCTTACATGTAATGCTTAGGATAGTTCTTACAACTTTGTGTACAATCTACACACATCTCATTACAAATAAGCTGGGATTCAAGAATCTCCAGGAATTTATAAGGTATCCTAGATTTTTTTGAGATAAGGTGTCACAAAGTCATTAAATTAGCTAGTTTGGGATACAGTTTATTATTTTGCAATCCATTCAAAGTGCTATACTTATAGGCATGTTGCATAGTGCCCAAATAAATTATAGGAATTCTTATGCACAGTCCTTAGACCTGTGTCAAGGGAGAATGCAGTTTTCTACCTACATGGTAAAATTTAAAATCTGCTTTAATCTGTTGTTCATTATGCACTATGCAATCAGAAATGTTGCCGTTAGGAAATTATTCACTTGGGATTCATTATCATCTTAATATTATAGACCTCTTTAAATGCAAATTGTTCGGGAATATGAGGCATCAGTGCTGCAGCAGTGATCTGAAAAGTGCTTATTTTTAAATTAATTTTATTGAGAAACAAATAGCAATGAGAGTTTCAAAACAGGTTAGTAAGACAGTTACAATAATTAATATACAGCATATTGTTGTCTTCATAGTCATTATTCATAGTACAAAAATGAGAACTGCTTATTAATTCATTTTTATTCAAAACATGGTGTGGAAGTGGTGGAGTGGTGAGTGACAACAGCAAAAACCCTCCAATATCAAGTGTTCAAACTGAGGAAACAAAAACTTGGAGAACACAAAGAAAAACATAGTTCCATAGGAACCAGGAAGAATGTGACAAAAATTATTAAAATGTACTATGAAACTAAAGAAACAGAACACAACACAAAGAAGTGAACTTTGCATTTTCTTCACAGACTGAACAGCTGAAAGTTAGTTACTAGTGCTTACAAGACAAAGGGAAAGGGAAAGTTTTTTCTCATGGAGAACTACAGTGGAACAGATCAGATTAATATTAGTTAGGATCTGCAATGAAAGCATAGGAATCTGGTCTCAGTACAACCTTCTACAGGCAACATCTGGTGAGTAACCCTAAGAAAAGTGGTTTCCAAATTCATAAGAGAAGAGTTGATTGTTTAAACCAGAATGTACAGTAGTTATTTTTATTATTGCTCAGAAAAAATATTTAACATCTACAAGTTAAAAGAGGGAATGTTTATTTGAGCTGTTTGTAGAGATTTCAGTCCATAGTTAGCTGGTCCCAAGGCAGAGTGGCATAGTGAAGAGGCATAACAAAGGAGTAACAGTCCATGGCATGGTTGACAGAAAGAAGCAAGCAATAAGAAAGAAATAGAAAGTCTGCCTTTGCCTTTTATATCATCCAGGCTATAATGTTTTCGGGTAAAGCCACCCACATCCACGGTGAGACTTCTATCTTCAGTAAACCCATTCAACCATACTTATAACTCTGATAATTCTGATCAGTGGATTTATTTACTATCCCACACCCTTAATCCTCATGTCACACACACTATATCTAACAATCTCTAAAACACCCTACCTATGACTGCATGAAATTTTCAGAAGGGGGGTTATCTACATACATGACATAACAGTGTCAGAAGTTTCACCAATAGGAAATTACTTGGAATTCACCACTATTTTAATATTGTAAATCTCTTTAATGCATACTCATGAAGACAGGTTCTATTTGGGAAACACTTCATTGTTCAGGTCCCACAGAAGCCACTTGGCTCTACTCCAGAGTTCTCAGTGTTGTGGTTCCAAAGTAATTGGGTACTGAACAATGACAGGAGACAGCTGGTAGTCAGATAACAGGCTACTGTGATGGTTTGTGTCTAGATGCCCCCCCCACCAAACTTCATGGGCTCATAGAATTTTTTGGAGGTGGCTGAATCTAGAATGTGTGATTGATTTATAGTGCTATGCTGGGATTAAGGGTGCGTGATTTCTGTATCAGTCCTCTGACTGGATTGGTACTGTCCTAATCCTGATAGACTGGATATATAAAGGACAGAAAGAAGTTGTCTTTCTATAATGCTTTATACTTTTGCTGTTTTCCACTGCCATAAACTGTCACTCTTTTCCAATATGCTATCCTTACTTGAAGCCACCAATTATGGAATAACCCCCCAACTGCAACATAAATAAACTTTTCTCCTTTAAATTTTGGTGTTGGATATTTTATCTCAGTAATGAGCAAAAAGTTATGGGGACAACTAGAAAGAGACCCGTAATGAGTTTGAGTTAAAAAAATGCATAACCAACTTTGACAGCTAGAGGCCAAATTCAGCCTGAGTTTCACTGGATCTGATATTTGCAACATTGGCATCCTTGTCCTAATTTCTGCTGTTGCTGCAGGCAACCCGAATGTGGGGTCAGAATGCCTTTTTTAATCAGGCATCATGAAGAGTGATATTCCTACTTGGATATGATCACAAAATTGCAAACTAAACGTAGCAGAGAAATTTCTTATATTGCTTTTCCTTTTTTCCTTGCTCTTTTCTGTTATAAATGTTTTTACTTCTTCACTGTCTTATACAGAGAAAGTGGATTATCTCTTGTCCTTTTCTTTTGCTCCTTTCTATTTTTTAAAATTGCTTTATCTTTTTCATTGTTTTATTTTCCTGGTCTTTATTTTCTTTCCTTGCATCTCTTGTAATTTTTCTCCTTTTAATATTTTTCTCTTTTCATTAATTATAAAATTTATTTTTGTCCTATTTTATCACCTATGTCTCATCAGTTTCTTTTTCTTACCCCTATCTAATTTTATAAGGATCACTTTAACTTACTAGTATCCCTTGGCCCACTTCTTTTTCCTCCTTATTATATCTTACAGCTTAAGGTTTCAATTTTTTCTCTTTGTATTCCTATGTTTTCAACTCATGACACCTTAAATAGTATAACTATGAAGCTTTAAATTTGAGGCTATAAAATTACTGTTGAATTTTTTTGTATCACTAAATGAGATATAGCTGTTACTGTCCCGAACCATCGGGTCAGTCAACGAAGGTCACCTGGGGGAAGAACGGGGAATTGAAGAGGGGACAAAGGACAGGAGACTTGAGAAATGAGGACAAGACAGGATTCTGATCAAGTCCCATTTATTTAGGGGAGGTGCTGGGTATGTATAGTGGAGGCATAGGGAAATGACGTCCGTGGTAAAAGGCGTGAGTAACTAGGCAACTGGACCATAACAGGAAGTCCCACCTCTGGACTATAGCAGGAGACTTATGGGAAATAGGCGGGGTGAGAAGGACCATAAACTTAACTCAGCAGGGGAATAGAATGGATACCAGTTAATAGTCTCCCACAGATCCCCCTTTACTTTTATATATGTATATAAAATATGGCTTTTGTAGATGGCTGATTCCCTTGAGGGGGCATTGCCTGTCTTAGGTTGAGGCATCTTCTACATGGACCCAACTCAAACCTTACCCGTCATAGGAGACTAGGACGGCAGAAGGTCCTGTTCCTGTCTTAGGTGGTGAGTGGTGTCTCGTGTATGCCCCTCATTACCCGTCTCTGGCTAGCCTGACCATCTCACCAAGGGTGGGAGAACTAAGAGGTCTCTGGACCTTCATCATTATAAGCTGGTTGTATTCCAGCGCAGTTTTCCCTTTCAGCCATCTCAAGCCTATGATAATGAACCTGAATAGGTTGTATTTTAATGGCATCCAATTGTTTTTTAATGAAAGTCATCAGCCTATTGAAAAGACAGAGTCCTATTGATAAAAATATTAATAATAGATCATCAAAAAAGGAAAAAAAGGAACAGCTGTTCCTTGAAAGACACACAAACACATAGACACACAGACACATAAACCTCTTAAAAAAATCGAGTGCACTCAAATATTTGGCCAAATTACATTATAGTAACTATATTACAAGCTTTAGAAATATTTTAAGTAGACTAGTCAGATTTTGTTATTTGTCAATTATTAGAGATCTCTTATTAGAAAAACTTGGAAGGAAATCTTTCATCTATAATTCATATGCATATTTTGCATTTTTTATGCTTTTTGTCACCTATTTAGACCTTAGATTTCCATTTAGTCAGTTTCTTGAATAGGCCCCGGGGTGGATGTAGTCTGGTCACTGTTAACTTCTTCTTTAGATCTGGCTCCATGGTACAGCCTGACAGTATACTCTGGTACCCAAGTAGGTCAGTTAGCATTCTCTGGAAAAACACAAGTATACCCTTTGCCCCAGGTTAGTTGTGGACTGAGTCCCTTTTCATTGTCCAGTATGGAGAGCTCTCCAAAGGACCTTTTTTAGCTTTTTTCTCTTACCTGGTTTGTCTTTCTGTTGCTCTAAAAATATAAAAATTTAATAGTATATATTGACAAGTGAAGATGTCAGGATTGACTCTCTTTTGCTTTAACAGAATTTTGATCCTACAGTGGCCTTTGGAGGCCATGATTAGGCCTTTTATTATTTAAATGAATGTCAAATCAAGTGACCATTTAAACCCCATGGCTTTTTACACATTATTTTAAGCCTCTATATTTGTTTGTAAAATATCAAAGCCCTATTTTAAAGCCATGTTTAATTTAGGACAGTAAAACAAGCAATCAAACTTATTGCGAATTAAAAGAATTTTAAGTAGTCTTTTAAAATATGTGGGGCAGTGACCTTGCACCTTGGTAGCTGCTCTACCTGGAGGCCACCCACATTTGCATTTGAAAATCCATTAAAATGTTTTTCCTTTAATTTTTATTTTCTAACCCATTATTTCTTTTTAACAATTTTAAAATTTTTAGCAAAAATGAATGATTAATTGTGCAATATAAGAATCTGTGTGGTTTAAGCAATGGTTTGGTTTGATAGAATTATAACTTTGATTTCCCTGTAAAAAGAACATCGATTACACCAAACAAAAGTTGCAGAACATTTAGCACTGGGGCTGTCTTTGGTTGATTTTACTCCATAGGTGTGCTGCCCATCTGCTAGGAGCAGCTTAATGATCTTAGTACCTACAAAGGATTTTCTTGAAGCCCACATTACCTTCTAAAGTACTATCTTGAGCCTTAAGAACTTGCAAAGCCAGCCACAAGCACAGCCAATGCTAGTGCCACTGCATGTCATGGTCATGACCCACCTACTTAGCACCAGGAACACAGGCCTCTGCAGCTGAACCTATCTTGCAGATGTTGATCTGGATCAGCCTAGGATGAGAGTGGATGAGAGCAGGAGGCCGTCCAGATCTCAGTTTGTTTCTTTCCCCAGGTATGTGCCTCCACACTTGGAACCAACCATTTGCAATTTAAAAGAACCGCTTTTTTTTTTACAAAACTTTTGTTGTTTACTGCTGACAATAGGGCCAGGCAATGCAGTAAGTGTTTTAATATACATAATAAAGAGAAGCTGACTTCTATTTTTAATAAGCAGTTAAGTTTTAATTTGAAGAGGTTTAGTAGTAGATATCATAAGTCTGAAAATTCCAATTTTAATTTTTTAATCTAAAATGGAAAGGGGTACGGGATCATTACCAGAGATGACATCTATATCAGGCAATACAATTGCCATGACACACAGTCCTGTCCAGTTGGTAGGTAAATATGTGAAGGCTAAACTTCCTCCACATACAAACACATGTCCCTTTTTTGGGCAAATAGGACTACTGTAGGTAAGTATTTGATTGCATCTGGTGAAGGTAACAAATCCTACATCAACAGTGAAGCTATCATTGTGGAAGCTTCCATTTATACAGGAAGAATTCCATAGGAGATAATTTCCCCCAGAGAGGGTGGCTCTGGCTAATGCCTGCCAGTCCTCTGGAGTAAGCTAATTGTCAGCCACAGTTTCTAAAATGGCTGTGGTGTATGGAGCCATGGCTCTGTGTTGGGAAACCGCTGCTGCCATTCTGGAACAGGGGCTCTGCGGCTTTCCCCTCAAGGCAAAGTCCTTGACCTTTGCAGTTCTGAGGCTGTAAAGGGTGGAGAACTGACTCCTCCTGTGATGCCCTCAGGCCATCCCTTCCATTCTCAGGTTTCTTCCTGGCAATGGAGATCCTCTCAGCTCCATCTTTGCAGTCTACAGCTTTCTTGGCACTTTCTTTCTGGCCAAGCTCACAACATTTTAAATCCTCCTGCTGGGCTCATTGCTCTTTATTCTCAACATAAATCTGTCTTCCTGGTTTTGATTTCAAGATTTTGTTCCCTTACAGGAGGGCAAACACCCTTAGGGGGTTCTTTGTCCTTTAAGATGAGTTTTATGTTTTTGTCCCTGTAGTATATTTTCACCCTTTTTTTTTAATCATATTAGCAACAACCGGGTCACAGTGTCTCTGGGATAAGATTTTATCAATTAAATTCCAGTAGGAAAAGGCTGTAACTGGTGTTATAGGTACCCAATTAGATAAAAGTATTAATAGGCAGTCAGGCAGGGAGAGGCCCTTGAAGAAGACAGCACAAAAGACAAGTTATCTTTTAACTGTGGGAGGGAGGGATGCTCCTGCTGAGCCAGACCTAAAAGACCTAAAGGCCAAACAAATGCTAAAACAGTAGCACCTGGGATTGATATTCTAAATAGGTATCCATCGCCTAAAAAGACACAAGTGAGTCATTAGCCCAGCCCCCATTTGGCCCTGTGCGTAATCAACTTTACCTGAGCAATGGTGCTTGCAATCCCATTGGTTGACCATAGTTTTATCCCACCCCACATCTGCCAAAGCAATACCTCTTCCTCTCACCCGTCTGGCGTGGCCCTTCCTCCAGTCCCAAAGCAGTTGCCTTGGGTGGCCAGGGATGGTGCCGCCACCTCTTCCTCTCTGCCTTAACCCCACATGGTTTTGCTCTATAAAAATAAACTGAAAAAGACAGCTTTTTGGGCAACCTGCTCGGGTCCCGCTTCTGTCTTCTCTGAGACAGAAGCTTGTTTCTCCCAATAAAATATTCTACTCTCCACCTCTGTTTGTTCCTAAAATCCACCCCTCGGTTTTAGAGAACACGAACTCTGGAGTTTTACTTCCCTGTATCACTGGGACCTTTTTAGGTCCAAAAGTCTCATAGTAATCCTTAATTTTAACCTTTACTCCTCACGCCTTTAATGCTCTCCTCACTTGCTACAAATATCTCATTCACTTAATGTCTGTCCATTGTCAAAGGGAAAGGGGAAAGAGGTGCCGTCCACTTACTGAGGTTCAGATATTGCAGCAGGCAACTGCAGTGCAGGCCTCTTTTATTCTCTCTTTTGCCTCTTTTACTCTCTTGCCGGCTCTCTTTTTTACTGGCTTTCTCTTGCATGCGCTCTCTCGGACGGTTCTGTTGCTGTATTCTCCGTACCAGATGCCCCACTCGCTGGGCGCCACTTGTCCCTAACCAGAGGGTCAGTCAACGAAGGTCACCTGGGGGAGGAGCGGGGAATTGAAGAGGGGACAAAGGACAGGAGACGCGAGAAATGAGGACAAGACAGGATTCTGATCAAGTCCCGTTTATTTAGGGGAGGTGCTGGGTATATATAGGGGAGGCATAGGGAAATGACGTCCGTGGGTAAAAGGCGCGAGTAACTAGGCAACCAGACCATGACAGGAAGTCCCACCTCCAGAGTATAGCAGGAGACTTATGGGAAATAGGTGGGGTGAGAAGGACCATAAACTTAACTCAGCAGGGGAATAGAATGGATACTGGCTAATGGCCTCGCACATGTTACTTTCAATATATATGAGCTATACATGAATATCTGAGTTGTCTTGATAATTATATTATACCTATGGATTTCTTTGCTAGGATATATAGAGGTACCTAAGGCTAACTGACACAGTATAATTGGTTCTTGTGGTATGTTAACATCCACCTTGCTGGGCCAGCCAAATAGCTCAGCAGATTAAAGTGCCTACCTAGGAAAATGCAGGGGGCCAGAGTCTGATCCCTGGGCCTGCCTTGCTGGTCCAGCTGCCAGGGTGTGCTGAGACGGTGATTGAAAGTGGACATGGTAGCCCACTTCTATAATTCCAGCACTTGGGAGGTTATAAACAGGAGGATCACTATGAATTCGATCTGCACAGTGAGATCCTATAGACTCTGTAGTTATCCTCCTGTTTACAGCCTACCAAGTGCTGGAATATTGCTATAGCTGATTTGCTTGGTATTGGTTGTATAATTTGTGTTTTTTTTCTTTTTTTGTAGTACCAGGGATTGAACTCAGGACCTGGTGCTTGCCAGGCAAGTGCTTATTCTACTGAGCTATCTCCCCGACCACCAATTAGTGATTTTTTTCTTTTTTTAAAAATAATTTTATTGAGAAACAAAGCACTGAGCCAGGTTCAAAACCGATTAGTAGGACAATTTCAATAATTAATACATTGCACATTGTTGTCTTCTTAGTGGTGATTCATAGTACAAGATGCAGCCATGATATCCTGTCCACAAACACTATTAGTACAAATTTTTTATTCATTGAATTAAACAAAAATAGCTGTATATCTATCCTATTTTGAATATACAGATACAAAATGGTCCTTCATTTGTATCCTCTTTTTTTGTTTTTGGTTTGTCAGAGATGGGTATTCCATTGTCATTTAAATATGGTAGGAGTGTGAGTTCAGCAAAATCTTCCAATATAGTCCAGTAGTTCATAATAGTAGTGGGTTATCCATAGGACTGGCAATGTCAGAAATTCTTGAGTTGAGCCTTTTACAGCTCAACATATTAATATGGCTTTGCTTTTTATACTCTTTTCTTTCTTTCTTTCTTTCTTTCTTTCTTTCTTTCTTTCTTTCTTTCTTTCTTTTTTTCTTTCTTTCTTTTTGCAGAACTGGGGATTGAACTCAGGCCCTTGCACTTGCCAGGGAAGCAATTATTCTACTGAGCCATCTCCCCGGCCTATACTTCATTTTGATAATTTTCTGCTGGATGGTTAAGACCAAGATAAAGCAAGAACTATATAACAAGAAATGAAACTTTTATATCTGACAAGGTCAGTCAAATCCCCTCAAGATTTATCCTGAAACCCTGTACTGCAGTTTGTAGATCCTTTGTCAGTGTCAGCTATGTGGATGAGTTACAACCATTGCTTGACCAATTTTCTGTCTGTGAAAGCCTGAGAGAATGTTTTCTCTCCATGTGATTCTCCTTAGGCACATCTACAACATTGATCACATTGCTTTGTGGCACCATAATCTTCTTGATCAGAAAATTTGGAACACAACTGAGTTACATGATGTTACAGTACAGGTTCTCCTATGTCCTGGGTGCTCACTGACCTTGAAAGGCTAGGGCCAAAATGTTGGCTTTCCTTGCAGCCCTTCTTTAATTTTTCATCTGCAAACTTAGGTTGTTAACCCTTCAGAAGAGAAGCGTATTGTTAATACACTGCAACTTAAGCAGTTGAGCTTAACCTCACTCTCTGTCTGAATATCAAACATCTTTTTATTTCGGGGGGGGTGGAACTGGGGATTGAACTCAGGCACTTGCCCTTGCCAGGGAAGCACTTATTCTACTGAGCTATCTCCCTGGCCCCAAACATCTTAGATATAACATAAAACAGGTTATTTTCATCAAGTTTTGATATGTTAAACTTTAAGTTCCTACATAATATGAAGAATAAAATTATTTTTAAAAATTAGAAAATATTTTTAAAAGTAGGAATAAATAATTACATATTTTCACACAGAAATTTAGAAATCTAACCATATATAGCATTGTAGCAGGACAGTCATATGACATTTTTTCTGGTCTCTTGTTTTCATTTACTACCCTTTTGTTTTTTTAAACAAACATTTATTTGAGAGACAGTATGGAAGTAATTGGTATGACATGACAAGCAGTACACAGAATGGCAGACATTCCAAGCATGACCATAGTATTATACATTGCTATCTTCAGTGCAGTTGCTTAGTTCACACGTATCAGCATATATAGGTAGTCAGGGTGAGAATCCTACCAATTAACTTCTAATTTCAAAAACCTGCTGGAGAATCTCAGAATCATTGCCTTAATCATCTTGTACATATAAATGTATGGCTTTGCCCCTGTCATATTTCCTAGCTTTTCTCCTTTCCTGCGTTTTTTTCGTAAGTCAGCAAGGAGATTACATTTCTGACATTAAAAGTACTAATGCATATTTCTAAGGAACTCGATGTTAAGCCAATTATACTGCATCCTTCACTCCCAAACTAACTAAAGTTGTTGAATATTCAGGCAGAAGGAAAGGATTATGTTTAACAATAGCCCAAAATATCACCAAAAATAGTAACTAAAAAGACCTTTATACTGGCAATGAAATCTTTACGATAAATTTTCCTTTTCACCTGAGCTAAAATAAAAGAAAACACAGAAAAAAAAAAACATGAGAAGACAAGGCAACAAAATGCACCCAAAACTTCATACTCTTCTAAAGCTAATCTGAGGGAATGGAAGGTAGAATTACATAAAACCCATACCAAGAATACTCACATAGGCAGAAAAGAGATCCAAGATATATTCAATGGAATGACAGAAATATAATTAAACAGATAATAGAAATACAAATCAGAATGTTCGCTAAGCCTTCAAAAGTCACTAATTAAAAACATAGACTATATTAAAAAAAATTGATCCAAAATATGAGTGACAAATTTAGTAAAGAAATAGAATTCTACAAAAGATTTAACCAGACATCAGGTAGAATAAAATTATATTGAAAGCAAGGGCAGGAGAAGTGACCAATATAGAAAACAATTTCAGAAGTACAAGACAATGATGGCTTCAAAGATCAGCTACTCAGAGACAGTTTATTTTTTATTTTTTATTTTTTAAATTTTTTTCATAATTTTATTGAGAAATAAATAGCAATGAGATAGTTTCAAATCAAATTGGTAGGACAGTTTCAATAATTAACACATTGCATACATTCTTCCTAGTGGTTAATTGCTGTATAAGATATGGACATGATATCCTATCTACAAACACCATTAGAACAAATCCCTCTATTAATTAAGAGGATGAAACTATATATCTATCCTAACCACTTTGAATACAAAGATACAAAATGGACATTCATCTGTATACCCTTTTTTGGTTAAGTTCCATTATTTGAATATTATAGGTGTGTAAACTAAGCAAAATATTCTAAAAAAGTCCAGTAGCCCATAATAGTATTAGGTCTTCTGCTTGACTGGCAGTGTCAGAAATTGTTGATCTGAGCCCCTATAGCTCAACATAACAGCATGGATTTACATCTTATATTTCATTTTTATACTTTTCTGCTGGATGGTTAAGACCAAGGTAAAGCAGGACCTATGCAACAAGAGTTATAGCTTTTGGGTCTGATAAAGTCAGTGAAATTCTCTCAGGATTTATCCTGATATCCTGTACCTCAAAATTGTAGAATCTTGGTCAGTGTCAGCCATGTGGATGAGTCACAGCCAATGCTTGGCCAATGTGCTCTCTGTGAAAGCCTGAGAGAATGCTTTCTCTCCATGTGACTTTCCTTAGGCACACTCTACATCATCGATCACTTTCCTCTTTCACCCCATAATCTCCTTGATTAGAAAATTTGGGACACTACCGAGTTAAGTGATGTTACAGTACAAGTTCTCATATGTCCTGAGTCTTAGTTGACCTTAGAAGGCTAGGGCCAAAAAGTTGGCTTTCCTTGCAGCCCTCCTTTTTCTCTAATTTGGTCTGCAAACTTAGGTTCTTAACCACCCAGAAGACAAGCTTATTGTTATTACCATACAACTTAGGTTGTTAAGCTTAACCTCACTGTCTGTCTGAATATCAATCATCTTAGGCATAAAATGAAACACGTATTTTTCATCAAGTATTGACATGTTGAACTTTAAGTCCCTACAGAATATGATAAAAAATTTAAAAATTAGGATATATTTTAAAAATAGGCATAAAGAATTAAAAAATTCTTATGCTTACACGTAAGTCCAAAAATCTAACCATATACAACCTTGAAGCAGGGCAGTCCCACAATGTTCCTTTTCTTGTCTCTTGCTTTCATTCACCACTCCCTTCTTTTTGAACAACCATCTACCCGAGAGACAGCATAGCAGCAACTTGCATGTCATGACAAGTAGCCCGTATTCAGAACACCAAAATGACAGGCACTCCAAACATGAAACTACTATTACAGATTGCCATCTGCAGTGCAGTTGCTAAGTTCACAGGTATCAGTATATATAGTTAGTTAGGGTGAGAACTTTTCCAATTAACTTCTAGATTCAAAAATATTGAAAATGTGATTCTGGAGATTCTCAGAATCATTGCCTTGTCCATCTTCTACATATAACTGTATGGTTTGACAATGTCATGCGTCCTAGATCTTCTCCTTTCTCTCTCTTGATCAGTTAGTCACCGAGATCCTGCTTTCCTTTCACTTGTATTATAACATTCTATTTGTATTTCTTCTTTGGAGTTCTTATACTAGGGAAAGTATACGATATTTACACATGTGTGTCTGGTTTACTTCACTTAAGAGTATATGTTCGAGTGGCATCCACTACAATATAAAGGCTTTGAGTATATCATTCTTAATAGCTGAATAATACTCCCTTGTGTAAAAATACCACAATTTTTTCAACCATTCCTGAGGTGATGGGCATCTTGGTTGTTTCCAAGATTTGGTTATCACAAATTGTGCTGCTATAAACATAGGCACACATAAATCCCTACGATATGATGTTTTCAGATCCTCCAGGAAAATTCCCAGTAGAGGAATAGCTGGTTTAAAGGGGACTTCCAGTCCAAATTTTCTAAGGAGTCTCCACAATGACTTCCATAATGATTGCACAAGTCTACATTCCCACCAGCAGTGGAGAAGGGTTCCTTTTTCCCCACAGCCTCTCCAGCATTTCTTGTTGGTTGATTTCTTTATGATAGCCATTCTTTCGGGGGTGAGATGATATCTCAGTGTTGTTTTAATTTGCATTTCATGGATGGCTAGTGATGTGGAGCATTTTTTCACATATTTATTCACTTCTTTAATTTTATCATCTGTGAAACGTGTGTTCATCTCAGATGCACATTTCTGGTTTGGGTCTTTAAATTTTGGGGCCTTAGTGTTTTTTAGTTCTTTTAAATTCTAGAGAGCAGACCTTTGTCTGAGTACTTATTTGTGATGATTTTTTTCCAAATATTTCAGTTCCCTTTTCACTTTGTTGGTAATTTCTTTTGAAGTGCAAAAGCTTCTCAGTAAGAGCATGTCACAGTTGTTAATTCTTTCAAGTGTTTCCTGTGTGATTTGATTTCTGTTCATGAAGTCTTTGCCTACCCCTATGTCTTCAAGAGTTCCTCCTGTGCTCTCTTCTGGGAGATTTAGTGTCTCTACTTTAATGTTTAGATCTTTAATCCATTTTGACTTTAGTTTAATGCATGGTGATTGACCTGAGACAAGTTTTTGTTTTCAGCATGTAGAGAGCCAGTTTTTCCAGCACCATTTGTTTGAAAAGCACTCTTTCTTCCAGTGAGTATGTTTGGCTCCTATGTCAAAGATAAGGTGGCTGAGTATGTTCGGAGGGGCTTCAGCATCCTCTAATCTATCCCGTTGATCCTCAGGTCTATTTTGTTGCCAGTAAAATGCTGATTTTATCACAGTAGCCTTGTAGTATAAATTCAAGTCAGGAAATATAATCTCTCCTGCCTTGTCTTTATTGCCCAGGACTGCTTTTCCTATTCTAGGTTTTTTGGTTCCAGATAAATTTTAGGAATGATTTCTCTCAGTCTGTGAGGTATGTTGGTTGTAGTCTGATAGGGATTGCTTTAAATCTGTACAGCAAATTTGGGAGTATGGCCATCTTCACAATGTTGGTTCTTCCTATCCAGGAGCATGGAATATCTTTCCATTTTCTGAAATCCTCTATGAACTCTTTTTTCAGAGTACTGTAATTTTCCTTGAAAAGATCACTGACTTATTTTGTTAGATGAATTCCAAGGTATTTCATTTTCCTCGGTGCTATTGTAAAAGGTATTGTTTCAATAATTTCCCTCTCAGTGTGTTTGTTGTCTGTGTAGAGGAATGCTATTGACTTTTGGGAACTGACTTTATAACCTGCTATGCTACTGATTTTTTTTATTAATTCTAGTAGCTTCTTGGTCGAGTTTTTTGAGTCTTCCCAGTAAAGCATCATGTTATCTGAAAATAAGGATAGTTTGACTTCTTCTTTACCTACTCTTATTCTTTTTCTTTCTCTCTCTTGTCTAACAGCTATAGCTAATTATTCCAGAATATAGTGAATGTAATGGTGATAGAGCATATCCTTGTCTTGTACCCGTTCTAAAAGTAAAAGATTTCAGTTTTTCCCCATTTGGGATTATGTTAGTTGTTGGGTTTTCATAAATAGCTTTTACCAGATTGAAGTGGAGGCCATCTATTCCAATTTTCTGTAGGACTTTGAACATAAATGAGTATTGTACTTTGTCAAAAGCCTTTTCTGCATCAATGCAGATTGTCATGTGGTTTTTAGTTTTCACTCTATTGATATATTCTATTACATTTATTGATTTGCATTTGTTGAAGCATCCTTGCATCACTGGGATGAAGCCTACCTAGTAATGGTTTATGATCTTCTTGATGATTTGCTGTATTCTATTTTCTAGGATTTTACTGAGGATTTTTGCAACTATGTTCATGAGGGAGATTAACCTGTAGTTCTCTTTCTTAGTTGCATCTTTCCCTGGTTTAGGTATCAGTATAATACTTGCCTCCAGGAATGATTTTGGGAGGATTGCTTCCTTTTCAATTTCATGGAAGAGTTTGAGGAGTATAGGGACTACATCTTCTCTAAATGTCTTGTAGAATTCAGCTGTGAATCCATCCGGACCTGGACTTTTCTTTGTCAGTAGGTTATTTATTACATCTCATATTTCGTTGGCTGTTATTGGGTTATTGAGAGTGGTTTTATTTTGTCAATTCATTTGTAATTTGTACCTTTCTAGGAATCTGTCCATTTCTTCTATGTCTCTATTCTGTGAGAGTAACGATTCTCAAAGTAGCTATTGATAATCTTCTGAATTTCCACTGGGTTTGTGGTAATTATACCCTTTTCATTCCTTATTGCTTGTATTTGAATTTTTTCTTTCCTCTTTTTCTTGAGGTTAGCTAGGGGCTTATTGATTTTGTTTAATCTTTCAGAGAACCAGCTTTTTGCTTTGTTAATTCTTGAATTCTTTTCTTCATTTAAATTGAATTAATTTTTGCTCTAATCTTTATGTTTTCTTCCCGTATTTGGGCTCTGGGTTTGGTTTGCTCTTCCTTTTCTAGTTGTTGAAGGTGCAGCATTGGGGTATTTATTTTTTTCCCATTCTGTTTTCCTAAGGTGTGTGTTCACAGCTCTGAATTTCCCTCTGAAAACTGCTTTCATCGTATCCCATAAATTCCGATAAGTTGTGCTTGAATTTTCGTTGAATTGTAGTTACTGTTGAATTTCTTATTTAATTTCATCTGTGATCCATTGGTTGCTGAGTAGTGTGTCATTTAAATTTCTTGTATTTAGGGCTTTTTTCTGGTTTCTTTTGTTTTTTATTTCCATTTTTATTGTACTGTAGTCAGATAATATGCATGGGATAATTTCTGTTTTCTTGCTTAAGCATGAAGTATGTATCAGTATGTGTTGATTTTATAAAATTACACATGTGCAGCTTACAAAAATGTGTATTCAGCTGCATTTGGGTGGAACACTCTGTATATGTCCACCAAGTCCATTTGTTTCAAGCACTTGTTCAGTTCTGTTATTTCTTTGCTAATTTTTTGCTCTTTGACCTATCTTTTTTGGATAAGTGGGTGTTAATGTCTCCTGTTAACATTGTGGTATTGGATATTAGATTTTTCATGTCCATTAAGATTTGCTTTATATCATTGTGTGCTCCCGTGTTTGGTGCATACATATTTATGAGTGTTACCTCTTCCTCTTGAATTTTTCCCCTAACCAATATATAGTGCCCTTCTTTATTTCATTTGATCATTCTTGGTTTGAATTTGAGACTGTCTGAGCATAGGATTGCTACCCCCTTTTTTTTTTCTGAGGTGCCAGGCATATAATATTGTGCTCCATCCTTTGATTTTTAGCCTATGAATGTCTTCATGATTTAAATGCATTTCTTGTATACAACATGTTGTATTTTGTTTCCTAATCCACTGTGCCAGTCTATTTCTGTTAATTGGTGAATTGAATCCATTTATATTGATATTTTGAATTGAGATGTATTGACTTAACGAAAGACATGTTATTTACCTGTTGTTGTTTACTCCTTTTTCTCCTGTGTTTTAGTGCCTGCCCTATTTAGTTGCTTGCTTCTGATCTCATTCATGGAGTTCTGAACATTTTGGTCCCTCTCTAGAACATCTTTCAATAGCTTGTGTCAAGTTTTCTGCTAGTACTTCTGCCCATATTTTTTCAATGTCATTCATATTGACTCCTTCTTTCTCATGGATGCCTATTTGTCTCACATTGTTGTCTTTGCATATTCTTGCAGGTGATGGATTATTTTTTCCTGCATCCTTGTTGTTTATAAGAGATCTTTTTTTACCTTTTCACTAGCTGCACCAGCATCTTCAAGATTTGAAACTCTGTCTTCACTTTCACTCAAACGGTTTTGGAAGCTTGTGATTGAGGATTTATGTTCCTCTATATCTGCTTGATTCTCTTCATGTGATCTACTTCTTTCCTGTATTGCTCTTTCAAGGATTCTGTCATTTTTCTGATCTCTTTTTTATCAATGTCTTCTTTAGAAGCAGTTATTAATTCTTTTACTGCAGTGTTTTTTTCACATTGTGTTTCCCCCCTATGTTTCTGTAGTTGATTCTTTACTTCTAATGCTGTGAGTTCTGAGAATTCTTTTCTTATTTCAGAAAATTCTGCTCTGAGTTCCTGTATGACTTTCTGCCTTTGCTTATTTACTATGAATGCTGTTAATTCATACTTTTGAGCTGAGCTGTTGTCCTGTGCACTTGTTCTGGTTGGGCATTGGGTTTTTTCCATATGTTTCTGCATTTGATTCTTTACTGCAGATGTTATTAATTCAGGGATTTCTTTTTTCATTTCCAATCTGAGTTCCTCTATACCTTTCTGCAGCTATTTCTTTATTTCAGAAGCTGCTGATTCATTGATTTCAGCTGTGTGATTCCCCCTTTTTTCGTGTTAGTGTCCTCTGCCCTTGTTATGGGTGGCTTGGGTTCTCAGATTGCATTTTGTTCCTCCTTGTTGGCATTTTGTGGAGCACTGTCTTCTGACCTTTGCTGTAGATCTTTGTTGCAGTTATAACGTTAGCACATACTGAAGTTCAGGTGCAGATCTACAAATTTTGGATCTATCCAGCTGTGCCTGGCTTGGGTCTGGCTGATGTGCTCAGCTCCTTCCTGCTGCTCCCCTTGGGAGTGAACCTGTTTTGCCCTTCTGGTAAGATGTTCTGCTCCTGGATTAGCTATGTGGTTCTTTCCCCTACTCTCTCTGCAGGGGTTTCAGCTGCAGGGTTTCACCTCATGCCTGTATGCAGGGCCTGAGCTGAGTCTGGAGGGGACAAGTTGAAGTAGAGGGTGAGTCAGCTCTCCCACACACTCACCGGACCTGGGCTAGGACTCTATTTATTTATTTTCATGGAACCAGGGATTGAGCTTAGGCCCTTGTGCTTCCCAGGGAAGCACTTTTTCTACTGAGCTATCTCCCAGGCCACTGTTTTAATTTATTTTAAAGAGAGTACAATAATTGACAATTAGAAACCATACACATTTAGAAGACCACAATGAGAGGTATTCCACCATGAATTTTTTATTACTCATTGCTGTCCTTGATGTAGTTGCTCAATTCATAGATATCAGCATAAAGAGTTAGTCAAGGTGAAAATTCTAAACATTAGCTGCTATTTTCAAAAAACTGATGGAACTTGTGAGTACAATCATCTCAGCCATCCTGTATATATACTTGCATGATTGTTTCTCCTAAAGAAAGACAGTTCAAAGGCAACAGAAAATCATGAAAAACTGGAACAACAGCTCTTCTGTGATACAAAGAAGACTAACTAAGCAATAGGAATAATTGAAAAAACACAAGATTTCACAAATGATTCTCTCCAAATAACATAATACTTAATATACTAAAAGTCCAACAGAAAAACAAGATTTTAAAAGATTTTAGAGAAAGCAGTGAATCACACATAAATGTAAGCCCATTAGTTAGAATAGCCTTCTCAATATAATACTTAAAGGCCAAGAGAATTTAGAGGGACATGTTTGAAAACCAAGAAGATAACAAAATTCAACCCCAATTTGTGCATTCTGCCAAAAGTTTCTTTAAAACTTAGGGAGATATAAATTATTTTCTTTAACAAGGAGAATCTCAAGAAATTCATGATCACTAAATCAGGATTACAAAAAATATAAAGGATATCTTAGAAGCAGATAATGAAGACAACAGTGGAAATGACTGAAAAGTATGAATGCACCTGGCAGGGTGCCCAGATAATGAAAAAATAAGGAAATCAAAACAGGAAAACAGTGCAGCAAAGATACACATGAATAATTTTCAGTAATGATTATCAATGTGAATGGCCTTCACTCATTAGTCAAAAGGCTCAGACCACAAGAACAGATCAAATTGAATAATATGCAGTACACAAGAAATATATTTAATTCAAATATTAAAAATGAAATGATTGAAAATGCTTTTGCAGAAACTAGGATATACAGAAAAGCAGGAGTAGTTATCCAAATTTCAGGTAAAGTGGATTTTAAGACAAAAGTGATCAAAAAAGACCAAGAAGGCCACTACATATTGATTAAGGGAACAATTCAACAGGAAGAAGTAACAATTAAAAACTTTTATGTACCAAACAGTGGAGCACACAACTTCATAAACCAAACATTATTGGACAACTAAAATCATAAATTTACTAGTACAATTGTAATGGAGGACTTCAATACCTCTTTCTCACAAATAGAATAATCTGTGTAAAAAAGAATCAACAAACAAATATCACAGTTGAATGAAACTTTCTCTTTCTCTCTCTCTATCTCTTTCTCTAGCTCCCCCCCCCTCTCTCTCTTTTCTTTTTTGTGATACTGGGGATACAACTCAGGACGGTGGACTTGACTGGCAGGTGCTTATGCGACTGAGCTATCTCCCTTGCACCTCAATCAAACTTTGGAGCAAACGAATTTAGTAGGTTTCTTAAATGTTGCACTCAACAACAAAGAATACATATTCCTCTCAGCAGGACACTTTGTTTGTTAAAAAATAGAGCACATACTAGCTAATAAAGCATGGGTAAGGAAATGCAAAAATAAATAAAAGTTACCCTATGCATATTATCATATCTTAGTGTGATAAAACTACAATTCAATGGTAAAATTTTGCAAACACATAGAAATTAAACATCTTCTGCAATAATCAATAGGTCTTAGAAGAAATTAAGTAAGAAATTGGACATTTACTAGAACAAAATGATAATTCCAATAAAATGTACTAGAATATATGAGACACAATAAAACCAGTCCTAAGAGTTAAGGTAGTAATGTGAATGCCAACATCAGAAAGTTTAAAAGAGAATTTAAATAAATAACTTTATAGTATACCTCAATGTCCTAGAATAAAAGGAACAATTCAAACCCAAATCTAGCACAAGGAAAAAATTATAAAGATTAGAGCAAAAATAAATAAATTTGAGATAAACACAATAGAAAGAATCAATAGATTAAAAACCGGTTTTTGGAATATTAAACAAAATAGAGAAACTCTTAGCTAATGTTACCTATGAAGAAAGACGCAAATTCATTGAAGTTAGTAAAATAATAAAGGTCAAATCATAATGGATTCACCTAAAATCCAGAGGAGTGTGGTTTCAATAGTAATATTAATTACTTTGAGAAAATATACACAAATAACATTTATAGTTCTCAAGAAATGGATATATTTTCTAGAAACATGTGAACTACCAAAGCTGAAGCAAGAAGATAGAAAAATGAGTAATCCAAAATCAGACAATGAAATTAAAAATAATTAAACAGCCACTGACTAAGAAAGGTCCAGGTTGCATCTGTCTCACTGTTTAATTCCACTATCTTTCAAAATTAAGGCAAAAATAAGGTACTTCAATGACGAATAACTGAAGAAATTCATGACCACCAAGCCAATACTATAAAGAATACTGAAAGATTGTCTAGAAAGAAATAAAAATGGCCACAATTACATGATTATCAACAGAAAGAAACCAAAAGGTAGGACAAGCCATTATACAGAGGGGAAAAGCAAACAACCAACAGAAGAAAAAATTCATGACGAAGAGAAGTCAACAAGATATTATGTCTACATCTTATACTGTGAATAACCAATACAAAGACACCAATATGCAATGTATTAATTATTGAAACTGTCCTACTAATCGGATTTGAATCTGGCTCATTGTTATTTGTTTCTCAATAAAATAAATAAATAAATAAATTTAAATTTCCAGAAGGGGATATAAATGAAGGGTCATTTGTATCTGTATATACAAAATAGGATAGATATACAGCTACTGTCTCTTAATTCAATGAGAAGAAATATTTGTACTAATAGTGTTTGGACAGGATATCACATCTGCATCTTGTACTATGAATAACCACTATGAAGACAACAATATATCATATATTAATTATTGTAACTGTCCTACTACCCTGTTAGGAAAATGGCTCATTGTTATTTGTTTCTCAAAAATAATATTAAAAAACAAAGAGAAACCAATACATATCAGTTATCATTAACTTCAATGGCATCAATTCAGTAATCAAAAGAAACAGGCTAGAATCATGGGTCAAGACACAAGATCCAACAATGTAATGAATAAAAGAAACATATTTAATTCAAAATGCAATTAATAGACTGAAAGTCAAAAGATAGAAAACAATCTCCCATGCAACAGAAACCCAGAAGAGATCAGGGGTAGTAATTTACTTTGTAGAGAATGTGAACTTCAAATTAAGAATGATCAAAAGAGATAAAGAAGGTCACTACCTACTTGGTAGGGGGAAACTTCAAGAGGAAGATATGACAGTCAAAATTATGTATTCATCAAATACAGGAGCACCAAACTACATAATTCTTAATAAAAATTAAAAGTAAAGCATGTAGTAAAACAATTATAATAGGAGAGTGTAATACCCCACTGACACAAAGGAATAGATCAATTAGACAAAAAAAATTTAGCAAAGAAGTATCAGAACTAAAAAAAAGAGAAATATCAGAACTTATAGAGAACTTACCTGTAAAGGAAACATATACCTATAAGGGATCGAGAGACCTAAAATAATGGGTCTTAGTAGATGTTTTCAGAGTGTCCTATGCAAGGATGGTTCAACATTCACAAATCAAAAAAAAAATGTAATATACCATATCAACTGAACCAAAGACAAAATTCACATTATCATGTCAGTAGCTGCAGAAAAAACTTTTGACAAGGTTCAATACTCATTCGTGATAAAAACTCTATAGAAAATTGGAATAGATGGTCTATAACCCAACCTGATAAAAGCCATCTAAAAGAAACCAACAGCCAACATCATACCAAATGGAAAAAAATGTGAGCTTTCCTCTAAGATCAGGAACAAGACAAGGATGTCCACTATCACTACTCTTATTCCCTATAGTTCTGGAAACATTAGCCAGAGCAATTAGATAAGAAAGAGAAATAAAAGAAATAAAGACAGGAAAGGAAGAAGTTAAATTGTGGAGAGCCATCCAATGGTCTCCACAGCTATCCTCTGACAGTCATGTCAAGTTTGGAGAATCTGCAAAGCAGAGCTTCCTATGGAATTTGTCTCAAAAAAACCCCTGGGAATTGTTAGGCTTATGATTCACATAAAAGAAAGCACACAATTAAACATCTAGGGTTTTGGCATAACTTAATTAAATGCATAAAGCTCTTACATAGGTTGACTCCATACTTCTTACCTTCTATACCTGCAGAAACGGGCAAGCCTAAGCTAAGAAAATTTAAGAATAACAAAGAAGTTTAGAGTCAAGATCTTGAGGCAGTGCGAAAGCATCCCCAAGAGCTGAGAGTTTCATTAGAGCAGAAAATAGAATACAAAGAACAATGGTTAAGTTTCCATGACTACTCTTAGTTTATGCTGCATACTCATATTAATCAGAATTTAAATTGTTTTTCACTTATAGGTTTTAAAAATCACATTTGTTAATCTTACATGAAGAAAGCTTACATAATCACCCATATATAAATAAAGGCTACTGATTTTGCTCTGGATTGAAGAGACGTACTTGTCTTCCTTTCTAACCCCACTGTTTCTCTGACTGCTTGTTTTTCACTGCCCACTTTTCTCTCCCCTCAGGTTGTTGTTCCCTGGAAGCTGAGGCTGGACCTCAGCATTAAATTACATCTATTCCCTGATGATGTGATATTCTATTTAGAAGACTGTAAAAATTCCACCAAAATACTTCTAGAATTAATAAACAAATTCAGTATCTTGGCTGGGTACAATGAACACTCAGAAATCATTAGCATTCCTGTACATAAACAAAACTTTACCAAAAGAGAAATTAGGAAAGGAACACCTTGCACAATGACATACAAAAAATGAATTACTTAGGAATGAATTTAATAGAAGAAGTAGAAGATTTATACACTGAAAATTATAATGACGTGAAAAAGATGTTTTGAAGAGGTTTTCACTTAGGCAATAATTTAATCTCTATTTATGATCACTGTGTCAATCACTATAGCTACAAATAATTTTTCTGTCTTATTGAAATTTTATGGATTTCAATGTTTTTCATACTAACTTCTCAATAAAGTCCTCTATAAAGCTAAAAGCAAAAAAAGAAAGAAAGAAGAAAGAAAGAAAGAAAGAAAGAAAGAAAGAAAGAAAGAAAATGGAAAATAATCCCATGCTCATAGGAAGAACCAATGAAGTAAAAAATGAGTATTGACAAAGTTCATGATAAAAACTCTATAGAAAATTGGAATAGGTGGTCTATAACCCAACCTGATAAAAACCATCTAAGAGAAACCAACAGCCAACATCATACTAAATGGGAAAAAAATTGAGAGTTTTCCTCTAATATCAGGAACAAGACAAGATGTAAGCATAAAAAATTGGTTGTACAAAATAGTTGTACAGATTTAATGCAATCCCAACATAAATATCATGAGCATACCTCATAGAAATAGAGAAAACACACCTAAAATTCATTTGGAGAAAGAAGAGACCTAGAATAACAAAAGCAGTTCTGGGAAACAAAGGCAAGGCAGAAGTCATCACAAACCCTGATTTGAAATTACATTACAAAGCCAGTGGGATAAAAAGTCTGCATTGAAAAAATAGACCTAAGGATCAGTGGAACAGATTAAAAGATGCAGACACAGCTACAAACCCTCTCAACCTCCTTATCATTGACAAAGGGGCCAAACATATTCACTGAAAGAAAGATAGCCCTTTTAATAAATGGAGCTTTAAAAACCTGTTGCCTAAATACCAAAGAATAACATTAGACCCACACCTATAACCATGCATGAAACTAAAGTCAAAATGGACTAAAACATAAATATTAAAACAGAAACACTAAATGTACTGGAAGAGAGGGTAGGTAGAAATCTTGAAGACATAGGGTTAAGCAGAAACTTGGTACATAAAAACCAAACCACATGAAATATTCCAAAAAACCAGTAATTCAGGTTTCATTAAAAAGATTTTCACATCAAAGAAATTAACAACAGAGTGAGAAGATAACCCAGAAACTGGCTAAAATTTTTAGCAAACTGTCTATCAGACAAAAAACTTATATCTATAACATATGAAGAACTGAAAAAAAAATCAGACTATTCAATTTTAAAGACCCAATCAAAAAGTTGGCATCTGAAATGAATATACACTTCTTAGATGAAAAAATACAGATAGCAAATACATACATGAAGAAAATGTTGAGAGATACACACAAAAACAACACTGAGATTGCATCTCAATTTGGAAAGAATGGCTGCCATCAGAAAAATCAATCAATAACAAATGCTTGTGGGATGTAAGAGGAAAAACACCCTTCTATTTTTTTGTGAGAGTGTAGCCAGGTGTAACCATTGTGAAAATCATTGTGGAGATTCCTCAAAAAATAGGAGTAGAGATCCCATCCAACCTAGCTATTCCCCTCCTGGGTATTTTCCCAGAATAATTAAAAACATCATGCCAGGGGCCAGGGAGATGGCTCAGTAGAATAAGCACTTTCCTGGCAAGCACAAGGGCCTGAGTTCAATCCCCAGTTATGCCAAAAAATATATATATATAGCATTGTGATATACATATATATTTGTATTTAGGACAAGTTGTACAAGGTGTATAGTGTCTCACTGCATAGACTGGACTCCTAGTGATCCTCCTGTTTGCAGCCTTCCAACTGCTGGGCAGGATTACAGGTGTACACCACCACACCCAGTCTCAATTGCCATCTCAGCACATGTTGGGGGTGGGGCCGGCACGGCAGGCCAGGGGATTGAACTCCTGGCCCCTGCATCTGCCTAAGCAAGTGCTTTAATCCACTGAGCCATTTGGCCTGCCCATCCATGATTATAACATCACAATTTGTAGTAACAAAATCTTGCAAACAACCCAAATGCCCATAAACCAAGGAATGGATAAAAATTATGTGGAATAAAGCAGTATTCACTTGTTACTATTATGGGTAAATAGATGCAACTTTAGAGCATACTGATAAAGGAAATAAATCAGACTTGCATGTGCAAATATCTTACTGCCTCCCTAGTGTAAAAAAATGAAAAATTAAATAATCTAAAATGTACAATAGTTATTGGGAAATAGGAAGAAAGTATTTAAAAGGGAAGAAAAACTGGGATTGAGGAATGGAGAAAAAAGAAAAGGAGAGGG
>NW_004524787.1:4205074-4213487 GCF_000260255.1 Octodon degus
TCTCTCTCTCTCTCTCTCTCTCTCTCTCTCTCTCTCTCTCTCTGTTACAGCGTTTCACTAGGCAGCTCAGACTCCTAGTGATCCTTCTGCTTTCAGCCTCCCCAGCGCTGAGATTACAGGCTTGCCCCACTACTCCCATAGGCTGTGACCAGCTCAGCATGTCCTGTGGGTGGGGCTGGCACAGCATGTGGTGCCAGGGATGGAACTGTGGTCCCTGTCCTTGCCTAAGCTTGCCTAAGCAGGCACTTCAGTCCACTGAGCTATCTTGCTCACCCCCAGTACAATCTCCTTAATAAATATAGATGCAAAAATATTCCACAAGATGGGGGCAATTGGAATGCAGAAAATCATCAAAGGACTCATACACCATGACCAAGTAGGCTTCATCAAATGGAGGAGAAAATGGTTCAACATACTTAACCAATAAACATGATATATCACATAAGTAAAAGCAAGGACAAAACCACATGACCATCTCCATAGAAACATACAAATTTTTTTTGATAAAATTCAACATTTGAGCAGCTCTGGCTGCAGGGGGAACAGCAGCTGTCGAAATGCATAGCTCTGCGAGGCTACGGTGCACCTGGACCGGCAGCTTCTGCATGCATCCCCCGCACCACCAAGATGCCCAAGAGGAAGGTCAGCTTGTAGAAGGGGTGGTGAAGAAGGAGCCCAAGTGGAGATCTGCGAGGTTGTCGGCTAAACCTCTTCCAGCTAAAGCGGAAACGAAGCCAAAAAAGGCATCAGGAAAGGATAAATCTTCAGACAAAACAGTGCAACCAAAAGGGAATAGGGGAGCCAGGGGAAAGCAGGCTTAAGTGGCTAATCAAGAAACCAAGGAAGATTTGCCTGCAGAAAATGGAGAAACTAAAAATGAGGAGAATGCAGCTTCTGATGAAGCAGAAGAAAAAGAAGAAAAATCTGATTAATCACATATCACGTCTTATCAGTGCTCCCTGTCTCCCTTCTTGTACAATCCAGAGGAATATTTTTATCTTCTATTTTGTAAATGCAAATTTTTTAGTAGCTTTAGACATATTTTTAAAAGGAGGGAATCCCACTTCATTGCATTTTTTAAGTGTAAAGGATTTTCTCACAGGTGAAATCATTCTCTGGTTGTTTATTTTTTGGTACTAGCAGAAATAGTGGGATATTGGATTATGGCAGGCTTTGACTCTTGGATGTCCGCTTAACATTTCATAGGTGGGGGTTAGTTTTGTATCCTGCAATACAAAGCATACTAAATGAGGGGCTGGGGAGATGGCTCAGTAGAATAGGCACTTCCCTGGCAAGCACAAGGGCCTGAGTTCAATCCCCAGTTCTGCCAAAAAACAAAAAAAACAAAAAACAGCGCATACTAAATGGCAATTTGGAATTATAGTCTTACATTTAATTTGCCTTGGATACTTTAAATGACTTCTATTCTCATGTTTTTTAGTATAATTGTTTCTTAAAGATAACTACATCCTCAATGTTGCCTTGTCAGAATCATGTACACTGTAACATATTTGGCAGTGGTAGTCTGGTTTGCTTCATCTTGTTAATGTGCTGTGAAAGATCAAAAATTTGAATATGTGCTGTATGGGGCACAAAATTGTGAATTGTTGGGACTTAAGTAACACTGTCAGCATTTGAAGATACTGGTACTTAATCCTCTTACACAAAATTTGCCTCTAAATTTGAAGTTGGAAAGTTACCGGAAAAACTGAAAAACAATACATGGCTTTTTTGGTATGTGTGTTAAGAAATGTGTACAAAATGAATCATGTGTATGGATCCTCAACACAACCAAAATAATCTCAAATATTGAAAGAAAGAAAAAAATTTCAACATTCATCCATGATAAAAATAAACCTGAGGAAAATATGCATACGATGTCTATCTCAGTATGATAAAAGCCACCTAGGACAAACCAACATACTAGATACAGCAGAGCTGAAAGATGTTCTTATAAATTCAGGGAAAAGTTATGGTTGTCTATGATCACTGCTCCTGTTTCAATACAGTTCTTGAAACATTACAGTAAGCAGGAAAGAGAAAGTGAAAAAGGGATATGGACAGAAAAGGAAGAAGTTAAATTATCATGAGTTGGTAACTCGATCTTCTATGTAAAACATCCCAAAACTCCCCCAAAGGATTACTAGAACTAATAACCAAATTCAGTATCATACAAACATAGAAAGTCAACAGTCAGAAATCACTAGCATAGCCCAATAACAGCCAATGAAATATGAGATGTAATAAAAAACCTACAGACAAAAGTCCAGGTCTGGATGGATTCACAGCTGGATTCCAAAAGAAATTTACAGAAGATGTAGTCTCTATACTCCTCAAGCTCCTCAATGAAATTGAAAAGGAAGCAATCTTCCCAAAATAATTCCTGGATGCAAGAATTATACTGATACCAAAAACAGGGAAAGATGCAACTAAAAAAGAGAAATTCAGGCCAATCTCCCTCAAGAACATAGAAGCAAAAATTCTCAATAAAATCCTAGGGAACAGAATACAGCAAATCATCAAAAAGATTGTACACCATGACCAGGTAGGATTCATCCCAGGGATGCAAGGATGGTTCAACAAATGCAAATCAATAAATGTAGTACACTATATTAATAGAGCGAAAACTAAAAACCACATGATCATCTCCATTGATACAGAAAAGCCTTTTGACAAAGTCCAACACTCATTCATGTTCAAAGTCCTACAGAAAATTGGAATAGATGGCCTCCACTTCAATCTGGTAAAAGCTATTTATGAAAACCCAAACGCTAACATAATCCTAAATGGGGAAAAACTGAACTCTTTTACTCTTAGAACTGGTACAAGACAAGGATGTCCTTTATCACCACTCTTATTCAATATAGTTCTGGAATCATTAGCTACAGCAATTAGACAAGAGAAAGAAATGAAAAGAAAAGATTAGGTAAAGGAGAAGTTAAATTATCATTATTTGCAGATGACATGATACTTTACTTGGAAGACCCAAAAAGCTCAACCAAGAAGCTACTAGAATTAATACAGAAATTCAGTAGCATAGCAGGATATGAAGTCAGTACCCAAAAGTCAATAGCATTCATCTGCAAAGATAACAAACACACTGAGAAGGAAATTATAGAAACAATAGCTTTTACAGTAGCACCGAGGAAAATGAAATACCTCGGAATTCATCTAACTAAAGAAGTCTAAGACTTTTTCAAGGAAAATTACAGTACTCTTAAAAAAGAGATCATAGAGGATTTCAGAAAATGGAAAGATATTCCATGCTCCTGGATAGGAAGAACCCACATTGTGAAGATACTCCCAAAATTGCTGTATACTTTTAATGCAATCCCTATCAGACTACCACCGACATATCTCACAAACATAGAGAAATCATTCCTAAAATTTATTTGGAACCAGAAACACCTAGAATAGCAAAGACAATCCTGGCCAACAAAGACAAGGCAAGAGGCATTATAATTCCTGACTTGAAGTTAATCTACAAGGCTACTGTGATAAAATCAGCATGGTACTGACAATGAAATCACCTGAGGATCATTGGAGTAGATTAGAAGATGCAGAAACCTCTACGAACACACTCAGCCACCTTATCTTTGACAGTGGGGCCAAACATACTCACTGGAAGAAAGATAGCCTCTTTGCCAAATGGTGCTGGAAAAACTGGCTCTCTAAATGCGGAAAACTAAAACTTGACCCAGGTCTACCACCATGCACTAAGCTAAAGTTAAAATGGATTAAAGATCTAAACATTAAAAGAGATACACTAAATCTCCTGGAAGAGAAAGTAGGAGGAACTCTTGAAAGCATAGGATTAGGCAAAGAGTTCATGAACAAAAGTCAAATCACATGGGAAACACTTGAAAGAATTAACAAGTAGGAACTGCTCTAATTGAGAAGTTTTTTCACATCAAAAGAAATTACCAACAAAGTGAAAAGACAACCCACAAATTTAGAAAAAAATATTGACAAATAAATATTCAGACAAAGGTCTGCTCTCTAGAATTTCTAAAGAACTGAAAAATACTAGGGCCCCAAAATTTAAATACTCAGTCCAGAAATGGGCGTCCGAGATGAACGCACACTTCTTAGATGATGAAATTAAAGAAGCGAATAAATATGTGAAAAAATGCTCCACATAACTAGCCATCCATGAAATGCAAATTAAAACAACATTGAAATATCATCTCACCCCAGAAAGAAAGGCTATCATAATAAATCAACGAACAACAAATGTTGGAGAGGCTGTGGGGGAAATGAAACCCTTCTCCACTGCTGGTGGGAATGTAGACTGGTGCAACTGTTATGGAAATCAATGTGGAGACTCCTTAGAAAACTAAGACTGGAAGTCCCATTTAAACCAGCTATTCCTCTACAGGGAATTTTTTAGTGGATCTGAAAACATCCCATCAGAGTGATATATGTGTGCCTATGTTTATAGCAGTCCAATTTGTGATAGCCAAATCTTGGAAACAACCAAGATGCCCATCACCTTAGGAATGGATGAAAAAGATGCGGTATTTTTACACAATGGAGTATTACTCAGCTATAAAGAATGATATACTCGAAGCCTTTATATTGAAGTGGATGCCACTTGAAGATATACTCATAAGTGAAATAAACCAGACACACATGTGTAAATATCATATATTTCCCCTAGTACAAGGACTCAAAAGAAGAAGTACAGTCAGAATGTTATAATACAACTAAAAAGAAAGCAAGAACTTGAGCACTAGAGAATGAAGAGAGAGGAAGGAGAAAAACTAGGAAACATGACAGAGGCAAGTCACATATCTATATGTGCAAGTTGGGTAAGGCAATGATCCTGAGAATCTTCAGAAGATTTTTTAATTTTGCTGTTAATTGGAAGGATTCTCATCCTGGTTAACTATTCATACTGACACCTGCGTACTAAGCAACTGCACTGAAGTTGGCAATTTTTAATAGTAGGTTGATGCTTGGAGTGCTTGTCATTCTAGTCTTCAGAATATGTGCTTCTTGTCATGACCCACCAATTGCTGCCATATTGTCTCTCAGGTAGATGATTGTCTAAAAAGGAAGGGTATGGTGAATGAAGACAGGAGACAGGAAAAGTAGTGTTGTGGGACTGTTCTGCAACCATGTTGTATATGGTTGGTTTTCTGGACTTATGTGTAAACATATGTAATTCTTTATTCCTATTTTTTTATGAAACTGGGGATTGAACTTAGGCCCTTGAGCTTGCCAGGCAAGCACTTACTCTACTGAGCCATCTCCCCAGCCCCTTTATTTATATTTTTTAAATATATTTTATTTTTTAAAATTTCTTTTGTCATATTCTGTAGGGACTTAAAATTGAACATATCAATACTTTGTGAAAAATACCTGTTCCATGTTATGCCTAAGATGTTTGATATTCACACAGATAGTGAGGTTAAGCTTAACAGTCTAGGTTATATGGCAATAACAGTAACTTTCTCTTCTGGAGCATTAACAATCTAAGTTTGCAGATCAAAAATTAGAAAAAAAGGAGGGAAGCAAGGAAAGCCAACATTTTGGCCCTAGCCTTCCAAGGTCAGTTAAGACTCAGGACATATGAGAACTTGTACTGTAACATCATGTAATTCAGTTGTGTCCCAAATTATCTGATCAAGGAGATTTTGGGGTGAAGAGGAAAGTGATCAATGATGTAGAGTGGATCTAAGGAGAGTCACATGGAGAGAAAACATGCTCTCAGACTTTCACAGAGAGTAAATTGGCTAAGCAATGGCCATGACTCATCCACATGGCTGACACTGGCAGAGGATCTACAATCTGAGGTAGAAGGTCTCAGGATAAAGCCTGAGGGCATTCGACTGACCTTATCAGATCCAAAAGCTACAGCTCTTGTTACATAGGTCTTTCTTTATCGTGGTCTTTACCATTCAGCAGAAAAGTATAAAAATGAATTACAAGAAATAAAACCATGTTGTTATGTTGAGCTGTAGGAGACTCAGGTCAACAACTTCTGACATTGCCAGTGATGTCAAGACCCAATACTATTATGGACTACTGGACTATTTTGGAATATTTTGCTGAGTTCACACACCTATAATATTTAAATGAAGGAACTAAACAAAAAAGGGGATATAGATGAATATCCATTTTTATCTGTGTATTCAAAATGGTTAAGATAGATATTTAGGTACATTCTCTTAATTCAAGGAATAGAAGGATTGGTTCTAATAGTGTTTGTAAATAGTATATCATTTCTACATCTTGTACTACAAACAACCACTAGGAAGGCAGTAATACAGTATGTTAATTAATGGAACTGTTCTACCAATTTGATTTGAAACTGTCTCATTGCTATTTATTTCTCAATAAAATTATGGAAAAAAGAATACAATTTTGTATCTCTATATTGAAAATAAGATATGTAGCTGCTTTCTCTTAATTCAATAATAAGAAAGATTTGTACTAATAGTGCTTGGACAGGATACCATGTCTGCATCTTGTGCTAAGAATGACTACTCCAAAGACAACAGTATGCAATGTAGTAATTGTTGTAACTCTCCTAGCAACCTTTTTTGAAACTGTCTCATTGCAATTATTTTCTCAGTAAAATTAATTTTAAAAAATAAAAGAAATCACCAGCATTTCAGTAAAGTACTACACTCAAAAACAAAATTTAGAAAATATGTCTTAAAATAGCATCAAGAAAAATGAAATTCTTGGAGTTAACCTAACCAAGGAAGTGATAGACTTCTACAATTGAAAGTATAGTACTTTGGGAAAAAATAAGTGAATATCAGAAAACAGAGATATTCCCTTTTCCTGGATAGATCAAAGTAATATAATGAAAAAGGTTACATTTTCAAAACGATAATACATAATTAAGTGAATCTCAATGAAACTGTGAATTAGAGAAAATAATCATAAAATTCTTGTGAAACCAAAAGATACTTTGAATAGCTAAAGCAATTCTGAGCCACAAGGTCAAGGCAAGAGGCCTCACAATTCTAGATGCAAGTTATACTATAAAGCTAAAGTGATTAGAAAGAAAGCATGGTATTGGAAAAAAGTAACACAGACTTCCAGATTAATAGGATGTTTGTAGGATGCAGAAACAACTATAGGCACACTGAGCTAATTTATCACTGACCAAGAGGCCAAATACTCTTTCGTGATGAATGATGGCTTTTTAAACAGATGGTTATGCTGAAAATTGAATCTAGATTAGTATCTCTCACCATGCACTAAAGTTATATGAAGTAAAGTGGCTAATAAATATAATACAAATATTTTACATTTTTGAGCATTCAAGAAATACAAATTAAAAGGCTGGTGAGATGGCTCAGTGGTCTAAAGCACCTATTTAGAACAAGCTTAGCAAAGCACAGGGACCACAGTTCAATCCCCCAGCACCACATGCCCGCCAGCCCCGCCCCCTGGTGGGCTGAGCTGGACACACACACACACACACACACACACACACACAAACACACACACACACACAAAATTAAAAAAAGGAAATACAAATTAAAACAGCATTGAGGTCCCATATCCATTCAGAAAGGATGGCTACATTTAATAAGTCAAATAAAAACAAATTATGGAGAGGTTGCAGCAGATAAGGAACCTTCTTCATTGTAGGTGATAGTGTAAACTGATAAGACCATTCTGGAAATAAGAGTGCAATTTCTCAAAGAAACTAAAAATGGAAATTCCACCTTGACTGAATATTTCCCTTCTAAGTATCTTCCTGAACGCATTCAACCAAGCTATTTCCCTCCTGTGTATTTTTCCAGAGAACTAAAAACATTATACTACAGCAATATATGTGCACCCATGTTTATTGCAGCATAATTTGTCATAGCTAAATCTTGGAAACAACCCAAATGCCCACCAACTGAGCAATGAATAAAAAAGATGTGATGTTTTTACACAATTGAGTATTACTCAACTGCAAAGAAAAATAAACTGGAGGCTTTTTTAGGTAAATGCATGCGACTAGAGGCTGTATAAGGCTGTATTTGATAAGTGAAATAAATAATAACTGCATGTTTAATATTGTATTGTCTCTCTAGTGCAAGAACCTGAAAGAGTAAATAAAATCTAAAAATTACAACAGATACTGTGAAAGGAAAAAAAACTGTTCAAAGGAAAGGAATAAAAGGAATGAGGGAAAAGGACAAAAGCAAGGATAAATAAATATATATGTATATACACAGGATAGCTTGGAGAATTGTACTGTTGATTTCTGCTGGTATATTGAAAAGAGCAGTTAAGGCTTAAATTTTTCTCTCTCCTTTTAAATTTTTCATATTTTTTTATTAATTTTGCATGTGGCAAACTGAGTGACTAACTTGAAGACAACAATATCTAGTTTAATAGCTATTATTGAGTTCCTATAATTTCGTTTAATAAGATTCTATATAATTTCTAATGTCTT
>NW_004524787.1:4215682-4227626 GCF_000260255.1 Octodon degus
GGTCGTCTCACTCACTTGCCGGGCCTGTGCTCTGGGTCTATTCAGGATCTGGAGAGCCCCGGTCATCTCACTCACTCACCGGGCCTGCGCTCTCTATATCTTAACTATTAAGGAAAATGTGGCACATATACACAATAGAGTACTACTCTTACAAAAAGGATAAACTTGAGTGGTTTGTAGCAAAATGGCTGCACCCTGAGAGCATAATTTTAAGTGAAGTTAATCAGACAAGTGAGCTCAAATTGGTTTGACTTCTTATATATGAAAACCCCAATATATAAAAAGGTACAAACTAAAGACAATAGGAAATAGTGAGATGGATCTTTGACATATAGGAAAGAAAGGAAAGATGGAGAGACGAGAAAGAATATTAATTTTAAAAAGTAAAATTCTTAACTGCTGTGTTCATGCATCATTTTTCTGAGAAATGTAATCATCATGTTTCAAACATCTATACATCTGTATGTATGTATGTATGTATGTATGTATGTATCTATCTATCTATCCATTTATCTATCATTCATGTATAAGATCTTTAAGAGGTACATGGAGAGAGTGAAATGGAGTGGTTTAAAAAAGGAATTGAGGGCTGGTGAGATGGCTCAGTGGTCTAAAGCACCTACATAGAGCAAGCTTAACAAAGCACAGGGACCACGGTTCAATCCCCCAGCACTACATGCCAGCCAGCCCCGCCCCCTGGTGGGCTGAGCTGGCCACACACACACACACACACACACACAAAAGTAAATATAATTTAAAGTAAATAAATAAATAAATAAGGAATTGAGAAATTTCATGTCCATGTACGAATTCCTTAGGATGAATGCAACTGTCATGTACTATGAGCATGTACCAATAAAAAGGAATGAAAGATAACAATTGATCCATCTTCAATAAAATCAGAAAATACAGTGTGAACTAAAAATAATACAATTACCAAGAAAGGAGAAATGTATTTAGGCTCATTCAATGTTAGAATATTAGGGTTGGAAATGAATATAGAATTACTTTATTCCTTCCAGTCAGGCCCTATGTTCCACCCACTGAATAATTTTCTCTCTTACACACTCAAGAATTTTATCTTACTTTTATTTTATCTTTATTTGTATTAGTATAAAATGTATACATAATGAAATGCTAACCTATCATTTTAGAAATTAACTTTGTGGTAGCTCTCAGACTTGATTATGCATTACAAATATCTAGGGATCTTTAAAATAATCACAATGCCCATGCCACACTAAAAAAATCAACTAATTCAGAATTTCTGAGACAAGAAACCAAACACTGGTATTCATTTATTTTCCAGATTAAACTGGACAGATTGAACTGCATAAAACATAGGTTGCTACCTCTATTTGCACGTCTCCAGAGATAAGTAGCTACTCAAGGCAGCCTATTCCATCTGTTGACAGTTCTGCTTGTTCACAAATTTCTTAACTTGATTCAAATTAATCTCAGCCATAGTTTTGACTCACAAGTCCCAACTGTTCTGTGACATACACATTCAGATTTTTTTCTGACCTACAACAACCTTTCAGAATTCTGAATACTCAGAATGTGGTTTTTAATCAAGCTTTTCCTAGACTAAACAAATCCTGATATCTTCAAAAATTTTCCATCTTCTTAGTGTTTCCATCCTCCTACCAATTAATTCTTGCCTTACCAAGAATTATGAATTTATGACTTGAAACCATCCAATGAGTGTTCACTACCTTTTGAGGTAGCCCATTTTATATTTTAATACCCTTAATTATTTCCAAGTTTTTCCTTCTGCCTACTTGAAATATTTGTCTTTATTGCCTCTAACTGTGGATCCTTGATCTTCCATTACAGACCTGTATACTATTAGTGCTTTATGATGGCCCTTCAGTGTTACAAATATAGAGACCAAATCTGCTGCCTATCCCTTTGTGTTTTACTCCAAGACTTAATAGCCCTAGTTTCTTCTATTACTCCTTGTAGAACTTAGGTTTCAGTTTCTTCACAATCATAATTGTTCTTTTATAAATAAGGTAAGTTTTAGGGGCTGGGGAGATGGCTCAGTAGAATAAGTGCTTGCCTGGCAAGTGCAAGGGCCTGAGTTCAATTCCCGGTTCTTCCCCCCCCAAAAAAAAAAATTAAATAAATAAATAAGGTAAGTTTTGTGCAGGTCATTCTCCTTTTATAATAGCTATTGTTGCTAAATATGTTTCTATTATATAATGATTACATTCATCATGAGGAGTTGCTACATGTAATAACACATCTTAATTCTTTTTACTCCCCTTCTACTGTACCTCCTCATTCCCTTTATTTCTTGTGCAGTTCCTTCTGAAGAAAATTGTAGCAGAGATTCCTAACAACATTTTGATAAGGTAAAAGATATATAAAGTAAATTTGAGACATCACTACATTTGTTTGGACTCTAAATACCTCATGAATACAGTTCCTATAGCATTCATTTTGGTGGCATCTCCATCCATAGTTGACTTTCACTGATCAGACCATCATCCGAAATCTATAAAGTAATCTGACTTTTTCTGATCCTAAACCATATTCTTTTATGTGAGCTTCTATTTCAGATAAATCTGATTACCCAAAGTAAATGAAAATTTTGTATCCCATACCTATGACTGTAGACATTTGGATTGGGTGGAGGACAGTATATATAAAACATAAGTATGGAGTCTTACTTGGTACATATTTCTTTCTCTACCATGTGTATTATGTACTTCTCAGTTCCTGTCTTACATTTTCTCCAGACTGCTTTCACTCCAGATCCCGCCTCAGTAGCTTGCTCATTTTTGTAGTATCTGGCTTATTTTTTCTCCTCCACTTACAATTGTCTGTGACCAAAACCTTGCAATAATGGAATCAATCTCCAGACACCACTTCCCTTGGCTTCAGTAATACAACCTTACCCAATACAACCTTACCCAAACTTTATATAATCCTAATTACTGGTTTCCTGTCTCCTTTCCCATATTTTTGGCTTAGCAGTGCTCCCACCAAAACCATAGGCATTCTTCTGTTTTAGAAATTAACTCTCTATTCTTAGATTAATTTAGGTGAAAGCCGGCAAGCTGACATCCTGCTATTGACTCTCTGTTCACCTCCTGTAAGAAAACAGCAAAAACAGTTTTACTGGTGTCTGGCAGCTGTTAAAGCTGTTGCAGATGCTCCAACAGTGGGTGACTGATCACTTGATCTACCACTCTCAGAAAGGCCACCATTGAATTCCAGATTAATCACTACTGGAAAAGTGGATAAACTTTTTAGTTTTCCATTAATCCTTGATTTTTCTGCACTGATAAGATATATGGAATGGATTCCCTTGACTGTACTAAACTTCTCTTGTATACTATAAAGCAAAGTACAGAACACAGGGTTCAGAAAAACACTTCTTACAAGTTACCTGTTGCAATATATTTAACTCAAACTTTGTCCTCCTTACATAGTAATGAAACATCAACTTTTCAGGAGTTAGGGGAGCAGGAAATAAAGTGGAAAGAGGTGGGGTGAGGAACTGTTGCTTCATGAGACAGGTGGTACAAGTAGAGACCATTATTAGAGCTAATGGAGTCCAAAGTGAGAACCAAATGCTTGAACAGAATTTGTGCCTCCTCATTGTCTATCCTGGGGGAGGGGACTTGATCTCAAAGACTGGTTATCTGAATAGAACTGATTCATAGGACAGTGTTTTCTAGCTTCTCATCTGTCCTGGCAATTAGGAGATCTGCATATTTGTCCTATGCCTACTGTTGACACTTGTTGTGACCTTGTGTAGCTGTGTTTCCCACTCTGGGTCACAATTTTTCCATTAGTAAGAAATATTTTAGCTCTGGAACTTTGTGTTTCTATGGCTCAAGGACATGACAAGGATTTTCATGTGGAGATATTGCAATCCTAAATATCCCATCAAATCATTGTGAAGGAAGCTCATATTTACAAAAGGCAGGTCTAATTACTTGTCTTTCAAACCTGTATGGTTGTACCACAAAAGGGGCCAATTGGCCCCATCTCCATGACAGGGAAGGATAGAGATGAATTGCTTTATAAAGGCATTGCTGGGCCAGCCAAATAGCTCAGCAGATTAAAGCATCTATAAGCAGGTGCAGAGGCCGGGGTTTCAATCCCTGGGCCTGCCTTGCTGGCCCTGCTCGTGGGATGTGCTGAGACACTGATTGAGACTGGGCATGGTGGTGCGTGCTTGTAATCCCAGCACTGGGGAGGCTGTAAACAGAAGTGAATGATTATGAGTCCAATCTAGTAGCGAGACCCTGAACACCCTGTATATACTTCCCTAAAACACAAAACTAATTAATTGAGGGCATTGTTATCAGGAATGAAAACAGGATAATCGGTCTGGAAAACAATTTGGCAGTTTCTCAAAAAGTGAAGCATATAATTGCACTCTATGGCATTTTATTTATTTATTTATTTATTTATTTATTTTTCATTTCCTTTTTTAAAAATTTATTTTTTGTTGAATAATGTCATACAAATATCAATGAAATACTTTCCAAGCTGATTAATAGGACATTTTCAATAATTAATACATTGCACATTGTTGTTTTCTCAGGAGTCATCCACAGCATAAGAAGCAGCTAGGACATCCCTTCCAAACACTACTATTACAAGTCCTTCCTCTCACTAAGCCAAGTGAAGGCAGCTGTACATCTATCCTAACTATTCTGTATATACAAATACAAAATGGTCCTTCCTCTGTATCCCCCTCTCCAGTACAGTCTTGTCAGAGATGTGTATTCTATTGGCATCTAAATATTATAGGTGCTGGAATTCAGCAAAACAATCCAACACAGTCCAGTAGTTCACAATAGTAGGGAGTTGTCCACAGAATTTGTTGACTAAAGCCTTTTACAGCTCAGCATATTAATATGGCTTTACTTTATATACTTCATTTTTATACTTTTCTGATGGATGGTTAAGACCAAGATAAACAAGACCTATGTAACAAGAGATGTAACATTTGTATCTGATAAGGTCAGTCAAGTCCCCTCAGGATTTATTCTGAAACCCTGTACTGCAGTTTGTAGATCCTTTGTCAGTGCCAGCCTTGTGGATGAGTCACGGCCATTGCTTGACCAATTTGCTTTCTGAGAAAGGCTGAGAGAATGTTTTCTCTCCATGTGACTCTCCTTAGGCACACTATACATCATTGATCACATTCCTCTGTGGCTCCATAATCTCCTTGATCAGAAAATTTAGGGCACAACTGATTTACATGATGTTACAGTATGGGTTCTCCTATGTCCTCAGTCTTCACTGATCTTAAAAGGCTAGGGGCAAAATGTTGGCAGACTTTGCAGCCCTTCCTTTTCTCCAATTTCTGACCTGCAAACTTAGGTTGTTAACTCTCCAGAAGAGAAGCTTATTATTACCCAGCAACATATGCAGTTCGGTTTACCCTAACTATCTGTCTAATTATCGAACATCTTAGGCATAACATGGAACAGGTATCTTCCATCAAGTATTGATGGGTTAAAATTTAAGCCCTTACAGAATATGAAGAAAAAAATTTTAAAAATAGGAATAAACATATTTTTACACAGAAATTTAGAAATCTAACCATATACAACATTGTAGCAGGATAGTCCTGTGACACTATTTTTCTTTTTCTTGTGTCTTTTTTTTTCATTTATTACCCATTTTAAAAAGAAAAACAAAAAACAAAAACAAAAACCCTTTTATTTGTGAGACAGTATGGTAATAATTGGAATGTCATGACAAAAAGTTTGTATTTAGAAGACCAGAATGACAGGCATTCCAAGTGTGATCCTTCTGTTATACATTGCTATCTTTAGTGCAGTTGCTTGGTTCACAGGTATCAGCATATATATTTAATCAGTTTGAGAATCCTACCAATTGACTGCTAGTTTCAAAAACCTGCTGATGTTTCTCAGGAACATTGCCTTGCCCATCTTGTGCATACAAAAGTATGGCTTTGTCCCTGTCCTGTCCCAGCTTTTATCCTTACCCTGACCTCATTGTCCAGTCCTCAAGTTCTTGATTTCCTTTTAGTTGTGCTATACCTTTCTATTTGTATTTCTTCTTTTGATTTCTTATACTAAGGAGACTATATGATATTTACACATGTGGATCTGGTTTATTTCACTTATGAGTATATACTCTATGCCATTTTAACAGATAAATAAAAATTCACATTTACAAAAAAGTACATAATAGCTTTATATGTTATATGAAAAAATTGAAATAACTCAAATGTATTTCCAAAAGTGAATAAATAATGCTTAGTATAACTATACCATAGAATACTGTTTTGCATGAAAAAATGAGCCACTAGTATGTGCCATTCTGATGAAGTTAAAGACAATTATATCAGGTGAAAAGTCAACCCCAAAATGTTTTACACTGTAAGATTCTATTTATATGATAACTTCAAAAGTGACAAAATTGGGGGCCAGGGATATGGCTCAGTAGAATAAGTGCTTCCTTGGCAAGTACAAGGACCTGAGTTCAATCCCAGGTTCCACAAAAAAAGTGACAAAATTATAGTGATAGAGAACAGACAGGGAGAATGAAATTCAAGAAAAGATCTCAGTGGTCAGCAGCATTTTCACTTATTAGCTGCTCATTAGATGTAGAAATTCTACTTCACTTGATGTATTTGAGCATCTGGAGTAACAATATCTATTTAAGAGAACTTTTTTTCTGCACATCACTGCAGTTAATTATTTTTCACCTGAAGCAGTAGACATTTCTAGTGTATTTCTTCTAATATGCTACATATCAGAAGGTGGCATTTGGTAGTTTGGACATGAATTTAAATTTTATTTGGCAGTATAGAGAATATCTCGTGCCACTCCCTTCATTTGATTCTTGAAGATTTTGTGTATCATGTCAGATCAAAAGCCATCTAGTCTCTGGGTACAAATCTAATGCATTCCCTCACAACTTAAACAATTTCATCTCAGAATAGCTTCAGGCTATTGGAAAATGTTTTCTTATTTCCCACCCTAGGGCCTCACAAAATTCATATTGTTTTCCAGCATGCCAGAAAGCAGTTGCTGTTGAGTTACCAATGAGGTTCAGTTTTTTCAATTGAACTTGTTTTTTTCTATATCTATTCTTTTCCATAGTTGATTCTGTCCAAGCCTTTGTCATAAAATATTATGCATAGGCTAAAACTTCCCAGAATTATATTTCTAGACCTGTCCTTTCTGAACATATTTCTATATTCAATGATCTAATTGACTTTTCACTTGGATGTCAGAAAATCTCTTGCATCATAATCTCACCCAAAATGATTCTCTTCCTCAATAGGATTCTTTTCTATGGTTCTAATCAGTGAATGGTACTATCATTCTTCTAGAGATCTGCTAGCACTTTTTTTTTAAGGGTCCACAGGGTGTTAAGGGTCTCACTACTAGATCAGAATCATAGTGATCCACCTGTGTTCAGCATCCCAAAGAGCTGGGATTACAGGCGCATGCCACCATGCCCATTTTCAATTGCCATCTCAGTGCACTCCGGGGGCGGGGCTGGTACCGCAGGCCAAGGATCGAACCCTAGCAGCTGTGTCTGCCTAAGCAGGTACTTTAATCTGCTGAGCTATTTGGCCTGCCCTAAATTTGTTTTAGATAGCATATTTTTTTTGATAAAGGTCTTCCAGAGATCTGGATATAATACTGATATTGTCTTCTTTGCCAACCAAATGTCTAGTTTAGTATAATGACCTATCAATATTTACCTCCTAAAAATCTACTAAATGCTATTGTTTCCAAAAATGATATTTCCAATTTGTCTGCTACAGCTCTATTTTCTCATTTGGGTTACTAAAATTATCTCTCAAAATTATATATGAATTTATAAATTCAACCTTTATTCTTTATCCTGCAGCCAAATATTTTTCCCAATCATGAATCTTACCAGTTCTCCCACCTCTACTCATTTCTAGAAACACTTTTACAGCTTTTTTATATTACTCTTAGGATGAAGAGGGAAATTCTTACAATATAAAAGCCTGGAAGTTTCTGAATGGCTGATATGGTTTGTATGTCTTGAATGTTCCCTAAAGATTGGTGCTGGGACAATGATTACAAGCACTAGAATTTTGAGAGATGGAGCCCTTTCATTCAGTTGGACATGCACTCTTAGAAGAGGTTATGGGGCTTCCATCTTTCCTTGGGTTCTGTTTCAATATGTGATTTCTTCCTCTTGAAAATGCTCCTGCCATTGGCCATGAGATGCTCACAAGAGTTGAGGTGATGCTGGTGGCATGTTATCAAATCTGTAGACTAGTGAGTTAAATAAAACTTGTTCCTTATAAAGTTAGTATGCTCCAAGTATTATATTAACCCCACATGGATAATTATGCTAGCCTACATGTCCAGATCTTTTTTCCATGCTTTTCTTCTGATTTTCTGGTCTCAGTCTAATTATTATTTTCCTTCAATGAAATGTGATTTCTTTTGTTCTAGGGCCTCTGCGTGTCCTGTTGTATTTGAGGGGCTTTTGCCACCTCCCTGCATACATTTATGATTTATCTGGTTACATTTTTCTCCTTTCTTTAAATTATTGACTTTCTACCCAAAATTCTATTACAGAATGATCCCATTTTTGTGGGGAGTTAGTCCATGTTCCTAAAATATACAAATTCTTTAATTTAGGTTTTTAGAATTAAATTTATTGGTACATTAGATAAATAGATAAAGGGATAGATAGATAGATAGATAGATAGACAGATTCATCATAGGTATTATTTATATCTATACATTATTTGCCTTAATTCTTTTTTATCATTCTCCTCTCCTTTCTTTCTTTTACAAATTGTTTTTTTAATCTCCATCTACTCTTGAGCCTCACTCTTTATCTTAGTTCCCTTCTCTTTTACACTCTTCATTTCCTATTGTATTTTATGATTTTCTTTTTATATTGGGGTTTCTGATATAAGAGAAACTATGTGCTATTTAATCTTGTATGTATGATTTCTTTCGCTTAATATTTTTTTAATTTTATTTATTTTTATATGTGTGTGTGTGTGTGTGTGTGTGTGTGTGTGTGTGTGTGTCTGTGTGTGTGACCAGTTCAGCCCACCAGGGGGCGGGCCTGGCTGGCATGTGGTGCTGGGGGATTGAACCGCGGTCCCTTTGCTTTGCTAAGTTTGTTCTAAGTAGGTGCTTTAGACCACTGAGCCATCTCACCAGCCCCTCTTTCACTTAATATTATGTTCTCAAGTTGCATGCATTTTCCCAAAAATGACATTTATTCCTTCTTAATAGCAGAGTAGTACTCCACAGTGCATAAATACCATATTTGCTTTATACATTCATTTGTAGATGGTCATAAAGTATAGGTCCCTTTAAAGGTGTAGCTATTGTGAATTTTAGTGCTATAAAACAATATATATTTTTATTACAATATGTCTTTAATATTTTGGGGAAGAAACATAGGAGAGGAATATCTGGATTGAACAAAATTTCTACTTTTAGTTTGAAGAATATCTAGACTGATTTCCACAGTGCTTTTACTAGTATACGTTTATGCCAATAATATAGAAGAGATCCCTTTTCCTGTCAGCCTCTCCAACATTCGGTATTATAAGGTTTAATGATGATGATTATTTTTTCTGCAGCAAGATAGAATCTCAGTTTGGCTTGAATTTTCATTTCTGTAATGGCCAAAGATATGGAACATTTTTTGTGTATGTATTGGCTATGTATACTTGTTAGAAGTGTCTTTATTTTAATTAACCAGTTTTAGATTTGGTCTTTCATTTTGGGAGAAATCTAATTTTTGTGGTGCTTTATATATTCAATATATAATTTTTCCATCTGAGGAAAGGCTGGAAAATATTTTTATCATTTTTACATTGTCTCTTCAATCTGTATTTTGTTTCCTTTGATGTACAGAAAATTTTTAATTTTCTATGATCCTATTTGTTAATTCTGGATGTTTCTTGTGATATTTCTTGTGAAATTTGCTTTCTTTTCAAAATGTCTTTGTTTATCTTTACGTCTTCCTACAGATAAAGTCTGTTTTGACACTTATATCATTAATCTATTTTGATTTTAGTTTAGCACACAGGACGATATGTGACCCTAGATTCAATTTCTGCATGTGGATAACCATTTTATTAAGGAGACTATCTTTTCTCCAGTGAATGCTTTTGTCCACTTTGCCAAAGATCATATATGTGAATGTGCCAGAGTCTATGTTTACATCCTCTAATCTGGTCCATTGATACACACATCAATTTTTGTGACAGTGTCATATTGTTTTTATCAATGTGGCTTCATAATATATCTAGAAGTCCAGGACTATTACGTTTCCTGCTTTGACCTTAATACCCAGGATTGATTTTGAGATTCTAGTTTCTTTCTAAATCCATTCGAATTATTTCTTCAGCTTATTGAGGGAAGCTATTGATATGTCACAGAGAATTATGTTAAGTTTGTATATCCATTTTGGAGTATGGTCATTTGAACTGTATTTGTTCTGCGTATCTTGAAACTGAGGCTATCTTTCTATTTTTCCAGTGTCGTCTCCATTTCCTTTTCAGAGAAATTTAGATTTTACTATTGATGCCTTTTGCTGCTATAGTTAGGTTAATGACTAAGCATTTAGTTTTTCTTGATGATGCTATGAATTTTATTGTTTTCCTAATTTATTTCTCAGTGACTTCATTATTAGTGCAGAGGAATGTTATTGATTTTTCTCTGCTGATTTTTCTAGTGTGCTATGTTACTGATTTTGGTTATTTATTCTAAGTGTCTTTTGGTAAAAAAAATAATTCTGAGTTTTCTATGTAGAGGAGTAATGATGGACTTATTGGAGATTCCAGTGACATAAGTGACCCACTGTACAATGCATAGCATAGGTTTTCCACCACTGATACAGAGGATCATATCATCTGAAAATACAAATAATTTGACCCTTTCATTTCCTATCTCTTTTTCCTTCGCTGTCTGGTTAATCTGGCCAATATTTTTAGTACAATTCTGAATAAAACTGGTGATAGTAGTTATCCTTGTATTGCTCTGGATTACAGATGAGATATTTTCAGTTTTTTCCTATTAAATGTATTGTCGGTAGGTTTGACATAAACAGCTTTGATCACATTGAGATAAGGTCCTTTTGTCCCTATTTTTTTCAGATTTTTAAAAAAACCATGAATGAGTGTAAGATTCTATCAAAGGGATTTTTGGTATTTAGTAGATAGATGATATCTATTATAATTGTGATGTATTACATTTATTGATTTGTGTATGTTGAATCATCCTTGAATCCATGAGATGAAAGTTACTTTCTCATGACATATGGTTATTTGATGATTTGTTGCAGTCTTTTTGCCAGGATTTTGTCAAATATATTTTGGCTCTGAGTTTATGAATGAATTTGGCTTATGGGTTTTTTAGTTTGATGTATCATTTTCTGCTTTTGGAATTAAGGGAATGTTAGCTTCCAGAAATGACTTTTAGAGTACAATTTATTTTTTAATGTCATTAAAGAGATTGGAGAGTACTGGCAGTAGATCTCTGAATTTCTTATACAACTCAGTAGTAAACTCACCATGACCTGTGCTTTCATTAATTGGTAAGGCTTTTTAAATTACTGTTTCAATTTCATTGCCTGTTATTAGATTTTTCATGATTTAAAATCTTCTTGGGGAGCTTCCTGCTACCCTGCGCTGGCAGGACCAGTCCCAGCCAAGGCGCAGAGGGGGCCGGACCCTCTCCCACCCCCTTGGGCCACCCCTCACCACTCCGCAGTACCTCCCCCAACCTGCCCAATGAGTAGGAATTTCTGCCGAGTTCCAGGAACCCCCAGACCCAGTCCTAGCCCAGGTCCAGTGAGTGTGCAGAGAGCTGCCTGCTACCCTGCACCAGTGGGACCAGTCTCAGCCCAGGTGCAGCATGGGCCAGACCCTCTTCCACCCCCTTGGGCCGCCACCCACAACTCCGCAGTACCTCCCCCACCC
>NW_004524787.1:4234689-4245564 GCF_000260255.1 Octodon degus
TTGTTCTAATGGTGTTTGTAAATAGGATCTCAAGTCCGCATCTTGTACAGCAATTAACCACTAAGAAGAATATATGCGGTGTATTATTTGTTGAAACTGTCATAGCGATTTGTTTTGAAACTGTCTCATTGCTATCTGTTTATAAATAAAATTTTGAAAAAAATTTTCTTGGTTCAAATTTCATAATTTATATATAACTAGGAATCTAATAGATCAGTAGAAAAAGAAAGAAACAAACAAACAAAGAGGACAAAATAGATCAAAATTAAATAATTAAAGAGAAAATTAAATGAGAGAAAAATCCCCTAGAGAAAAAAAGTGGAAAGAAAAAAATTGGTTTTAAAATTCCTCTTTTTGAATGAATTGCTTCTTTCAAGAATATGTAGTCTTGGAATACAACAAGCCACAGTTTTCTACACTTAGCTTTATAGGATTTTAAGCAGACTGCTAGACTTAATGTCAGTACTTGTAGATCTATCTGTCTCTGAAAGCCACACACTGCTAGCCTGGTTTCTCACTGGCTTGAGGTAAACCTAGAGATTTAAACTTTTCAGGAGGATCTACATCTATCCTGCACCCTCTCTAGCACTATCTCTTGTGGCTCTCTCTCATGCAGTCACTGTGAGAAGCTAGCACTGGAAACTCTGAAGTGGATTTTCACTGTAATTGTTCTATGGCTCAGTTTTAAACAATCGTCCCCTTTCCAAATGTCCCCTGATTAATCACTTTCTAGCCATAAAGTGGGTGCTGCATTAGGTTTCTTCTCCAACTCTAACCCTCCTAGGAGTCAGTATCAGAGTAAAACTAACTGCCATTTTTGTAGAATAGCAGTAAGAATTGTACTTTCTTAGGGCTAGTACAAGTGGCTAGGTCTGTTATTTCTCCATGGGGTTTCTAATTCTCTGGGGTTTACCTTCTTTGCTTTAGACTGACCTTATCCATGATCAGTTTGGTCATGTGTTGGGACCTCTTCTGCCCCATGCCAAGGGGAAATATGACTCAGAGCAGGTTTACAGTTCATGGGTGGCTACACCCAGGACCTGGAATCCATGGGAATTAAGCACAAATGTTCCAGAGGGTAGGGTTTCATTTGTATGCTTCATGGGGGTTTTCTTCAGATTATAATTTGTGTGAATTTCTCAGGGTTGCTTTGCTTGTGATCTTGACTAAATCAAGTACCATGTTTTTAAACACTTAACTAAGACCATATGCTTCTTTTCACTGGTATTTATTCCTATTTTGACACTACTTCTCTACACATTAATTTGTCTCTCCTTGACTAAACTACAAGCTCAGTGAAATCAAATACAGAATTTGTTCATACAGCTGGCATATAGTACAAATTTATTATTTTTTAGTAAATGAAATTGATTAAATTCTTGAACAAGAAAGGGTCTGTTAAGAGTTAATGCTCACAAGATGTTTTAGGGGGAAGAAGAGAAGAGAAGAGAAAAAAGAGAAGAGAAGAAGAGAAGAGAAGAGAAGAGAAGAGAAGAGAAGAGAAGAGAAGAGAAGAGAAGAGAAGAGAAGAGAAGAGAAAAGTGAACATATTTTTCTGTGCCATGTAAGTGGGAAAATGTAAAAATAAAGACTTGAGAACCCAAAACATCTGAAAGATATCAGAAAGCCCATATTTCTAGTGAATCAACATGCCTTGGAATCTCTATTATACCAGGTGATTCCAAGTTTATCAGCAGTAGAAAAAGAAAAAGATATAATTAAGAACCATGGTCTCTTTGAAAATGTAGAGACCTGTAAGTCTCCTACTCTGACCTATCATCACCTTGTTAAATACAGTAGATGTTTCCTTCAGAGGGCATCTAATTCATTCTTTTACTGTAAATATGAGAAGCTTTTAACAATATTGCTATGACTTAAATATGAAGTGTCCATAAGACTTACGTATTGAGGCTTGATCACCAATGTAGCAATCTTCAGAGATGAGACCTCAAAATTGATTGGATGTTAAACTGATCAGCTGATGAGTTATACATTAGCTACTTTACCATTTCTGGAGCAAAATAACTTACACCTATAAATTAAAGAAAAGAAAGAAAGGTTTATTTTTACGTATTGTTTCCCCTACAATCCAAGCATATTCCGAAATCCCCACTTCTGAACACATGAGACTTTTGGGGATATGCTGGATCTGAACTATAGTAAGTTCATAGCTAAATGGGCTGTTGGTAAGTGGGGCCCAATTCCAGAAAATACTTCACAGGGGAATTACCTATTCACAGTGTATCTTGACCCTGGATGCATCCCCTTGTTCCATTTCCTTTTCTTCATTGCTGGAATGAAGTGAGCTGTTTTCCCATATGATACTCTGCCATGCCACAGAGGGCCTATAATAGAGCTGCTGATCATCAACTACAATCCTTGAAAGTATGAGCTACAATAAATTTTTTTCCTTTAAGATGTTATTATCAGGTAATTTGTCAGAGTGATAGGAAGCTAACATAAATGTAATGTAATATAGAAGCAAAACTACTATTAGACAATTTTAGGACCCAATTCTCCATGAAGTCACTCCAGCTCACCAATATTCCCTCTCTACCTTGGATATGAATTTATCATACCCTATCCTAGTATTTTTTCTTAAATGTCTGTGACATTACACAGTGGGCTTCTCAAAGCCAAAGGTGTGTTCTACTCATCTCTATATCACAGGATGGAAGACAAGACCTGCCACAAAACTGATACCTAATATGTCTTTTTAGATTAAGTAAATGAATGAATAAATGAATGAAGCAAACCCAGATCTTTAACTACCCAGTGCAGTTATCCCTTTGTACTACTTTTCCCTACCGAAATTCCCAAAACCAGAACCCTGGAGCTGATCTGTTTTTGGGAAAAATAAGAGGTCTCAATAATTTTTTTTTCTTTTTTTGGCCAGCACAGTCCACCCTGAGGGCAGGGCTGGACAGGCATGTGATATAGGGCGCTTTAGACCACTGAGCTATCTCGTCAGCCCAAAGCTCTCAATGATTTAGCAGAATATTTATGTAGATTTAATGTCTCACTTAATAGCCTTGTGATATTAGACATATCACACAAACCTCCAAGTTTCAGTTTTGGGATTATAAGATGGAACGATTGATTTCCACCCTGCTTGCTTTTTATATTTTAGGGCTTTGAGGAAGTGGTTTAAAATGCTCTTTTCCAGTTTTAGAATGCTTTCATATGAAAATGGAATCATGGTTTCACATGATCTGTTCTTGCATGTATGTGAGAGGAGTTGTGCTCTTTTTCCCTCTCTTACTCCCATTCCTCAAAGCTAATACAAGACTGTCTGACCTTTATCCACGAGCAAAACTGGAGTATGCACAGCAGAAACATCCCAGACAACTGATATAAAGGAGACGTTAAAAAGTCCCTCAGCAACTGCACTGAAGATAGCAATGTGTAATACTAGGGCCATGCTTGGAATTCTTGTCATACTCATCTTCTAAAAGCATACTGCTTCTAATGTCATATCAATTACTGCTATGCTCTCTCTAAAGTAAATGTTTGTTTAAGATAATATGGTAATACAAGGGCTTGCCTGGCAAACACAAGGGCCTGAGTTCAATCCCCAGTTCTACACATACACAAAATAATAATAATAATAAATGAAAACAAAAGACAAGCAAAAAATGTCATAAGACTGTCCTGTTACAATGTTGTACATTGTTATATTTCTAAATTTCTGTGCAAAATTTGTAATTGTTAATTTTTATGATTTTTAAATTTTTATTCTTTTTAATTTTTTTCACATTCTATACAGAATTTTTTTTTTTTGGTACCAGGGATTGAACTCAGGACCCTGCGCTTTCCAGGCAAGCTCTTATTCTACTGAGCTATCTCCCTGGCCTCCTGTACATATTTAAAGTTTAGTACATCAATGATTGATAGAAAATACCTGATCCATGTAAAGTCTAAAAGGTTGATATTTAGATAGATACTGATGTTAAGCTCAACAGCCTATGTTCTAGGGTAATAATATCATTAAGCTTTTCTTCTGGAGGGTTAACAATCTCAGTTTGCAGACCAAAAAATTAGAGAAAAAGAAGGGCTACAGGAATAGCCAACGTCGTGGCCCTAACCCTTCAAGGTCAGTGAGGACTCAGGACATAAGAGAACCTGTACTGTAACATCTTGTAACTCAGTGATGTCCCAAATTTTCTGATCAAGGAGATTATGGGGCCACAAGAGGAAAGTAGTTGATGATGTAGAGTGTGCATAAGGAGAGTCACATGGAGAGAAAACATTCTCTCAGGCTTTTTCAGAGAGCAAATTGGTCAAGCAATGGATGTGACTCATCCACATGGCTGACACTGACAAAAGATCTACAAACTGCTGTACAGGGTTTAAGGGTAAGTCCTGAGGAGATTTGACTAACCTTGTTAGATATAAAAGTTGCATTTCTTGTTATATAGGTCTTGCTTTATCTTGGTCTTAAGTATCCAGCAGAAATTATAAAAATGAAGTATAAAATGTAAGGTCATATTCATATGCTGAGCTGTAAAAGGTTCAAGTGAACAACTTCTGACATTGCCAGTCATGTGGATAACCCACTACTATTATAGACTACTGCACTATATTGGATTACTCTGCTGAATTCATGCACCTACAATATATGAATGACAATGGAATACCCATCTGTGACAAAAGTAAACACAAAAGGGTTATATAAATGAAGGACCATTTTGTATTGAAAAATATATATATATCTGTATATACAAAATAGTATAGATATACAGCTACTTTCTCTTTGTTCAATGAGAAGAAAGTTTTGAACTCATAGTGTTTAGACCAGATATCATGTCTGCATCTTTTACTATGAATAACTACTACAAAGGCAACAATACGCAATTTATTAATTATTCTAACTGTACTACTAATCTGTTTTGAAACTATCTCATTGCTACTCCTTTCTCAATAAAATTATTTTTTTAAAAAGCCATTTTTCCAATTTTCAGGAATCTCTGCCCTGATGAGGTATTGTTAATAATAGCAAAATAAAGAAAAAGGCCAAGTTGGCCTGGGGACAACAAATGTACCATCCACAAAAAACTTGGTAGAATGACTGGTATAAACAGCAATTTTTATGACTCAAATAGGGAAATAAAATATTACAAAATGTGTTTGTATAGTAAAACAGGCACCAGTATCATGAGTCATGTCATTACAAGCAAACTGATTAATTGATCTACTCTTAATTATTTAACATTAGAAACTGTACCACCTGTCAAGCCTTCTAGTGCTTATTACAATGAAATCACAGAATATGTGCAAGTTAAAATTTGTATTTTTTTATTATTTTATTGTGGTCTTAAGAAAAATTTTCCATAAAAAAGAGAAACTAATGTGCAGTTAGAATGGAAGCAGACAAAACTTTAGAACTAAAACATTAAGCTGCTTATGTGCCTTTGATCAAGTTCTTTCTGTTCTTTAGCCTCAGTTCTCACATGCTGTGATCACTGAGGTACTCTGTCTTGGGAAATCAATGCTTCTTTCTACTTTAGTAAACTCTAGAGCTCTTTATGAGGAATGGTTCAGTTAAAATGATTGGTGAGCCTGGGTAGGTATAGTAATTACACAGACTTTTTGCTTAGTAACTTTTGTATTTATACATTGTTTAGTTAGCTTTGGCTCCTAGTGACTTTTTGCCTCATTTATGTTTTTTTCTAATCCCTCACTCTCTAATAAGTGAGGAAAAGCCATGCTAGCTCAACAAGTGCAACCATATTAGCAAGCTACAATAAAAGGCATCTTGTTGACATGCCTCAGGGAAGTTAATGCCAGATTGCAAAGTACAGAGTATGCCAGCTTGCATTTCTCTTACGCCATCTATGGAAACTATAACAACAGATTGAATTGTGATAAAACAGAGGGTGATGCTTTCTTTTTTTATTTAAGCTGAATGAATTTTGACAAACGCTAAATATATTTCCTATACAGAGATTATGCCAAGGATATGAGAAACGATCAAGATGCAGATACTCCTTTCTAAAAACTAATGCTGTCACTAGAGAGAGCATGGAAAGAAGTTACCTAATATAAGGGAAAGAAATAAATGAATGGTGGGAAATGTAGCATAGTGCTGCCTGAGTTCACATCAAGGCGAGTGAGGCTTGGCATGTCTACCGGGGACAGATGGTACTGTATCATTAATATGACAGAAGAAAAACCTCTGTTTACCTGTTGACATCAAAGTCTAATGTGACTTCATTATGGATATTAAAGCGACCACGTGATAAGTTACCTACACAATTTATGTTGCTCAATTTATACCCTCCACTACAGGTTCAGGAATAAAACCTGATTGTAACAGTGATAAAGACTATAGCCAAAAAGAGCTCTTCTCTGACCTAGAAATTTTATTATTTTGCATTTTGTACTCTTTGTGGCAGTTTCTTGAAACTCCAAATTTTCTACTCATAATGATTTTTTATTCCTCTTTATTTTAATTTAAACAATCTATTTTAATGAAAACATGCTTTGATACCCAAATGAACCTCTTTACCCAGAATTCCTCAAACATCAGAATGATTCTCAAAATTTGATACACATTAGAATTATTTGAGGAGCTTTTAAAACTCCCATATTCTCAGACCAATAGAACAATCATGTGAATCTATTGGGAAGTCGTACTCAGGCATCAATAATAGTTAAAGCTATGTGGGTGATTCTAATTTGTGGCTGACTTGGAAACACGGTAGGTAGTTGAATTCCCTTCTATTTCCATTAAAATAAGCATCCTTTTAAAAACCATAGATGTCACATCTAGATTTATGATTGTCTTGCCATCAGCTGAGATTGAGAAAGTTCACTTAAGATTTAGGAAGCCTGAAGATTTAGGCAGCCTGAAGAAGAGACACAGAACAGTCGACTGGATTTGACATCTTTATTCTCAGATGTTACTCAGCCATGTGCACTTCTGTAGCAGTCTCCAGTTCCCTAACCCACTGATCTTTGTGCCAGTCTAGCTATACAAAGGGGTCTACGGTACAGTGGCTCCATGCCAGTAATGATCTTGTTTACACAAACTATTTATACTAGCCAGCAGTGACATTGGTTCTATCAGTTATTTGTACTAGTATGTCTGGAGGTGCTCCTGCATTGGAATTCTGTTGACTTGAACTAAAAGTCCTGTGAAAATTACCCCACCCCCCAGCCTGAACCATAGTGTAGCCATCTTGGACTTCATTTTACCCTACAAAAGTAAGTGAAATATGGTTCAAATGTTATGTGCATACCAACTGAATGAGGATCTTCTCAAAATGCAATTTTTTTAAATTAGTTTATCACTTATAGAAAAGTGGATGAAAGTCGTGACTGTCATGCTAGGTGAAATAAACCAGGCTCAGAAAGACAAATATCATGTTTTCTCTTGTATGCAAAATTTAACATACAAATAAATAAAGAGATAAAGATATGATGGGAAAATAGAAGGCAGACTCTTGGAGATAGTAATGGGGATCACCAGGAATGAGAGACAGTCAGGTAAAGAGATTGAAAAATAGGAAGATATGTTATATGCTTGTGTCAATTCCCCCAAATCAACACCAACTATTTTGTAATACATACCCAAATAATAAAAATAAATACATAAATGAAAATTTATAAGATGATATTGCACAAAGATAAAATGAAGGATATTAAACAATGCTGTGAATGCACAGTGATAATAATATCTTATTTTTTAAAAGTGTGTTCATTCACATAAACATATATGATCCTCACAGCTATCCTAAGAGGGTAGAACAACAAATATTATTATGCTTATTTTATTGCTGAGGAAATCAGGACTCAGAGATGATTGGTTACGTGTCTAAATTTATACAGGGAAAAGGGAACTGAGTGTGAACCAAAAACCCTCTTCTCTTGGCAGTAGAGAATAATGTTCTTTTCATTATACAAGAAACATTAAGATCAGCAATGTGGAAGAGGGAGGGTGAGCATTCCTAGTATGAATTAGTTTGTTCAATGTTGCCTTTTCAAAATGCAGAAACATAACACAATAATAACTTGCTTAAATCTCCATTCATCAGCTAAAGGAAGATGACGAGCAGATGGCTACTTGATGAACTCTTGTGAGAAGAATATGAATTATACCATTAAATTTATTTGAAATAATTTACTTTCAATGATAGAATCTCCCTGCCAAGCACACTACTTTCTCCTCACAGCATTGCTGGATGCTGCCTGAATTAATAACCTCACTTTTTTAAGACCAATTTCCCTCAGTTGTCTTGGCAATTAGTACTCTACCTACATAGGTAAGGTCCACTGTCACCAATAGCCAATACAAAATGTGTGGCTGCACTTTATGCCTTGCAGATCTCTCCAAGCTCCTAGGGCTCACCTGCTACAAGCAACTGAGGGGGACAAGGTATACAATGTCAGGATATCTTGAAAAACAATATGGATCATTGGGGCCTGCCCCTTAGCTTAGTTGTTTAAGTGGCTGCTTCAACAAAGCAGTCAGCCTCAAGTTGCTGTGGTTCAATCCCCACAACTCCAGCCAGCCAATCATGTCCGGAAAGCATTCTGAGCCAGCAAAAAAACCCAAAAAAACCCCAACAACAACAAAACAAACAAAAAAACCAAAAAAACAATATGGATCTGGATGAAAAAATGACTAAATAAGCGAATATAACTTAGATTTTATTCAGCCTGACTTGTGAATGAGAGCATCTCCCTTACACATTTTGAATCTCACTTCCCTCCCAGGAAAATGACTATATAACTTTATATAGCTGTCAACTTACTTTGTTTCATCAAATTACATAAAGATTAATAAAGTACTGAATGTATTGTAAAATGCCCTATACCATTGAAGGTAAGTATGATTACAATCTTTTTGACTTTTTGAAGATGAGAACTCTCAAACTATTTTCTTTTGCTTAATGTCCTTTGTCCTTCTATTGACCTTCTTTTTGTTTACTGACCACTCCAAACTTATTCTTATCTCAGGGCCTCTGTACTTGGTGTTCCTTCCACTTAGAAGGCCTCCATTTCACCTTCTGGTGTTGCTTGATGAATTCACCCTCATCATTTAGGTTTCAACCCAAATATTTCCTTCCCTGATTAGATTAGTTCATCCACTCTGATGAGCAACACACACACCAGCCTCTTTCTCTGTATCACTTTATTATATATTCTTCATAACATTTGCTATGATGAAATATTGCATTGTTTATATGATCCCTTATCTATGTGATTCATCACTTTATGGAATGTAGATTTCATCAGGATAGAATTTTTTTTGACTGCTCAGCCCACCTTGAGGGAGGGGCTGGCATGACACATGGTGCCAGAGATAGAAATGGGGTCACTTGCACTTGTCTAAGCTTGCCTAAGCAGGCACTTTAGACCACTGAGCTATCTCGCTGGCCCGAAGATCTATATATGTGAATAGTGCTGGGTAAATAGTGGAAATATATTGTTTAGAAAGTTTGGTTTCATGCTTAGAGTGCCTGTCATTCTGGTCTTCTGAATACTGGCTGCTTGTCATGACATGCCAGTTGCTGCTGTGCTGTCCCTCGGATAGATGACTGTTCAAAAAGAACGGGGTGGTGAATGAAGGCAGGAGACAGGAAAAGGAATGATGTGGGATTGTTCTGCTACAAGGTTGTATATGGTTAGTTTTCTGGACTTATGTGTAAACATAAGAATTATATTATTCTTTATGCCTATTTTTAAAATATATTTTAATTTTTTAAATGCTTTTTCATCATATTCTGTAGGGACTTAAAGTTCAACATATCAATACTTGATGAAAAATACCTGTCCCATGTTCTGCCTAAGATGTTTGATATTCAGACAGATAGTGAGGTTAAGCTTAATAGCCTAGGTTGTATGGTAATAACAATAAGCTGGTCTTCTGGAAGTTTAACAACCTATGTTTGCAGACCAAAATTAGAGAAAAAAGAGGGCCACAAGGAAAGCCAACATTTTGGCCCTAGCCTTCCAAGGTCAATTAAGACTCAGGACATATGAGAACTTGTACTGTAACGTCATGTAACTCAGTAATGTCCCAAATTTTCTGATCAAGGAGATAATGGGGCCACAGAGGAAAGTGATCAATGATGCAGAGTGTGCCTAAGGAGAGTCACATGGAGAGAAAACATTCTCTCAGACTTTCACAGAGAGCACATTGGCCAAGCAATGGCCGTGACTCATCCACATGGCTGACACTGACAAAGGTTCTACAGTCTGAGGTACAGGATCTCAGGAAAAATCCTGAGGAGATTTCACTGACCTTATCAGATCCAAAAGCTACAACTCTTGTTGCATAGGTCTTGCTTTGTCTTGGTCTTAACCATCCAGCAGAAAAGTATAAAAAAAAGTATAAGGAGTAAAACCATAGTGTTATGTTGAGCCATAGGGGACTCAGGTCAACAATTTCTGACACTGCCAGTGAAGCGGAAAACTCAATACTATTATGGACTGCTGGACTCTTTTAGAATATTTTGCTGAGTTAACACACCTATAATATTCAAATGACAGAACTAAACAAATAGGGGATACAGATGAATGTCCATTCTGTATCTGTGTATTCAAAGTGGTTAGGATAGATATATAGTTACATTCTCTTAATGAATAGAGGGATTCATTCTAATAGTGTTTGTAAATAGGATATTACGTCTGCATCTTGTACAGCAAATAACCACTAGGAAGAGAGTATGCAATATGCTAATTATTGAAACTGTCCTACCAATTTGGTTTGAAACTGTCTCATTGCTATTTGTCTGTCAATAAAATATGGAAAAATAAATAAATAAAAGGAAATATTTGGCCGGGGAGATGGCTCAGTAGAATAAGCTCTTCCCTGGCAAGTGCAAGGGCCTGAGTTCAATCCCCAGTTCCACCAAAAAAAAAAAAAAA
>NW_004524787.1:4245664-4251647 GCF_000260255.1 Octodon degus
TATATATATATATATATGTAAAAGAAGGTTTGGCAAATAATGTGGCTTTCACGTTTAAGGTTAAGGAAGATAATTTGTTTGGTAATTTGTTGTAACTATGCTCAATTTCTTATATCCTCCATTCCTAAGGCCTAGTGCCAAAGTGGCTATGTTTCCAGGGATACAGCAAAGACTAAGGGCACTTCTTCCAGCTATTATTACCTTTGTTTCAGTATCTATTATATTGTGATCATTGTTATCACATATAAGGTATCACTAAGAACCACTTTCCCTACCCATCTCATATTCATTTACAGGGGCTGAAAGCAGATGATCAGCTACTTCTTTGGTTATTTCAGCACCTTTTAAAAAATATTTTTATTAAGAACCAAATAGCAAGGAGACAGTTTCACAACCGATTACTAGCACATTTTCAACAGTTAATACATTGCATATTGTTGTCTTAGTGGTTTTTCATTGTACAAGATGCAGACCTGATATCCTGTCTCCAACACTATTAGAACATACCTCTCTATTCATTGATTTAAGAGAATGGAGCTGTATATCTATCCTACCTATTTTGAGTATACAGATAAAAATGGTCGTTCACACCTTGACTGAAGTTTTAAATATAAAATTCAAAAAAAGGCTTTTTTGTGTGTAATGATCATAATTGCAAGATGTTAGAGTTAGAAGAATCCTTAGAATATTGACTTAAAAAAAGAATATTGACTTCAACTTCACTGTACAGACAAGGAAACAGAGATAAAGAAGTAGCTAAGCATAAACCCTTTATTAAATTAGACTACTTAACAAGTTAGGAGCAAAACAGGTTTTTGAGCTCACTGCTCACAACTAAATCACAACTGTGAAAGACAAAATTTGGAATATTGTGTTCTGTGAACCAATAGAAGTGTGAAGATTTGAGGCCAGGGAGAAAGCTAAGTAGAATAAGCATGGGGTCCTAAGTTCAATCCCCGGTACCTCAAAAAAATAAATGAAGTGAAGACTTATCAGATGTCTCTCATGAATTTTCTTTTTCTTTTCTCTTCTTTCTTTTCTTTTTTTTTTTTTTTTTTTTTTTTTTTTTTTTTTTTGGTGGTGGTACCAGGAATCAAACTCAGGACCTTGTAGTTGCCAAGCAAGCACTTATTCCACTGAGGTATCACCCCGACCTCTCATGAACTTTCAAGCTTTCAGATTTCATGATTAGAGACAGCTAAACTTAATCATTTATTTGTTTATCTATTCTGCATATTTTTCTTGAAGACCTACTTGTCACAAGGAAGAAGTAGGACTACATGTGACAAGAAAGAATCTACCCATCATCAAACTGTTTTTTCTTTTCAGTGAGGGAGAAATAATATATACTAATGAAATAGAGATCATAATCAAAAACACAGAAAATTGGGAAAACTGTAGGCACGGAAAAGAGCTCTGAAGTAGTCGGTAGTTAGGAAATCAGGGCTCTAGGCCCAACACATCCTCTTTAGCTATAGATCTTCCTTCTCTTGATCTTTCTGTCTCCATGTGTGAGAAAGCACCATTCAACTCCTTGTTTTCTTCCAGTTGCACTCTCTTTTGGTTTTGTAACTAAAATCTTAAAGGAATACAATATAACTACCTCAAAGAACACTAACATAGTAAATTACACATAGATCATTTCATGATATCCAGTTTAATGGAAATGGGAAACTGAGGAGACAGAGTCTAGGAAAAGAGCAGAAATCTGAGTTCCTTGTTCCAGTAAGCAGCTTTCTTTGAGCTTCAGGTCTATGTATACTGTGGAGGCTGGCTTAGCTGGGCTCTCAACACAGCCCCTCTATGACTGTTGCTCAGCTTGTGCATAGTTGTGAATGATCTGCAAAGACTGAGAGGATGCACTTTTATAGCTGCACAGTTCTCAGGACTGGGAGCTTTCTTGCCTGTAATAAGAGTTATTTGTCATTTTATTACAGGCAGCAAGGTTAGATGGAAATTTATTCATAGTCAGAGTGGGACTGGGCACTCAAGGAAGTCAGCAGAAATTTAAAGACATCAGAATTGTTCCTGGGGTCCCCTCAAAAGAAGGCCAGGCCTCAAGATAAAGTCACCATGGCTACACTTGCATACTTTCCCAAGGAATAAACAAAAATTTGATACAGCAGGAACTGAACTATAATGAGTACCACTAGTCCTTTAAGTCCAGATAGGCATCAGGTGGGTAATCAGAACACTGGGACCAATTCGTTCCAGAAATGTTTCAAATGTAGAAGTCAGGTAAGCCAAGATTAATGTTATTAGCTACATACCCTTATTATGTGCCTTGCTTCCCTACTGGATCAATACCAGCTAAGCTGTTATACTTATAATCATATAAGTTGATTATAGCTTGACCTACGTTGTACCTATATTGGGACTTTCGCTGTATAAATTATTCCTGACACACAGCATTGGTAACAACCCATTTGCAATCTTTCCTGTCTCTCAGGAGCTACTCTTATTTTCTAGTTACTCATCTCTCATTGTTGGGACAAATACCTGATACTCAAAATGAAGGAAGGACAAGTTTATTTAGCTCACAGTTACTGAAGGTTTCAGTCTATATTCAGTTGGCTCCAAGGCAGACAGGTACATGGCGGAGGGCAGCACTTCATGGCAGCAGAAGGCAATGAAACAGCAAGAACAAAAGAGAGGAGTAACACAATAATGGCAATAGAGACCAAGTCTCTCTGTTTCTCTTATGTTGTATTCAGGCTATCCGTCTGAGACTAGATGTAACATTTACACCCATAATCCCAGAAGTACTCAGACCCATAATCCCAGTAGGTCACAAGTTAATCACAAACTCTAGAAGTAGGTCTGCCCCATGACTTACATGAGGCTTTAGGGGAAAAACTAGACACAAACAATAGCGCCTATTCTCCAATAAACCTTTCCCACTCCTAACTTCCTTTGTCCTTTGGAATTTATTCTTTGATTTCTGGAGACACAATATTGGAACATCTGACATCTAGCAGGTTGGAAGATATATTTCTCCTTTGCCAGTTTCGTCTGCTCAAGAAGAAATACTACTGAGTTCTCATTTTTCCAATCCCAGCACATTCTTCTTCAGGTACACCGAGTACATTTCTGGGGTTATTAGTCTGAGGTTTTCCTCTGTGTCCAGATTTCATTATTTTTTTAATTTTTAAAAAATTATTTATTTATTTGATAATAAGCTTCTCTTCTGGAGGGTTAACAAGCTAAGTCTGCAGACCAAAAATTAGAGAAAAAGAAGGGCTGCAAGGACAGCCAAAATTTTAGCCCTAGCCTTTTAAGGTCAGTAAAGACTCAGGACATATGAGAACTTGTACTGTAACATCATGTAACTCAGTTGTGTCCCAAATTTTCTAATCAAGGAGATTATGGGGCCAAAGAGGACAGTGAGCGATGATGTAGAGTGTGCCTAAGGAGAGTCACCTGGTGAGAAAACATTCTCTTGGGCTTTCACAGAGAGCACATTGGTGAAGCAATGGCAGTGACTCATCCACATGGCTGACACTGGCAAAGGATCTACAAACTGCAGTACAGGGTTTCAGGATTTGACTGACCTTATCAGATAAAAAAGATACATTTCTTGTTATATAGGTCTTGCTTTATCTTGGTCTTAACCATCTAGCAGAAAAGTATAAACACAAAGTATAAAAAGTAAAGCCATGGGGGCCGGGGAGATGGCTCAGTGGAATAAGTGCTTCCCTGGCAAGCACAAGGGCCTGAGTTCAATCCCTGGTTCCGCAAAAAGAAAAAAAACAAAAATAAAAAGTAAAGCCATATTAATATGCTGAGCTGTAAAGGCTCAAGGCAACAACTTCTGACATTGACAGTCTTATGGAAAACCCAGTACTCTTATGAATTACTGGTCTTTATTGGAATATTTTGCTGAATTCACACACCTATAATATTTAAATGACAGTGGAATACCCTTCTTTGATAAAACTAAACAACAAAAGGGGATACAAATGAACAACCATTTTGTATCTGTATATTCAATATAGTTTGGATAGATATACAGATACTTTCTCTCAATTCAATGACTAGAAAGATTTATTCTAATAGTGCTTGTGGACAGGATATCATGTCTGCATCTTGTACAATGAATAACCACTAAGACAACCATATGCAATGTATTAATTATTGAAACTGTCCTACTAATTGGTTTTGAAACTGTCTCATTGCTATTTGTTTCTCAATAAAATTATTTTTAAAATAATTTATTTGTTCATTTATTTATTTGCCACAGCTTCTCAATACACAGGTTGGACTCATACTGTTCCCCCTGTCTCAGCCTCCCAAGTGCTGGGATTAAAGCCTTACACCCACATACCAAGTTTAGTGATGTGCCCAGGGTTCGTAGGCCAGCATAGCATGTGGTACCAGGGATTGAACTCATGTCTTTCGCTTACCAGGCAGGCACTTAGACTGCTGAGCTATCTCCCTAGCCTTAAAATGGACTTTAGAGTCTCTTTGGAGATGAATTTGAGGTGTATATGATACAGTTTTGCTTTGTTTTGTTTTGTTTTTTTATTAATTTGTACAGCCATTCAGTGCTAAGGCAGGGGATAGAGCATAACAAAGTCTCTGTCCTAAAACCTGGATGATCATTTCATTTTGATTGTATCATTCAGTCTCAAACCCTTGTGGAAAGGCTGAATTCAACTGAGAGTGGATGAATTCTCATTTTCCAGAATCCAGTTTCTGATCTTAAAAGGAAGAGTGGAGAGGGAAAAGGAGAAATAAAGACTGAAGGAGTGGAGGGAGAATAGGTGATGTGTCAGGAGTGGGGTGGGCAGATAACTTGAAAAGATAATATAAATTGATGTACTTATTCTATTTTCTACTGGTACCAAGAAGCTTTCTTTTTTCCATTAGTCATTCATCTAACTATTTTCTTCAGTTCTCAGCTACCCCAACTCCATGGAAATTCTCAGACAAATGTATGGGAGCCATACTCTCCATTCTAATCCTTCCTTTATTTTCATGCCCCTGGGAAAAACCAAAAACATTTTCTTCCTTTCTGTCTTTACTCCTAATTTCTGGGAGATGGATGGTGAAGTTTAGGCCTCTTAGTATCTTTCTTTTCTTCCTAATTTTATACCGGCTTTTCAACTCCTGGTTCAAATGTTAACTTCTTTGCAAAGCCTCCTCTGCTCTTAACCTATGGTATTTGCTCCTATAGTACTGACAGCACATCTTATACCCTCCTGGAATGAATTAACTGCTTCCTGCGTGGTATTTTTTTCTTTAATACAATTGTTAACTGCTCAAGAAGAAAAACTACTGAGTTCTGATTTTTCCAATCACAGCACATTCTTCTACTGAAGTTTCACTTTGTGTCCAGATTGCAAGGTTTCAGGTAACTCATGTGTTTTAAGACTTGCAGGTCAAGAAAAACTCACACGTTCACCAGGATCCAGGATGGAGAAACAGAGATAGCAGTGGAATCATAAGTTTGAGAATGCTATTATGATACAATGTATATCACTTATCTCTTCATCAAATCCAACCTTACAATGTTGTTGCATGGTGCACTCACTTGTCCTTTGAGAACCCATATTTGAAAGATGCAGGATCTTGATTCAGGGAGGGCAAAAAGGGTAGGAACTATAGTTAACAGGCTTAGCAATCTTGACCTACATGTTCATATCTGATGCTCTCACATATGCCCCTGCACTGTACTTCTTTTAATGTTTGGCAAAGACTTATCTTAAGTACCTGTTAACACATTCTTCATTTGATAGTACATCTTAATCCCTTTTGGGCCTTCAAGAAGCCTGCTGAGGATCAAGTACAGAGATGATTCCCCCAGCTGATGTCCCTTGACAAGCTTCTTCTGGAAACTGATGTAGAGGGATCCACTGGAGATCAGTGATTCTTAGCCTGATTCTGTATCTGCTGTAAGATGAAGCTGTCTGATAGAGTCAGTACTTATTAAAGTCCTTCAAATGTGTTTGGTTCTGTGTCTCAGGCTACTCAGGCAATATAT
>NW_004524787.1:4251752-4263249 GCF_000260255.1 Octodon degus
TTTTGCGGAACCAGGGATTGAACTCAGGCCGTTGCGCTTGCCAGGGAAGTGCTTATTCCACTGAGCCATCTTCCCAGCCCTGTTATTTTTATTTTTGAAGAGACTACAAAATAGTATTTAAAAAGAAATAATACAAATGATACAGAATTTCACTAAATAAATATGAATTTGACAGTATTTGTTGCATTGCATAGTGTTCTCTTCAAATTAGTTGTTCAGATTACCAGATATATGCATGCAAAATTGGAAAAAGAAAGAAAAAAAAACTTATTTCTTAAAAGAAGTTATCTATATAATTTCTTTAAGCCTAGGTCCATATTCAGAAGGCTTAACTTGCACTGAAAAAATCAGCATTTAGATTTTGGCATCAGCTATGCACTGTTAGCCTGTCAGTCACCATCTCCCTACATAGCAGGAGCACCCTCAAATTAGCTAGTTGCACTATGCTTAGGTATCTGTCTCAATTTCTACTTTATTGATGTGGCCAGGTTTTGCACACATGTATACACACGTGTGCATGTGCACGCATGCGCACACATCCCCCCCCCACAGAAGTTGGCTTGTTCCTTCAAGGTTGTGTCATGGTTTTCATGCCTAGATGGTGGTGATAATAGTAATGATGAAGGCAGTAATGTAATAAATTAATTTCTGCTTATGCCCTAATAAGTAGTTATTGATATTACTGACAGAAGGTGGCTCCATCTTAAGATGCTCTAAGAGAAGAAAGATATAGCTGTTATCTTCCTCCATCACCCCAGGAGGTAGAAGCTGACTAAAATGTCATGGAGCTTGAAATAAACGACAAAATTTCTCGGAAAGAAAGCTTGCTGTATAGCAAAACACTCTGAACTGCCACTTTTCAATTTTCACTACCAGTTCTGGCACTTCAGAGAATTTTAGGACCTTCCTTAACTCTTCCACTCAAGCCTCAGTTTCTCTACTTGTAAATAAGCAGGAGAAGGGTGAGTGACAATAGTCAAAGGGACACTTTCTAACAGGTCACTGCTGCATTCCCTTCAAACACCTCTAGAGAGGCAGCCCAGTGGCACTAGTTGTAGCTCAAATGTCTCTTGATGCCTCTGAGAGGTAATTTAGAATCCCATGGGGAGAGAAATCTGGGACCACCAGCCCTAGCTTCTTTTTCACTGCAGCTGCTATGACAGAGCTGCGTTTTTCTTTCTCTGCTGCTGCTTTAAACTCTGTCAGCATCAACTTACCGAAGCTTCCCAAATGCTAAACTTTCTTTGGTGGTACACCTGCCAACGAAACTGCCACAGTTCAGATCCCAAAGAGGTGCTTCCTGACTGTAGTAGCATTTTCTGACACAGTTCTGAGGTTAAGAAACCACAGCATCCTGCTGGGTTTATTCTGTTCTAGGCATCCCCCACTTAGGCTCTCTTATACTCCTTCAGTGATCCTTCCACATTTTCCAACTGCCTCATCTCATGTGAACTGGTACACCCCAAAATCTGTGCCAACCTTTCCAAGAGGAACCTTTCTGTACTGGTAACTAGTACAGAATGTGGTACGCAGCCGAGTCTCCACAGCTCCCTCTCAGTTCTGAGCCACAGTTCTTAATAGGTGCTTTGGGAACTGGTGCAAAAATGAAACCCAGAGTAAGGAAAAGCAGAGTTGATGAAGGCAGATTAGCGGGAGTGGGATAATAAAAGAGCCTTTAAATCTGGCTCTTCCAATTGCAGGAAGAGCCAGAGGAGCAGGAAAAGTAGGGAGTGTGAGATTGGAGCAGCAAACACTTTGCCAATGACTTTGGGGCTCCTGCCTGGATAGACAGGGCGGGGGTCATCCAGGGCTCCCTATTGGCTCCCGCGCCAGCCCTTAGATTTTCTATAAAGGGCTGCTGCAGAAAGCACAGCTGGCGCAGGCTGAGGCTGCTAGTGGCAACGCGTGGCTCCGCCTTGTTCACAGCGTCAGCCGGCCTTGGATCTGCAGATTTACCGACTGATTGAAGGCAAGAGAAATTGAGTCAGAACGACCCGACCCAGGACTACGCAGAGGAGAAGCGACGCCGGAGGTCTGCAGGTCAGAATAGGCAGTGCGTGTGCTCTCCAAATGAGCGGCGCATTCCGAGTCGGCAGCAGCGTTCACCTACCCCAAGCTCAGCTGCCCAGCTCAGCTCTACGCATTTGCCTATTCCACTCCTGGCTGGTTCACAGCGCTTCTTTCCTCTTCCCGCTTTAGATGCTGGAGAATGCCTTCTTAGCTCAGCGCTGCAGCTCACTGAGCATTTTGCCCAGCTCTCCAGCCAGGGCTTCACCGGTTCATCTCACTTTCCCGGGCGCTCCCTGACTTAATAGTTTAAGGACCTGACGGTCCTCCAAAGGCATCAGTCTGGAAGCCCCGACCGTAGAATCGCCCCTAGGGGCATTTAGCAACCCTGGCACCATGAGTTATGGGGATGAACTGACCCCTGAAGCTCTAAGTGTGCCTAGTGGTTTTGATGACCTGATCACCACCACCACCTCACAGGTACTGCAAGCCATGTGCAGTGCCGCCTCTGCGATTGGTCGAGCTGGCCAAGATAGGGTGCTCTCCATGATGGATAAGCTGCCAGACAGTATGTCAAACATTGGCGACCTGGAGGACCTGCCGGGTCTCCTAACTTCAGAAGTAGTGTCCCAAGACGAGCAGGTACAATTCTGGCTAGTGTTAGGGTACACCGTAGTGGTCTTTGCTGCTATCTTAGGCAACTGGCTTTTAAACCATGTAATTATGAAGTACAAGAAAGTGCACACCGCCAGTGGCCTCTTCGTTGTCAACATTTCTGTCACCAACATGATGCTGGCTCTTCTCAGCTCCCCGTTCACCATGGTAAGCTGGGTGAGAAGGAGGGTGGCTGGGAGCAAAATGAGAACTAAGGTACAACTTTGTACTTGTAATGGAGAGAGCAGTGTGTCAGAAAGAATTGCTGAAACCAGTTGCTTTGATTGGGAGACCATTTGCAGAGACTGGAGTGGCTGAGTACATTGCAAAAGGTTTGGAAATTGGGTTGGGAAGCAACAGAGAGACAGGCAGTATTGTATGTGCTTTGCTCAATTAATCTCTTCCCTTGGCAGAAGCTACTAGAGACTTAAATTATTATTATTATTATTATTATTTTATTTTTCATGGTACTGGGGATTGAACTCAGGATCCTGCGCTTGCCAGGCAAGCACTTACTCTACTGAGCTATCTCCCTGGGCGCTAGAGACTTAAATTATAACAGGTGGTAGTGGAGACCTATTGTAGGTGGGCTTTGGACTGACAAGTGAATCCAAGTTTTGTTACAAAGACACAGCCTCAGTTTCCCCACTTTTCAAAAAAGCATTGCTTAGTCTTAAAGGTGATTTACATCTTTTGTGATTTGCTGTCCTGCCTTGTCTTAAAGCTGGGCTGTTTTGTGGGAGAAGATGGGAAAAGCATGAAAAATGCAATGTGGAAATATTTCTTTGCTTTTTGAGATAATAATGCTAGCAGTTTAGTGAAGCGAGGAAGGTTTACTTGTTAGAGTGGTGGATTCAGCGTTTAGTAATTGTGCCTTACCTGACCCTTATCTACTATAGGTACGCTATGTTTGTAATTCCTTGGCTCTTGGGAAGATGACATGCCATCTTAGTTGCTTTGCACAGTTCTCTTGTGCCTATGTAACTGTGATGACCATGGCTGCTATTTCCTTGGACCGACATCGGGTATGTGCCTTTCAGTTCTTATAAAGGGATGTATTTTTCTTTTAGGTAAATAGAAACAGGCAATATCACACAAAATGTAGAAATTTCTTAAGACACCATATGTGAATGCATATGCATAGTTTAGGGGGATTGCAAGATGGTGAAATACAGACCCTCACCAACTTAAATCTTTTATAATAAAATTGCTACTATTTTCATATGGCACTATGGGAACAAATAATAGAATGCTCTTCTTCAGAAAGCATTTATTATTTACTGCATTGCAGAACTAGCTGAAAGAAGAGAGAGAACAGATGAGTCAGGGATGGGTGTGGCTTCAGGGTTGCTGCTAGGTTGAGTCTGAAAGGTGGGTGTAAAGTTACTTTTTGGGGGGTGTAAAGTTTTTGAGGGAGGGTTGAGGAGTTAAACTAGAAGAGCATGAAGTGATGAGGAGCTCAGAGTTGGTAAAATGTTTGCCAATGACTTAAAAGGAAGTGGTTTAGGCCTTAAGAAGCTGGGAGGGCTTACATATCAATCAGTTGGGAGAAAACCAGAAAATGAGATAGGAAGGACAAAGGGGAAGATCGAAGATGTGGCTGAAGCCAAATGAGACAGAGGAAAGAGGGACACAGGAGGAGACAAAGAAGGAGGAAGAAGGGAAAGGTCACAAGGAGCCAAGTGTGGGTTGGGGGGTATGAAGAAATATGTGGAGGGCACACCCATCCAGTCATCATAAAAGATAAATAAATTACACATTTGGACATCCATTTTTCTCACAAATCTCCCTACTCAGGACATGAGCTTTTTTTTTTTTTGTATTTAGTACAGGGTCTACAGGATCCTACTACACAGATCAAACTTGTAGTGACCCTGCTGTTTTAAGCCTCCCAAGAGCTGGGGACATGAGCTTTAAAGAAAATCTGTAGATTTCTGACTTCTATTCAAAATGATTCCCTCAATATTAGCTGTTACTCTTTCATGAGCAAAATGTCACATATTTTCAAATGGAAAGAAGTATCCAAAATTACTCAAAGCACATTATCTATCCACATATGAAGTCTTTGTACTTTTGCACAAACTGAAAGTCAGTTGATAACTAAGTAATTTGAATTGTTGAATGTAAATGGGTCCCTTTGCTTCCAGGTGATGCTATACCCCCTGAAGTCTCGTATTACTTTGATGCAAGGCAATGTTTGCATCATTATCATATGGATCCTGAGCACTTGTGCTGCTTTGCCTCATGCCATTTATCAGAAGCCTTACCAGGTGAAGATTGGGTAAGAGAAACATAAGATGATTGGTGTTGGAATTCCAGCAAACATTAATTTTAGAATCCACACGAAATAAATCACAGCATGAATAATACCATTCAAAGCATGAGTACAAAAATACATTTCTCTTAACTGAAATTTATCATAAGCATTCCCAGAAACTCTCATGGTAATGGATATTAGGCATATCCTTTTCTTTTTGGGGGAGATCATAATTTTCTTATGTCACTTGAAAACTCTGTATAAAGTAAAAGTTAGCATTCCCTTGGATTTAGGTTCAGTGTAGATACGAATAGTAAATATGTTTCTCCTTCAAAGCATACCTGTCATGCAACAGCTATCTGAGGGTCATAAGAAAAAAGCAAAAATATGATGCTTTCCTTTCTTTGTCTTGTAATCTAGAAACAGTACTGAGGATACTGCCTGCCTCCCAAGTTTCCCATATACTTCAAAATTTACACGGAAATACCTTGACCTGAGCACCTTTTTGCTTTTCTTCATCTTGCCATTGATGGTATTATTGGTGGTCTATGGTCATGTGGCCAAGAAGCTGTGGATCCATAATGCTGTCGATGATATCAATATCCATACTTACATCTGCCAACGTGGGAAGAAGAAGCAGACTCTGAAAATGCTGCTAACAGTGGTACTTGCGTACACAGTCAGCTGGCTCCCCCTCAACCTCTACCTTGTGCTGCTATCTACTGAGCTGATATCAAGCCATAATGATCTCTACTTTTTCCTTCATTGGCTGGCAATTAGCAGCTCCTGCTACAACCCCTACATTTACTGCTGGCTCAGTGACAGCTTCCGGATTGAAGTTCAGAAGGTCATCGCGGAAGTCCAGAAGATGATGCTAGATAAAATCAGTCGCCTGAGAGGGGAGCATCAGCAACTAAGATCTGCCTCACCTACCCATCATCCTATCTTGGTGGATACTAATCCTGGAGTGCCCAAATTCCCCAGATTCAAAGATTTTGATGAGCTTCCCAGTCCCCCTCCCTCTCCAGTAGTAGAAATCTCTTTCATTTACCCATCAATGCCTAGAGTTTAAGCTGCCCAAATGTGATAGTTACCCATCATCAAAACATCTGAGATCAGATAAGATTACAACAACTAGAATTTATTCATTTCTCATGAGGGTGAGGCTGGTACTTGAGTGATAAGAGCCATGAGAACCACCATATGTCACATTCATTGTTTCATTTTTTATTTATTTCTCTTCCTGCTCCATTCTCCATAAAAACATGCCAAAAAAGGAAAATAACTTCTAGAAACTGTAAAAGAAGTAAAAACAATATTAACAAACTTCTGCTACTGTTGAATATTTCTGGGGCTTGTTGGTAGTCCCACATCTGTCTTACTGGCTTTACACTTTTGCTGCTGCACTTTCTGTAAACTTTGTAGTTATTTGCCACACTATTGCCTTCAGCAGTTTTGAGATGAAGTTGTCCTCTGCTTAGAGTGAATGTGTGCCTCTGCTATTTTTTTCTCTCACACTATCTTTCTTCTCCTCTTCTTAATAATTGTCTTTGTAACAGTGATGTACTATTCAGTGTCCTTTGATAATTCCTCTACAACTGTGAAGACTAACTACAATTAAGCTTTGGATACTCTGATCCTACTTGGGACAAGGAGGGTGTTTTTACGAGTTAGAACCATGAGCACTTATGACAAATTTCTTCACTTTCTGTAGTGTTTCTTTCCTTCTCAAACCAAGGATAAATTGGAAGAAGAGGATCAATTATAGTTTAAACTGCTTCTTTCCATTTTCACTTTAATATGTTAATCCTTTACCTCCTCTCCCTTGTTAGCAGTGAGCACTGCTTGATTTTTCCACTCTCCTCATTTAAATCATTCTTCTTTATCTAACAAAGGACAGAGATGTTTCTTTCCTACTCATTCTCATTTTGGAAAGGTAGCTACATCTCCAGACAGTTTCCTAACTGTTCAGGGTCAGAAAAGGAGAGTGCTGAATGAATTGTACCAAGTGCATCTTAGAGGAATCACACCTTGTTCTGTTATCCTCCTTCTCCTGTTTAGACATAGGAGAAATTTGGATAAAAGAGCTATCATTATAATTTAAATGATTATTATGCAATTGTATTTTCACCTAATGTTCTCTCATTCCCAGGAAACCCCTTCCTACTTCTGTTCCTATTCTCTACAAAAATTAAAAGCCTGTGTCTTCAGTAAAGTGGAGAACCTGGAATGTGCCGAGCTTAACAGGTAATCTGGCTTCAATATTTGCTGCAGACTTAGCTGGAAACTTTATCTGCAGGACTTCATCTGCTCTTCAGCTGTGTTGATGTATGGGATATTTGAAGAAGATGGCATCAAAATAGTCTGATTTTCTTATAGGGTTTTTCTTAGATTTTTTCAGAAGAACCTAGTCTGAACACAGCACCCGGGCAAACTGAGGGTGATACCATTGTAAGTAGTTTCTGGATGGGATATTTATTTTGTTGGAACATGGTAGTAATGAGCTCTAGGTCCTAGGCACTAACCTATTTGCAGCCATGTAATTCTATGGGTTTGAGCATTGTGTTGAAAAACTATGGACACGTGGTTTCAAAGCCCCATGTGTGTTTGTTTGCACAGACTGCACCACTTACCCTAGCCAGGCTTTTCCTAGACATGGTTACTAGCTGCCTGGAAGATATAGCAAAACTGTTGTGTAAATGGCCTTCCAAAACTCATTTTCACTTTTGAAGAAACAGTTTAAAGTGTATTCCTTAATGACTGCATGTTATTAGTTCTATCTTCTTAAAAGAATGGCATCACTTCTGAAATGTATATTTGAACAAGGAGAGAATGACAGTAATGACACACAGGAGAAGTTGCCAAAGTCTTCAGTTTTGCAAATTCAAATATATCCCAACCTGTGTCTAATGGCAAGAAACTACATCTTAGTACAAGCTAGAACATCTGGAGAAATGCTTTGGTGAAAGTAAGATTACACATAGCTGGCCTAATTTTCAGTCATAATGGGATAAGTTAGAGTGGTGGAATTCATCTAATGAGAAAGATATGTAGGGCGCTGATAATCAATCTTTTATATTGGTCACTTGTATATATAACATGGAGATTTTTCCTAGGTCTTTTGAGGTGAAGATCTTCACTGAAAAAATCTTCCCCATAGCTAAGGTATTTTTCTGTTATCCTAGTCACATTACACATACACTCACACACATATGCAAACACATATAAATATACCGACACACCTATACATAGCTCACATGTATAAACACACATAAACACCCACATACATATACAAGAATAAACGTTCACTGATACAAAGTGCATACACACAGATTATGTTTGAGAATATACCAGATTTTCATTCATAACACTTATCTCAAATCTAATTTTATTCTAGTCACCATTCTTCATTCAGTTATCTGTTTCAATGAGCAAATTCTGTGAGCTTTTCAACATTTGTATTATTTTGTAGGTGATTATAAGATGGCTTTGCACAATATTTCAGTCAGTAATCTATTTTATTAAAATCAGTTATAGAGTAGAATATGAAAACCCTTTAATAAGAAGAAAATGGTCCTTCTGACTAATGCTAGGAAACAAGAAATTAAATGACCTTTAAAAAAGATTGCACATGTACTTGGTGGGTAGCTAAAAATTCATAAAAGTTTCAACACTCGGCTTGGTCTTTCACTTATACATGTAGAGAAGAGAGAACAGATACCTAAAATAATATCCTTGTCTATTGTATGAGGAATTTTCTAAAATTATATGTGGTTGTTTCTTCATTAAATGCTTTAATAAGTAGTTTTGCACTAATTCTTATGAGGAATTTTCTAAAGTTGTATATGGTAGTTTCTTCATTAAATGGTCTAATAAGTAATTTTTCATGAGGAGAGGTTTATACAAGTGTCTATTTGGAACTTGGAACTCTACACTATCAGCAAGTGTCTGCTTGGCACCGTAATTATACATGTGGTACATCCACTTGCTACGCTGTCATTGCTGAAGTTTGTCAACATCTCTGGACTACGAAGTCTCATTGATGGACACTCTCCATAAAGGAGATGGATCATTGTAGACAGTATGTCTGTAGGAATGGACTTGTTTATTCTGATAATCTTCTTCACAGTTTTGTATGTGTCTACTTCAAGATCTTTCCCCTTATAATATTAATATAAATATCCTATACATTATGATGACTTTGTAATTCTTAAATGAAGATCTTTTGGTGTTTCTCAAAATGTTTGTTGTCACTGTTTTACCCACTGTTGGAGAATCTGGATTGGACTGTAGATTTCATTTTCAAATGTTCTGTTAAATGGAGTGTTCTTTAAAAAAAAAAAAAGCAAAGCACTGGATCAACTTCTGTTCTACACACAGCTTTGATGGTCACCTTTTTGATTTCTTAGGTAAGATGGATACTGAAAGAAAGATTAACTTTATCTGAATGGCCAACGTAAGCAAGAAGAAGATAACACAGATATTAGCTTAATGGAAAATTTCTAACACAATATATATATAGACCCTGAAGGAAGTATACATATTTAAATTTATATTAACAGGATTAGTTTAAATATTGCACCAGAATTTACTATTAACAAGTGAATCTTGATATTGTCTTATGACAAGTTGCTGGTGAAAATAAGTTTCATCAGTTTGAGGGTCTGTGAAGATATTAGAAGACATCTAAAAGAAAGAGACAGATACAGATCCTTTGAAACCTGTGATCTTCAGGGTTTCCCACTCAGAATACTAATATAAATGTGATGGCATATCTTCATTAATTGTTAGGAAATTGGTCTATTTGTAGGTTTAGACAGAGGCTGTTTATTAATCCATTTGTACCTACAACTTGGTACTCATATGGAAAAGTCTAGTGTAGAAAAAAGTCCCTCAGTAAGGTAAAGTTTAAATAAAATAATAATATTTTAGAATTTCCCAAGTAAAGAAAATATGTGACCCCTTGAACTTTGCAGTTATTGAAGTTTATTTTCTAATCTAATATCTCCCTGAACAATATCCCATGATTTTGTACAATGGAACTTTACCTGATGACACTGTAATGATTTTCAGATTTTTAGTTTTTACCACTGTTCATTAATTGCTCACAATAGAATTATGGACAATATACTAGTCCTAGGTATACAAGCACATCATATACTAGTTATTTGGTTCAAACCTAGTGGCTGTGTAGGCTGTGTGAAATTGAATATTCCCAGGGAAAGACTGTGAGATTGCCAAATTCTCACAGCTGCTGTGTTTAAAAGACACAGCAAGTAAGGCTCCCTGAGGAGGTATTGATGAATTATAATTGGATATCTTTATAAGGTAGAACAGAAAGTCTGAGTCATAAAAGGACAATGGACATTAGTGAGGGTACCCTGCAGGGTCATTTGTGTTACTCTTTGGCATATTACTGCTACTTTAAATATTCTTTATCAGTATCCCTATTACTCTGTAAAGTAATTCAATGTTTAGTTGTAGATTCTGGGTTAGGGAGGGAGGGACCTATAGTGGGTAGTATAAAGTAAGGGGGGTGGGAGTATGGGAAACGGGACTTCATTAAGGCATCTATGTATTCACACATGTATACTGAATAAAGCTGTTTGTTCAAAGCACTTCCAAACTTGTATATTAGTACATCTACTTGTAGCTGGTAAAGGGAGAGAATATTTTCTCCATAATATGTATTTGTGATTCACAGTGGCTACCATAAGGTAATATCAACACTGAAAACTTTTTTTGTGCTTCTCATAAGAGGACTGAAGTGGGAGTGGATGGGGGAGGAATTTAGGTTAAAGGGGAATCCTATGATCTCTCTCATGGAAAAACTTCTCATTGAGCCAGGTATATAGTTTACCCATGAATATACCAGTGACTCAACTCTCTACCTTCTGCTTTGCTAAGAGAAAAACATGTTGGTGTCTCATGTGAGGAGCTGTCAACAGAAACCCAGAGTTTACTCAAGGCTAGAATACCATAAACAAGTAAGATACTTGCCTCAATAAAGCTAAATCCAGAATTTCCAAGGTTTAGCTTCAAAAGAATTTCTAGGTGAGAATGAGAGCACAAGAAAGGACCCTAGAACCTGACACTCTGCATTTACCATTCATGTGAATTTTGCTTCAATTATCACAATCATCACACTGGCCCTCAGAAGTGCTCAGAATTCCATTGGATGCTTTGACCATTTAATAATCGGTACTTCCAGCCTTTCTTACATATTTTATTTATTACTTAATAAGCAGAATATATTTATTGGGGGAAAGGGCAGGCTAAATGACTCAGTGGATTAAAGCACCTGCAAACAGGAGCAGGGGCCAGGGGTCCAATCCCTGGCACTGCCATGCCAACTCCACCCCTGGGGCTCTCTGAGACAGCAATAGAAACTGGGCATGGTGGCGCATGTCCAGATTTTTTTCCCATCATTTTATTGAGAAACAAATAGAAATGTGACAGTTTCAAACTAAATTGGTAGGACAGTTTCAATAATTTTTTAAGTTTTTTTTGTTTGTTTTTTTTAAATTTTATTTATTTATTGTGTGTGTGTGTGTGTGTGTGTGTGTGTGTGTGTGTGTG
>NW_004524787.1:4268504-4275740 GCF_000260255.1 Octodon degus
AAGATGTTCTGCTCCCGAATCAGCTGGGTGGGTCTTGCCTCTAGCCTTTTTGCAGGGAGTGGGCCTGCACTCTGGATGGAATGAAGATTCGCGGGCGCTGTGTGGTCTCACTCACTCTCCAGGCCTGTGCTCTGGGTCTGTTCAGGATCCCGCAGCCTCGGTTGGCCCTGTGCTCTGGGTCTATTCAGGATCCAGAGGGCCCCGGTCATCTTACTCACTCGCAGGGCCTGCGCTCTGGGTCTGTTCAGGATCCCGTGGCCTCCGTTGTCTCACCGTGATTTGATTTTTGTTCATGAACTCTTTATCTACCCCTATGTCTTCAAGAGATCCTCCTACTTTCTCTTCCAGGAGATTTAGTGTCTCTGCTTTAATGTTTAGATCTTTAATCCATTTTGACTTCAGTTTAATGCATGGTGATTGACTTAGGACAAGTTTTTGTTTTCTGCATGTAGAGAGCCAGTTTTTCCAGCATCACTTCTTAAAGAGGCTATCTTTCTTCCGGTGAGTATATTTGACCACTTTATCAAAGATAAGGTAGCTGAGTGTGTTTGTAGGGTCTTCAACATATTATAATCTATTCCATTGATTCTCAGGTCTATTTTCTTGCCAGTACCATGCTGATTTCATCACAGTAGCCTTGTAGTATAATTTCAAGTCAAGAATTGTAATGCCTCCTGCCTTGTCTTTATTGCCTAAAATTGCCTTTGCAATATTAGGTCTTTTCTGGTTCCAAATAAATTTAGGATTTATTTCTCTAGCTCTGTCAGGTATGTTGGTGGTAGTCTGATAGGGATTGCTTAAAATCTGTACAACAATTTGTGAGTATGGCCTTCTTCACAATGTTGGGTCTTCCTATCAGGGTGAAGGAATGTCTTTCCATTTTCTGAAATCCTCTAAGATCTCTTTTTTCAGAGTACTGTAATTTTCCTTGAAAAGATCTTTGACTTCTTTAGTTAGGTTAATTCCAAGGTATTTCCTTTTCCTCGGTGCTATTTTAAAGCGTATTGTTTCTGTAATTTCCCTCTCAGTGTGTTTGTTATCTATGTAGAGGAATGCTATTGATTTTTGGGTATTGACTTTATAACCTGCTATGCTACTAAATTTCTGTATTAATTCTAGTAGCTTCTTGGTGAAGTTTTTAGGGTCTTCCAAGTAAAATATCATGTCATCTGCAAATAACGATAATTGAACTTCTTTACCTATTTTTTTATTTTTTTTAAACTAACGCACAACATTATTTCTGTTAAACAGGCCTCTGTGGTCAACTCAGGCCACACTGGTTGCAGCGCCGGCACAGTATGTGGTGCCTGGGATTGAACCGTGGTCCCTATATGCATGCCTATGCAGGTACTTTAGACCACTTAGTTATCTCGCTGGCCCTGTTTACCTATTCTTATTTTTTTATTTCTTTCTCTTGTCTCATGGCTGTAGTTAATGATTCCAGAACTATATTGAATAGGAGTGGAGATAGAGGGCATCCTTGTTTTGTACCAGTTCTAAGAATAAAAGATTTCAGTTTTCCCTCATTTAGAATTATGTTAGCCATTGGGTTTTCATAAATGGCTTTTACCAGATTGAAGTAGAGGCCTTCCATTCCAATTTTCTGTAGGACTTTGAACATGAATGTATGTTGGACTTTGTCAAAAGCCTTTTCTGCATCAATGGAGATGATCATGTGGTGTTTTTTTTTTCGCTGTACTGATATATTGTATTACATTTATAGATTTTCAAATATTGAACCATCCTTGCATCCCTGGGATGAATCCTATTGGATCATGTTATATGATCTTCTTGATGATTTGCTGTGTTCTCTTTGCTAGGATTTTATTGAGGATTTTGGCATCTATGCTAATGAGGGAGATTAGCCTGTATTTCTCTTTCTTAGTTGAAACTTTCACTGGTTTTGTTATCAGTATAATACTTGCCGCTAGGAATGATTTTGGAAGGATTGCTTCCTTTTCAATTTCATGGAAGAGTTTGAGGAGTATAGGGAATACATCTTCAGTAAATTACTTTTAGAATTAAGCTGTGAATCCATGTGGACCTGGACTTTTCTTTGTCGATAGGCTTTTAATTACATCTTGTATTTCATTGGCTGTAATTGGGCTATTAAGAGTGTTTATATCGTGTCAATTCAGTTGTGGTAATTTGTACCTTTCTAGGAATCTGTCCTTTGCTTCTGTGTCTTCTATTCTGTGAGAGTAAAGATTCTCAAAGTAGCTACTGATAATCTTCTGAATTTCCACTGAGTCTGTGGTGATTACATCCTTTTCATTCCTTATTGCTGGTATTTGAATTTTTTGTTTCTTCTTTTTGATGACGTTTTCTAGGGGCTTATCTATTTTATTTAATCTTTCAAAGAATCAGCTTTTTGGTTTGTTAATTCTTTGAAATGTTTTCTTTGTCTCAATTGAATTAATTTCTGCTCTAATCTTTATGATTTCTTCCCATATTTGGGCTCTGGGTTTGCTTTGCTCTTCCTTTTCAATTGTTGACGGTGCAGCATTAGGATATTTATTTGTTCTCATTCTGTTTTCCTAATGTGTGAGTTCACAGCTATGAATTTCCCTCTGTGGACTGCTTTCATTGTACCCCATAAATTCTGATAAGCTGTGCTTGAATTTTCATTGAACTGTAGATACTGTTGAATTTCTTGTTTAATTTCATGTGTTACCCATTGTTTGCTGAGGAATGTGTTTTTTAATTTCCATGTATTTAGCGAGTTTTTCTGGTTTTTTTGTCATTTATTTCCAGTTTCATCGCACTGTGATCAGATAATATGCATGGGAAAATTTCTGTTTTCTTGCATATACTTAAGCATGACCTATGGACCAGTATGTGGTCTATTTTAGAAAATGACCAATGTGCAGCTGAGAAAAATGTGTATTCATCTGTGTTTCGGTGGAACACTCTTTATATGTCCACCAAGTTCATTTGTTTCAAGCTCTGGTTTAGTTGTGTTATTTCTTTGCTAAGTTTTTCTATGTTTGACCTATCTTTTGGGGATAAGAGGGTGTTAATGTCTCCTGTTCAGATCGTGGTATTAGATATTAGACTTTTCATGTCCATTAAGATTTGCTTTATACAGTTGGGTGCTCCCGTGTTTGGTGCATACATATATATGAGTGTTACCTCTTCCTTTTGAATTTTTCCACTAACCAGTATATGGTGGCCTTCTTTATTTGCTTGATCATTCTTGGTTTGAAATTGAAACTATCTGAGAATAAGATTGCTATTCCTGCTTCTCTGTGAAGTGCTGTGGCATATAGTATTCTTTTCCATCTCTTGAATTTCCGCCTATGAATTTCTTTATGAGTTAAATGTGTTTGTTGTATATAGCATATTGTTGGATTTTGTTTCCTAATCCACTGTGCCAGTCTATTTCTCTCTTTTTTTGTTTTTGGTGGACCTGGGGAATGAACTCAGGCCCTTGCACTTGCCAGGCAAGTGCTTATTCCACTGAGCCATCTTCCTGGCCCCAAAAGTAGCACCTGGGATTGATATTCTAATTTTTTTTTTTTGGCGTAACCAGGGATTGAACTCAGATCCTTGATTTTGTCAGTCAAGCGCTTTTCCTACCAAGCCATTTCCCTGGCCCCAGTCTATTCTTCTTAATTGTTGAATTGAGTCCATTTACATTGATGGTTAGAATTGAGATGCATTGACTTACGATTGACATGTTATTTGTGTGTTGTCATTTACTCCTTTTTCTCCTGTGTTTAATTGTCATTTACTCCTTTTTCTCCTGTGTTTAATTTTTTGTAGAGATTTGGTGCAGTTATAACCTCAGCACCTACTGAAATTCAGGTGCAGATCTACAAAGTTTGGATTTATCCTGCTGTGCCTGGTTTGTTTCTGGCTGCTGGGCTCACCTCCTTCCTGCTGCAGCCCTTGAGAGTGAACCTCCTTTGCCCTTCTGGCAATATGTTCTGCTCCTGGACTAGCTGGGTGGTTCTGTCCCCTACCATCTCTTCAGTGATTTCATCTGCAGGGTTTCACCTCAGGCATGTATGCCAGGCCTGAGCTGAGTCTGGAGGGGACAATGTGGAGTAGGAGAGAGAGGAAGCTCTCTCACACACTCATTGGGCCTGGGCTAGGACTGGATCTGGAGGTCACCAGAATGTGGCAGTAATTCTCACTGGGCGGGCTTGGTTGGGTAGGGTGCTGCGGAGTGGTCAAGGGGGTCCCACGGAGGTGGAAGAGCATCTCTCCCATGGTGCGCCTGGGCTTGGACCTGCAGGTCCTACTGGCACAGGGTATCTGGAAGCTCTCCCACACACTCAATGGGCCTCAGGTGGGACTGGATCTGGTGGTTTCTGGAACGAAGCAGAAATTTCTACTTGGCAGGCTAGGTGGGGCGTTGCTCTGGAGTGGTGTGGGAGTCCCAAGGGGGTAGAAGTGGCTCTCACCCATGCTGCGCTTGGGCTTGGACCTGCAGGTCCCGCCAGTGCAGGGTAGCCTGAAACTCTCCCACACACTCACTGGGGCCTGACTAGGAATGGATCTGGGGGTCCCTAGAATGCCTCAGAAATTCTCACTCAGCTGGCATGGTGGGGGGGTGATGCGGAGTGGTGGGTGGGTCCCAAGTGGGTGGAAGAGGGTCTCACCCAGGCTGTGCCTGGGCTTGGACAGGCAGGTCCCTCTGGCAAAGGGTAGCCAGAAGCTCTCCTACACACTCAATGCCAGCTTTTGAGGGGCTGTATACAGGTGGATCACTATTAGTCCGATCTAGTAGTGAGACCCTGAACAACCTGTAGACCTTTCGCTAAAAATACAAAAAAGAAAAAATTATTGGGGGAAAGAAAGCTTCTTCCAAGAGAGGGAGAGAAGTGTGGCCTGAGCCTGTGTTCCCCAGGAAGCTGTCTCTTTTAGTTACTTCTATAGAGTAAATCCATGCAGTAAGGCAGGTCTAAGGTGGTGGAGAACATGAGAACTCATTTAGGTGAGTTTTAAGTAGTGAAATACCTTTTAAGTCATACATGGACAACAATATGTTACATTTGTAACAACTAGTCTTAGCATAATTATGATTAGTTAGCAACCTAGATATATTGTAGTACTTCAGTTACAGCTAAAGCAAGGTATCTTCTAAACTCTGTTTCTGTTGAGGTACGATGACTAAAAGGAAAGTCAAGGTTGGAGAAGGACAAAGAGACCTGTGCCAATGTCCAGCAATAGGCTGGGTTTTTCTTTAGTCATGATTACTCAGGGCTCCTTCATTTAGATGACAGGTAGAGATAATAGTCTGGTCAGAGAGAGGAGGCAGGCCCATTGCCCTTTAGTCCTAATGGACCACCTGAGAAGCTGAGTTTGAGCTCTGGAGCCTCCATTTCAGAGTGAAGTCTCACTTCTAGTGGTTAACTTGGCAATCAGGGCATGGTTTGTGGGCCTCTTAAGGCAGTCCCTCTTAGGCTGGCCTGGATTTTGATGGCGGTAGCAGGTGAACCTCATCAGCAGATGAACCTCATTGTTGTTGAGCTCTTCTTATGGCCCAGTGAATAAGACATAGGGTCTGTTTTGAAGCTGCAACAAAGGTGCCTTTTTTATCTCTTTGCTTTACTACTGTACTAAGTTTTCTAGAACAAAAACTATTTTTGTAGCTCTTTTCTAATATCTAGAGCTGACTAAGTAATGAACTTATCTGTAAGAGTACTCTCTCTATTGAATTACCATCTCAGGAAGTATGTCTTACCAGTATCTCTTTTAAACATTCTAAGAAATCGGAGAGATGTTCATGCTTCTGATAAATAGCTGAAATTTAATACCTGAAGAATTGGTTGCAGTTCTTAGACCTTCAAGGGTGCACACTTGAAAATGTCTTTTCCAGTCTCCTGCCTAGCTGGCTATTAGGCCAGCAAGCTTTGGATTGCTTGCGCTCCAGTGGGAAAAGGTAGGTCCATTGGCTGTCTATCTCTTGGCTATTTAAATTAACAATATGATATTTATCTCTAAATGTAATATCAGCTGGGAATATTGCCTTTCATTAGAAGTCAAAGCTTGGTTGAAGTTTAACATTACATCTAGTTCATAAGTCTGAGTAAATTGTCTAAAGACATCAATGTACTTACCAGCAATCCAAAGATTTGAGAAGGTCTAATTTTGTCTGTTTTAAGTCTCAGACAAAAAGGCACATGTACTCTGGAAGTTCCAAATTGACTTTTTATTTCTTTAAAGGGTTTGTCCTTGAGGAGCTTCCATAAACCCAGCTGAGCATGGCTGTAACCCTTTAGAGGACAGGATTACATTTGGTCCACAAGCACTATCCTCTAGACTAGAAAAATACATAGGGGAAACCCTACTTTCAGTAGTGGTGGGTGAGGCTGTGAATAATGCTGTCTTGTCTGTGGGCTCCAAAGGTTAGGAAAGAGCAGCCTTAGGCTCTAGGATAGTAAATGACTTAGGCACCTGAACTGCCTGGTTCCCCTGTAGCTCACATCTACATTTTAAAACTAGGTAACATTCCTCTACTGGGAATTTTCCTGGAGGATCTGAAAACATCATATCATAGTGATATATGTGTGCCTATGTTTATAGCACCACAATTTGTGATAGCCAAATCTTGGAAAGAACCAAGATGCCCATCACCTGAGGAATGGTTGAAAAAGATGTGGTATTTTTACATAATGGAGTATTATTCAGCTGTTAAGAATGATAAACTCAAAGCCTTTATATTGAAGTGGATGCCACTTGAACACATACTCATAAGTGAAATAAACCAGACACACATGTGTAAATATCATATAGTTTCCCTAGTATAAGAGCTCAAAAGAAGAAATACAAATAGAAAGGTATAATACAAAAGTGAAGCAGGATTGCGAGGACTAACTAATGAAGAGAGGGAAAGGAGAAGAGTTAGGAAACATGAAAATGTCAAGATATACAGTTATATGTAGAAGATGGGCAAGGCCATGATCCTGAGAATCTTCAGAAGATTTTTTTAATCTAGCAGTTAATTGGAAAGATTCTCACCCTGACTAACTATATATACTGATACCTGTGAACTAAGCAACTGCACTGCAGATGGCAATCTGTAACATTAGTTTCATGCTTGGAGTGCCTGTCATTCTGGTCTTCTGAATACTGGCTGCTTGTCATGACATGCCAGTTGCTGTTATGAAGTCTCCTGGGTAGATGGTTGTTCAAAAAGAAGCAGTGATGAATGAAAGCAAAAGCCATGACAAGGAATATTGTGGGACTGTCCTGCTTCAAGGTTGCATATGGTGAGATTTTTGCACT
>NW_004524787.1:4275840-4277331 GCF_000260255.1 Octodon degus
TCAAGTCTGCATCTTGTACAGCAATTAACCACTAAGAAGAATATATGCAGTGTATTATTTGTTGAAACTGTACTTCCAATTTGATTTGAAACTGTCTCATTGCTATCTGTTTATCAATAAAACTTTAAAAAAAAGAATTGTAGCTTTTGGGTCTGATAAGGTCACTGAAATCCCCTCAGGATTTTTCCTGAGATCTTGTACTTCAGATTGTAGATGCTTTGTCAGTGTCAGCCATGTGGATGAGTCACGGCCATTGCTTGGCCAATGTGCTCATGTGAAAGACTGAAAGAATGTTTTCTTTCCATGTGAATCTCCTTAGGCACACTCTAAATTACTGATCACTTTCCTCTTAGACCCCATAATCTCCTTGATCAGAAAATTTGGGAAACTACTGAGTTACATGATGTAACATTACAAATTCTCATATGTCCTGAGTCTTAATTGATCTTGGAAGGCTAGGACCAAAATGTTGGCTTTCTTGCGGCCCTCCTTTTTGTCTAATTTTGGTCTGCAAACTTAGCCTGTTAACCCTCCAGAAGAGGAGTTTATTGTTATTACCTCACAACCTAGGCTGTTAAACTTAACCTCACAGTCTGTCAAAATATCAAACAACTTAGGCATAACATGAAACAGGTATTTTTCATCGAGTATTGATATGTTTAACTTTAAGTCCCTACAGAATATGATGAAAAAACATTTAAAAATTAGAATATATTTTAAAAATAGGCATAAAGAGTTATATAATGCCTATGTTTACACATAAGTCCAGAAATCTAACCATATAAAACCTTGAATCAGGACAGTCTCACAACATTCGTTTTCCTGTCTCCTACCTTGATTCACCACCTCCTTCTTTTTGAACAATCATATACCCGAGAGAAAGCACAGCAGCAACTGGCATGTCATGACAAGCAGCATGTTTTCAGAAGACCAGAATGACAGGCACTCCAAGCATGAACCTACTATTACAAATTGCCATCTTCAGTGCAGTTGCTTAATTCACAGGTGTCAGTATGCATAGTTAGTCAGGGTGAGAATCTTTCCAATTATCTGCTAGATTCAAAAATCTTCTGAAGATTCTCAGGATCATTGCCTTGCCCATCATCTACATATAACTGTATGGCTTGTCACTGTCATGTTTCCTAGCTCTTCTACTTTCCCTCTCCTAATTAGTTAGTCCTTGAGTTCTTGCTATCCTTTTACTTGTATTATAGTTGTCTACTTGTATTTCTTCTTTTGAGTTCTTATACTAGGGACAATATTTAGACATGTGTGTCTGGTTTATTTCACTTATGAGTATACCTTCAAGTGGCATCGACTTCAATATAAAGACTTGGAGTTTGTCATTCTTTAGAGCTGAGTAATACACCACTGTATAAAAATACGACATCTTTTGCATCCATTCCTGAGATGATAGGCATCTTGGTTGTTTCCAAGATTTGGCTATCACAAATTGTGCTGCTAGCAACATAGGAACACATATATCCCTAT
>NW_004524787.1:4277431-4289799 GCF_000260255.1 Octodon degus
CATTCTCTCAGGCTTTCACAGAGAGCACATTGGCCAAGCAATGGCCGTGACTCATCCATATGGCTGACACTGACAAATGTTCTACAATCTGAGGTACAGAATCTCAGGATAAATCCTGAGGGGATTTCACTGACCTTCTCAGACCCAATAGCTACAACTCTTGTTGCATAGGTCCTGCTTTACCTTGGTCTTAACCACCCAGCAGAAAAGCATAAAAACGAAATATAAGAAGTAAAGCCATGCTGTTATGTTGAGCTGTAGGGTACTCAGGTCAACAGTTTCTGACATTGCCAGTTAAGCGGAAGACCTAGTACTATTATGGACTACTGAACTCTTTTAGATTATTTTGCTGAGTTTACACACCTATAATATTCAAATAAAGGAACTTAACAAAAAAAAGGGTATACAGATGAATTTCCATTTTGTATCTGTGTATTCAAAGTGGTTAGGATAGATATATAGTTACATTTTCTTAATGAATAGAGTGATTTGTTCTAATGATGTTTGTAGATAGAATATCATGTCCGCATCTTGTACAGCAATTAACCACTGGGAGGAATGTATACAATGTGTTAATTATTGAAAGTGTCCTACCAATTTGATTTGAAACTTTCTCATTGCTATTTGTTTATCGATAAAATTATGGGAAAAATGCAAAAAAAATAAAACTAGGTAAAAATAACTTTGTTAATGCAAACAAAATCAAATGTAAGACTTTTTGTAAAAAAAAACAACCATTTTCCTTTTTACAGTATCTTTCTCATTATAAAATAGTGTCATAATTGATACTTTCTTTTTCATTCCATTTGGATTAAATGTGTTTTTTAGCATGTATGGATCAAATGGCTTCTGGTGCCTAATTGAAGAATTCTAAAGGTGTAAGAGACTTTGACTGTGAAATAACCTATAATTCAATAGAAATTACCTTTTTGGGGGTCCCTAGCTTCTTTCTAATTAATTTCTCCACCCAGGTTTCCCTGAGTAGCCCTCTCCAGAGCAGGTACATGCTCGTGTTGGAGAGAAGGGAGATAAGAGCCCACCAGCCTATCCACCCATGAACTGGTGCGCGATTTCTATGTCATGAAATATCTCACAAACCCTTCACTTATTCTTATTGAATATTTGTGAATGTAAGTTACAATTGATCTGGTGACTGGAATGTGTGCATAAGAAAGCATAATCATGGTATTAAAAAGGGCTATACGAAGTGAACAGTTTTCAGGCTACAAAGGTCTCTTCTAGAGACAGAATCATTAGATGGAAGGATTTGGCCCTGTGCACTGAGCTAAGACTCCAGACACTTGTGTTTTCTACCTAATCACTTAGGTAAACATTTTTAGCAACTGGCAAGATTTAAATTTGAAGCTCACAAGTTAAACATCTTTTATCACCTATCATCACATTTTACATGTTGGTAAAACTTTAAAGCTGACAAAAATCTTTTAGTGTAAAGCTCAGATGTAAATCATTTGTTTGATAGCTGCTGTAGAGCATAAACTATTACAAGCTGTCTCAGCCTAATTTCTGAATTAAGTGGTTCTACTGAAAAACTTAGGGAGAACTTCTAGTTTGTTAGCAAAGAGCGATAAAAGAACAATAGGTAAGTGGAGATCTTTTAGTGGTCAGGAGCTGGTTTCCACCAAGCACCTTTAGGTATCCTTCAGAGAGTAGCCAGGCCATAACACCTCAGATGTGCTCAATTTCTGTTGGCCCACACAACCAGAAATTAGTCTCCAGAAGGATTCCAACAGTTTCTCTGGTCAGTATTCCATAATCCATTGGCTTCAATGGGGATTCACCAAAAAAATAGCTGGGGAAACCTGTCCTCTGCTTCAAAGAGTGGCAGATGCTCTAGGAGCATTTACTAGCTAGCAGAGTAACCACTATTTGTCTCAGTTCTATAAGGCATAGTTAAAAGCCTGAAAAAGATTACTTGGCACCTTACAGTAAAGGTTTTAAAGTCTACAACTTATCTCTTATGCACCTAAATGATAACTAGACCTAGGAGAAAAGATTGGAGATCCTCCCTCACACTAAATGTGTTTTGAGCCTATATTGTGCTCAATTATGACATACCTCCTTCTGGTGTCACCCAGAAGTTGGTTTTCTCTGTCTCATGCTCAGCTTCCCAAAAGAGACCTTCCCAGAACACTAAATCAGTATATGGCTTTTATATGTGTACTCCTGAATGGGCATAGTTCCTCTTTGTCTCATCTGATGCAGAGACGGGGTATGTGTCCTCTTTCTAAAATGACTTCCCTGTCTTTATAATTAACTAATGCTGATTTTCTAAGGGCTTCATGTAGTTGGAACAGTCTACAGTTTTCTTAATTTTACATGCTTCTTATAAAGAAAGTACAAGGAGGTGGGAAAATTAGGAGTAAAATCAAAGAAAGAAAACTGAAACAGAGCAAGCCTGACATTTCCTCTACCATGTAGAGGGGAATCAGAGCCAATCTATCGCAGCAAAACCTGTCCTCAAAGTCTTTAAGAACAGTTGCTGACCTAATGTCATTTAGTTGGCAAAAGGAGTCCTATGTTTCATATACAGGCATGTATATTTTCTAAGTCTGAGCTAGATTTAAAGGTCCCATTTTATAGAGGTTTACATAAAATCCACTAGGAGGCTTACTGCCATTACTCTCTCTAGTGCTATTGTCTAAAGTTGAGCAAGGAATACCAGTACATTTAGGAACTAGTTCAAATGCAACATATACAAGTACAATACAGTCATAAAATGTCCCATTATAAAAATATCATAACCTTTAACATTTGCATGCTTTAGCTTAGATTTACCAACAATATTTTGACAAACATTTTAACAAAATCATATAAGAGACAAAGCATAAGCAACTGTACACAATTTTAACAAAACTATGTGATACAAAACTGTATAAGTCAAAGCACGAACAATTATGAGCAATGGTCGAAGACATATCAACATTTGAAGCATAAACATGTTACCCCTATAATATTCAAATAACAGAACTTAACAACAAAAAAGGGATGCAGATGAATGTCCATTTTGTATCTGTGTATTCAAATAGCTAGGATCGATATACAGTTACATTCTCTTAATGAATAGAGGGATTTGTTCTAATGGTGTTTGTAAGTAAGATATCATGTCTGCATCTTGTACAGCAATTAACCACTAGGAAGAATGCATGCAATGTGTTAATTATTGAAACTGGCCTACCAGTTTGGTTTGAAACTGTCTCATTGCTATTTGTTTCTCATTAAATTTATGGAAAAAAATGTTACTTAAGCAAGTCCCAATCCAGAATCTATGAAAGAAAAGCAAACTCATATCTTTGTCCAATGATCTTGGTGGGAACCTTAAAGTGATACAGGGAGCTCCAAATGATATAGGGGAAAAATGAAACTCCCGTCTTGAAAGGTACCTGGGATGAGTTTGTGTTCTCTAAAACTGAAGAATGAATTTTAGGAACAAATAGAGGTTATAAGCAGAATATATTTATTGAGGGAAAGAAAGCATCTGTCTGAGAGAGGGAGGCCTAAGTGGGTGTTCTGCCTCTTACATGTTTTAAAGGAAAACAATTAGAAAATAAAGTCATTGGGTGCAAAAATATACCCACGTTAAAGCATTTTAAGCCTCAGGGCTTATATTTTCCAGCTTTTGCCTCACTCTATCCTATAACTCTGTTCCCATAAAATAATAGCTCAGATAATTACCATGAAGATCTAAGACTGATCCTACTTAAGTAAGCTTGCCTAGATTCTCAATTTTCTAGCCTCTGTTTGTTTTTCTTGAAGATTTTATAGAAATTTTTTCAACTATACCTAAAGACCTGAGGCTAATTACAAAGAAAAGAACTCACATTTTTGGAGACTAAAGACTCAGTGGAATTTAGAGACTACCAAAACGGTCTCATGCCAGATGATGCATAATGGAGCATATCTAAAGGAAAAATCACTTCCCAAATCAGGAACCAGAAAGAGAAGGGCCCAAAGCTTTCTCGTTTTATAACCACCTTCTTAGGGGAAATATCAAATTGTCACAACTCCAGTGAGAGGGTTGGGGAGATAGCTCGGTTGTCTAAGCTAGGATTTCAGAAAATGGAAAGATATTCCATGCTCCTGGATAGGAAGAACCAACATTGTGAAGATGGCCATAATTGCACAATTGTTTTACAGATTTATTGCAATCCCTATCAAAATATTACCAACATATCTCAAAGACTTAGAGAATCATAAAATGCTTTAACGCGAGTATATTTTTGCATCCAATGACTTTATTTTCTAATCAATTTTAATCAATCTTAAAATTAATTTGGAACCAGAAAAAACATAAAATAGCAAAGGCAATCCTGGGGCACAAAGGCAACGCAGGAGGAATTACAATTCCTGACTTCAAATTATACTACGAAGCTACTGTGATAAAATCAGCATTGTGTTGACAAACAAGTAGATCTGAGGATCAATGGAATAGAGTAGAAGACTCAGATGCAATGAAAAACACGCCCAGCCATCTTATCTTTGACAAAGGTGCCAAACGTGCTTACTGGAAGAAAGATAGTCTCTTTAGCAAATAGTGCTGGAAAAACTGGCTCTCTACACGCTGAAAACTAAAACTTGACCTGCGTCTATCACCATGCACTAACCTAAAGTCAAAGTGGATTAAAGATGTAAACATTAAAACAGAAACACTAAATCTCCTGGAAGAGAAAGCAAGTGGAATTCTTAAAGACATAGGGGTAAGCAAACAGTTAATGAACAAAATCAAACTGCATGGGAAATACTTGAAGGAATCCACAACTGGACATTCTCTTATTTTGAAGTTTTGCATGTCAAAGGAAATTACCAACAGAGTTAAAAGACAACCCACAAATTTGGAAAAAATTTTTACTAATAAGCACTCAGACAAAGGTCTATTCTCTAGAATTTATAAAGAACTAAAAACATTAGGGATCCAGGATTTAAAGACCCAATCCAGGAATGGGCATCTACGATGAACACTTACTTCTCAAAGAAAGAAATACAAAAATCAAATAAATACATGAAAAAAATGCCCCATATTACTAGCTGTTCATGAAATGCAAATTAAAACAACGCTGAAATACCATCTCACCCCAGAAAAAATGACTATTATAAAGAAATCAACCAACAATAAGTGTTGGAGAGGCTGTGTGGAAAAAGGAACACTTCTCCCCTGCTAGTTGGAGTGTAGACTAGTGCAACATTATGGAGATTAGGGTGGAGACTCCTCAATAAACTAGGATTGGCAATCCAATTCAATTCAGCTATCCTCCTTCTGGAAATACTACCAGGAGAACTGAAAACCTCATATCAGAATCAACAAATAAGATCTCATCTTATGAAGTTTCTGCACATAAAAAGAGATCACCAACAGAGTGAGAAGTCATCCCACAAATTGGGAAAAAGCCTGAGTGAACTATCACTCAGACAAAAAGACTTCCATGTATAATATATAAAGAATTTTTAAAAAATGACACCCATAAAATTCAAAGATCCATTCCAGAAATGGCTATCTGAAATTAATATACACATCTCAGAGAAAGAAAGTCAAATGGTAAATAAATACATGGAAAAGTGTTCCATAGCCCTGGTCATTTAAAAAATGCAAATTAAAACAACATTAAGATACTATCTCACCAAAGAAACAACAGCTGCCATAAAAAATCAACTAGTAACAAATGTTGGAAAGGCCATGGGGGAAATTTAACCTTTTTCTTCTGCTGGTGGAAATGTAGATGGGTACATCCACTGTGGAAATTTGTGTGGAGACTCCTAAAAAACTAGGGTTGGAGGTCCCATTTAAGACAGCTATCCCCCTTCTGAATATTTTTCCAAAGGAACTGAAAACATCATACCACAATGATATATGTGTACCCATGTCTATAACAGCACAGTTTGTCATAGCCAAATCTTGGAAACAACCAAAATGCCAATTTCTTGAGGAATGGTTAAAAAAGTTGCGGTATTTTTAAATAATGGGTTATTATTCACCTACAAAGAAAGACAAAATTGAGGCCTTTATAGTTAAATGTATACAACTACAGACTATACTCATGAGTGAGATAGATCAGCACCACCTGTGTAAATACTGTATTGTCTACCTTGTATAGGAACCAGAAAGAATAAATAATATCTGAAAGATATTTTATATATATATAGTATAACAGAAAAAAATTGAACATAAGGAACAAATAATGAAAATGAGTGAAAGGAAAAGTGATAGAAAAAATTGAAATATATATATATATATATATATATATATATTATGAAAGCTGACATGATTGTACTACTAACTCTATATGCTAATATTTGTAATCTGAACAACTACATCAAATACAGCAATGTGCAGTACAAAAACCATGATTGAATACCTCTCATCTTGTTCTTCTAAATGTATACTGTTTCCAGTATCTTATCAATTATGATTATATGTTTTTAAAATAAATTTTAAAAAAATATTTAGTACAAGGTCTACAGGGTCTCACTGTACAGATTGGACTCATAGTGATCCTCCTGTTTTTCAGCACAGTGCTAGGATTACAGGTGTGTACCACCATGCCCAGTCTCAATCACGTCTCAGTGCACTCCAGAAGTGGGTCTGGTACAGCAGTCTGGGGATTGAACCCTAGCCCTTGAGTCTGTCTAAGCAGGCACTTTAATCTGTTGAGCTATCTGGCTGGCCCAAAACAAATTTCTGTTTTTCTTTTTTTGGTGCAACTGGGGATTGAACTCAGGCTCTTGCACTTGCCAGGAAAGCACTTTTTCTACTGAGCTATCTCCTTGACAAATTTCTTTAAAAAATGAAAAAGACAAGAAAAATTGTTTATTGAAAGCAATTATTAATGTTCAATTACTTGTCCAAACTTGGATACCTGTATCTGTTAATTTGAGCATCAGATTTGACCATAAGTATACATTATAGCCATTGTTTATTTGTTGTTCTTATTTTGAATATCTATACCATATGTTTTGTTCTATGTTACTCTGTTTCTGTCTTTGTTTTTGCTTTATGTTTATGCTTTTCTTTTTGTTTATACTCCTTAAATAACATAACATGAAAAGATTAAAAAATCTTCAAAGAGTCACACTCTCAGAGACGTGTGGGAAATAACACTATCATCAGTTCTAATCTACAAGCCTAAGTTTGGCTTTAAAGTCAATGGAATGAGTCTGAATTTTTCTGCTTGACAAGAAAATGTTTACCTTAAGCTTAGGGTTAGCGTTAGGGTTAGGGTTAGGGTTAAGGTTAGGGTTAGGATTAGAAAAAAAAACCGAAAAAAATATAAATGTTTACCAAAAAACTAAAGAAATATTTTTTCAAATGTTGTTATTTTGTGTAACTGCAGAGGTAATTCATTATAATTAAATAAATATTGGAAAGTTGAACGTCAGAAGAAAAGTTAAAATCATTTGTAAAGCAAAGAAACAAAATTATAAATATCTTAATATTCTGCTAATACCCTTTTAGCAGTTTTATCAAACGCTGATCTGTTATGTTTTTCAAAATGATATTATGATCCTTTTGCTTTTGGATATACAAATAATCCATTAATGATGGGAATTCTCATTTGGAATATTTATGTAAGTCTTATTTTTCAATCTAATTTTCTAAATAATGTAAGGTATGGCATATAATTCTTCTTTGCAAAATCACAACATCAGTATCTGTATTTCCTTGAATGAAAACATATTTCATTCAAATTTTCTCTTTACTACTCAAGTTGATTTCAACTTTTAAATTACACATACTGATGTGATGAGCAATTTACACATACATCTTTGAGAGTGACTTTTTGAAAAACATGATATCACTAGACAATTCAGAATAGACTTGAACTCACTATGTAGCCCTGGTTGTCCTTTAACTCATGGCAATTCTCTTGCCTCAGCCTCCTGAGTTCTTGGATTAAAAGAGTGTGTCACCACTCTCACGACAAATATGAATATTTTGAACAACTTATTAGTGATAATTAAGGCACCTGAGTAGTCTCCACAAATCTCCTCAATGGCTTAGGGGAGTAACAAAAGACATTTGAGAAATATTTATTACAAGACTATAGAGAGGAAAATAGAGTACTGTATTAAGTTATAGGCATTTTGGTGAGTGTAGTGAAATACAAAGATACATAAAACATGCAAGATTCATGCACTGAGTGAGCTTGGTCCAAAATAGCTAATATAATACTTTACAAATATTATTTATAGTTAATATATTTTTCCTATTAATTTTAGATACAAGTGTATTTTTATGTGTATTGATATTTATAACACTTTAAGCATTTGCTACTGGCTTCAGCACGTGTTCAAAGAGATAATTCAGTTGTTTGGGCAGAGTTTCAACAGTTAACATAGGACTGGAGTTGACTGCTGTGTTGTTAAAGGATAAGAGGTTAAAAGTTAACGTCATAAAATTTAGAGCAAAACAAGGGCTCAATGAAAATTTAACCACACAGTCACAAGGAAATCAGTCCCCAGATTAAGATAGGGACTGAACTAAAGTAGATAGGGCTGGGCCCTATGAAATTAAGGGTTTTATGCAGATCACTAATGTCGATTTTGCACTAGAGACATTGCTATAAAATATATTAAAATGGAATACAAATATCAGAGAAGAGCACAATTGGAAAGCCATTCTCATGAGACTGGTGCTGTTTAAATATTTCATATATGAGATTAAGTGAAATGGTAAGGAAAATCAGTTTCTGTTTCTTCAAGATTTATACATTGGGGGCTGGAGAGATGGCTCAGTGGTCTAAAGCACCTACTTAGAACAAGCTTAGCAAAAGCATCAGGGACCGCGATTCAATCCCCCAGCACCACATGCCAGCCAGCCCTGCCCCCTGGTGGGCTGAGCAGACCTCTCTCTCTCTCTCTCTCTCTCTCTCTCTCTCTCTCTCTCTCTCAAATAAATAAATAAATAAATAAAAAGATTTATACATTGACTATATTCTAAGGACTTACTTTTATTAAAAAATCTCATAGAATCTTCCTTGCAGGTCCTAATACTGTTCAAAAATGAGCCATGAGTTTTTGGTCATGAGTCTCTATGAGATACTTCATACACACTTGACTACATTAATCTCTTATTTTCAGCTTTTTAATGAAATCTACATGACCTACAAAAGAAGATATACCTCAGGAAAACATAAAACACTGCAATATGTCAAGCTGAGTAATCCACAGTCCTCAGACTTAATTGGGGAGAGGCTGCATGAGAGGAGAATAAAAATTTTACATGGGGATGTTGCATTAAAAGTGGTTTTGGTCTTTGTTCTAATTAGATTACTAGTTATTTAAATAAAACTATTTAATCTCAACAAGAATGAAACTTCATGAGACAAGGGATAGTTTTTTTGTTTTCTTTATAGATATATCTGTAACAATTAGAATAATTTCTGGACCACAGTAGCTGCTAAAGAAATAATTCACTTGACCTAATGGAAATAAAAAAATAGAATAGTTGATTAAAAAACCCCAGAGTGTTTGGAATCAGATAGACCTATGCTTATGTATCTGCATTTTATTTTCTAGTTGTGTATCAAACAAATTAAGTTCACTTAATTTGTGTTCCTTCTCATCATTTTTAAAATTAATTGTAAGGAGAAAGAAATATCCATGAGACAATTCCAAAACAGGTGAATAGGACAGTTACAATAATTAATACATAGAATATTGTTGTGTTCATAGTAGTTATTCAGAGTACAAGATGCAGACATGATATCTTGTCTAAACACTATTAACACAAGTCTTTCTTCTCATTGAATTAAGAGAACGTAGCTGTATATCTGTCCTATTTTGTATATAAAGATATAATTTTTTAACTACAAATGGTTCTTTATTTATATCCCCTTTTTCATTCCAATAGTCAGTAATAGTAGTGGGTTATCAGCAGAACCAATGCCAGAAATTGTTGACTTGGCAATGTCAGAAGTTGTTGACTTGAGTCATTTACAGCTCAGTATATTAATATGGTTTTACTTTTTATACCTCATGTTTATACTTTTCTGATGGACAGTTAAGACCAAGATGAAGAAAGACCTATATAACAAGAGATGTAACTTTTGTATCTGACAAGGTCAGACAAATCCCCTCAAGATTTACCCTTAAACCATGTACAGTACTTTGTAGATCATTAATAAGCGTCACTCATATGGATGAGTCATGGCCATTGCTTGACCAATTTGCTCTCTGTGAGATCCTAAGAGAATGTTTTCTCTCCATGTGATTATCTTTAGGCACACTCTACATTTTAGATCACTTTCTTCTGTGGCCCCATAATCTCCTAAATCAGAAAATTTGGGACACCACTGAGTTACAGGATGTTACAGTACAGGTTCACTTATGTCCTGATTCCTAACTGACCTTGAAGGGCTAAGGCAAAAATATTGGCTATCTTTGTAGCCCTTCTTTTTCTCTAAGTTTGGTCTGCAAACTTCAGTTGTTAAACATCCAGAAGAGAAGCTCAATGATATTATTACCCTATATCACAGGAAGTTGAGTTTAACATCACTTTCTGTCTAAATATCAAATGCCCTAGACATAACATGGACAAATATTTTCCAACAATCATTGATATGCTAAATTTAAAACCCTATAGAATGTGAAAAAATAAAAATAAACAATATCAAATTTTTTACACAGAAATTTAGAAATCAAATCATATAAAACATTGTAGCAGGACAATCCTATGACATTTTATTTCTTATCTCTTGTTTTCTTTTATTACATTTAAAAAGAAAACATTTACATGAGAGAGAGTATAGCAATAATTGATACGACGTTAGAAGCAGTACACATTTAGAAGACCAGTATGACAGGCATTCCAAGAATGCCCCTATGATTACACATTGCTATCCTCGGTGTAGTTTCTTAGTTCACAGTATATGCATATATAGTTACTCAGGATAAGAATCCTACCAATTAACTTCTAGTTTCAAAAACCTGATGGAGATTCTCAGGAACCTTGTCTTAACCATCTTGTGTATTATAAATGTATGTTTTTGCCCTTTCCTAGCTTTTCTCCTTGCCCTCTCTACATTATTTAATCCTTATGTTCTTGCTTTGTATTTAATTGTGTTATACCTTTCAATTTTTATTTATGCTTTTGAGTTTTTACACTAGGGAGACTATACAATATTTTCGCATGTGGGACTGGTTTATTTCACTTATGAGTATATCTTTTTTTTTTTTTTCCAGAACCGGGGATTGAACTCAGATCCTTGCGTTTGCCAGTCAAACGCTTATCTTACTGAGCCATCTCCCTGGCCCCTATGAGTATGTCTTCTAGTGGCATCCTTTTATATATGAAGACCTCAAATTTTCATTCTTTATAGCTGAGTTGTACTCAATCATGTAAAAACTCCATATTTTTACATCCGTTCTTCAGATGAGGGGCATTTTGCTGGCTTCCAAGATTTGACTATCATAAATTGTGCTGCTATAAACATAGGAACACATATTTCACTATGATATGATGTTTTCAGTTCCTCTTGGAAAATCCCCAGTAGGGCAATAGCTGGTTTGAATGGACTTATCGGTTCTAATTTTTTAAGAAGTATCCACACTGATTTTCATAATGATTGCATCAATCTACATTCCCACCAGCAGTGAAGAGTTCTCTTTTCCCCACAGCCTCTCCCACATTTGTTGTTGGTTGATTTCTTTATGATAGCCATTCTTTCTGGGGTGAGATGATATCTCGATGTTGTTTTAATTTGCATTTCATGAATGGCTAGTGATTTGGAACATTTTTTCATGTATTTATTGACTTCTAGAATTTCTTTGAGAATTGTGTGTTCATCTCGGATGCCCATTTTTGGATTGAGTCTTTAAATTTTAGGGCCCTAATGTTTTTTAGTTCTTTGCAAATTTTTGATAAAGACCTTTGTCTGAGTGCTTATTAGTTAAGATGTTTTCCAAATTTGTGGTTGTCTTTTTATTCTTTTGGTATTTTCTGTTGTAGTGCAAACACTTCTCAATAAGATGAGATCCCAGTTGTTTATTCTTTCAAGTGTTACCTGTGCACTTTGATATTTGTTCAGGAACTGTATGCTTACACCTCTGTCTTCAACATTTCATCCTACTTTCTCTTCCAGGAGATTTAGTGTATCTGTTTTAATATTTAGATTTTTTTAACGAAGAAATTTAGAAATCTATGTGCTCGCTTCGGCAGCACATATACTAAAATTGGAACGATACAGAGAAGATTAGCATGGTCCCTGCGCAAGGATGACACGCAAATTCGTGAAGCGTTCCATATTTTTATATAATCTAATTTTTAAATGTTCTTTATCATATTATGTAGGGACTTAAGGTTCAACATATCAATACTTGATGAAAAATACCTGTTCCTTATTATGCCTAAGATGTTT
>NW_004524787.1:4290669-4297119 GCF_000260255.1 Octodon degus
ATTTGATTTGAAACTGTCTCATTGCTATATGTTTATCAATAAAACTTTGAAAAGAAAAAAAAATAGAAATTTAGAAATCTAACCAAATACAGCATTGTAGCAGGACAGTCCTGTGACATGAGTTTTCTTGTCTCTTGTTTTAATTATCACCCTTTTTTAAAACAAACATTTACTTGAGAGACAGTATGACAGTAATTGATATGACATGACATGCAGTACGTTTTTAGAAGACCAAAATGACAAGGTATTGCAAGTATGACCCTAGTTTTACACATTTCTATCTTCAATGCAGTTGCTTAGATCACAGGTACCAGCATATATACTTATTAAGGGTGAGAATCCTCCCAATTAACTGCTAGCTTCAATAGGCTGCTTAAGAACATTGCCTTAACCATCTTGTGCATATACATGTATGTTTTGCCCCTGTCATGTTTCCTAGCTTTTCTTCTTGCCCTCTCTTTGTTGTGTAATCATTAAGTTCTTGCTTTCCTTTTAATTGTATTATATCCTTTTATTTTTATTCCTTCTTTTGAGTTCTTACCCGAGGGAGACTATACAATATTTACACATGTGGGTCATGATTATTTCCCTTTGAGTATATCTTCAAGTGGCATCCACTTAAATATAAAGGCTTCGAGTGGATGGGGAGATGGTTCAGTGGAATAAGTGCTTCCCTGACAAGTGCAAGGGTTTGAGTTCAATCCCTGATTCCACCAAAACAAAATACTTCAAGCTTATCATTCTTTGTAGCTGAGAAATACTCCATTGTATAAAAATACCACAACTTTCTCAACCATTCCGCGGGTGATGGGCATTTTAGTTTTTTCCAAGATTTCACTATCACAAGTTGTGCTGCTATAAACATAGGTAGTTTAGTCCATGGTGATAGACCTGGGTCTACCTTACTTTTTAGACTGTGGAAAACCACTTTGCCAGCACCATTTGTAAAGGAGGCTATCTTTCATCCAGTAAGCATGTTTGGCCCCTTTGTCAAAGATAAGGTGGCTAAGTGTATTTGAAGTTGCTTTTGCCTCTTCTAACCTATTCAATTTATCCTCAGGTCTCTTTTTTGCCACTAACATCCTGATTTTTTACAGTAGCTTTGGAGTATAAATTAAAGTCAGGAATTGTAATGCATTCCACTTCTCTTTGTTGCCCAGGTGTGATTTGATTTTCTAGGTCTTTTCTGGTTCCAAATAAATATTTTGAGTGATTTCTCTAGGTTGGTGAGGTATTTTTGCAGTATTTTGATAGGAATTCCATTAAATCAATATAACAATTTTGGAAGTGTGGCCATTTTCACGATGTTGGTTCCTCTTATCCAGGAGCAGGTAATATCTTTACATTTCATGAAATCCTGTAGGTTCCCTTTCTCCAGAAAAAAGTAATTTTCCTAGAATAGATCATTGACTACTTTAGTTAGAATAATTTTCAATTATTTTATTTTCTGCTGTAATATTGCAAAAGATATTGTTTCTCTAATTTTTCTGTTCGTGTGTTTGTTAACTGTGTAGAGGAACTCTGTTGACTTTTGGGTATTGATTTTTTTCATAATTTTATTGAGAAACAAATAGAAATGAGACAGTTTAAAATAAAATTGGCAGGACAATTTGAATAATTAACACATTGCAAACATTCTTCCTAGTGGTTAATTGCTGTACAAGATGATATCCTATTTACAAACACCATTAGAAAAAAATCCCTGTATTCATTAAGAAAATGTAACTATATATCTATCCAAACCACTTTGAATACACAGATACAAAATGGACATTCATCTGTATACCATTTTTTGTTGAGTACTGCTATTTAAATATTATAGGTGTGTAAACTCATCAAAATATTCTAAAAGAGTACAGTAGCCCATAATAGTATTGGGTCTTCCGCTTGACTGGCAATGTCAGAAATTGTTGACCTGAGTCCCCTATAGCTCAACATAACAGCATGGCTTTACTTTTTATATTTCATTTTTACACTTTTCTGTTGGATGGTTAAGACCAAGGTAAAGCAGGACCTATGCAACAAGAGTTGTAGGTTTTGGGACCGAGAAGATCAGTGAAATCCCCTCAGGATTTATCCTGAGACCCTGTACCTCAGATTGTAGATCCTTTGTCAGTGTCATGCATGTGGATGAGTCATGGACATTGCTTCGCCAATGTGCTCTCTGTGAAAGCCTGAGAGAATGTTTTCTCTCCATGTGACTCTTCTTAGGCACAATATACATCATTGATCACTTTCCTCTTTGGTACCATAATCTCCTTGATCAGAAAATTTGGACACTATAGAGTTACATTATATAATAGTACAAGTTCTCATATGTCCTGAGTTTTAATTTACCTCAGAAGCTAGGGCCAAAACATTGGCTTTTCTTGCAACCCTCCTTTTTCTCTAATTTGGTCTGCAAACTTAGGTTGTTAACCATCCAGAAGACAAGCTTATTGTTATTACCATACAACTTAGGCTGTTAAGCTTAACCTCACTATCTCTGTGAATATCAAACATCTTAGGCATAACATGAAACAGGTATTTTTCATCAAGCATTGATAGTGGAACTTTAAGTCCCTACAGAATATGGTAAAAAATTTAAAAATTTGAATATATTTTAAAAATAGGCATAAAGAATTATATACTTCTTATGTTTACACATAAGTCCAAAAATCTCACCATATACAACCTTGAAGCAGGACAGTCCCACAATATTCCTTTTTCTATCCCTTCCTTTCATTCACCACCCCCTTCTTTTTGAACAGCCATCTACCCAAGAGACTTCATAGCAGAAACTGAATGTCATGACAAGCCGCCCATATTCAGAAAACCAGAATGACAGGCACCCCAACATGAAACTACTATTACAGATTACCATCTCCAGTGCAGTTGCTTAGTTCACAGGTATCAGTATACATAGTTAGTCAGGGTGATAATCTTTCCAATTAACTGCTAGATTCCAAAATCTTCTGGAGATTCTCAGGATAATTGCCTGGCCTATCTTCTACATATAACTGTATGGCTTGGCATTTTCATGTTTCCTAGCTCTTATCCTTTCCCTCTCTTGATTAGTTAGTCCTTAAGGTCCTGCTTTCCTTTTACTTTTATTATACGTTTCTATTTATATTTCTTATTTTGAGATTTTTTTAATTTTTTTTTAAAAAACAGAAAGTTCTTTTTTAATCAGTAGACTGGTTTTTACAAACAAGGATTATGGTATTTTTTTCAGTTCTAAATATTTATTATATTTCCTAGAAAGGTTAAGACCAAAGGATGCTATTTGTGGAGTGCTCTTTTTTTTTTTTTACAGCAAGTATGTTTTATTCATGCACGACACATGCATGCCTCAGTGAAAATGGTGGGGCTAGGTACCAGGGATTGAACCTGGGGACTTCCAACTAATCTATAACCTATGCCTATTTTTTTATTTTCTTTTTTTCCCATAATTTTATTGATAAACAAATAGCAATGAGAAAGTTTCAAATCAAATTGGTAGGACAGTTTCAATAATTAACACATTAAATGCATTCTTCCTAGTGGTTAATTGCTGTACAAGATGTGGACATGATGTCCTATTTACAAACACAATTAGAATAAATCACTATTCATTAAGAGAATGTAACTATATATCTATCCTAACTACTTTGAATACACAGATACAAAATGGACATTCATCTGTATACCCTTTTTTGTCAAATTCTGTTATTTGAATATTATAGGTCTGTAAACTCAGCAAAATATTCTAAAAGAGTCCAGTAACCATAATAGTATTGGGTCTTCCGCTTCACTGGCAATGTCAGAAACTGTTGACATGAGTCCCCTATAGCTCAACATAACAGCATGGCTTTACTTTTTATATTTCATTTTTATACATTTCTGCTGGATGGTTAAGACCAAGGTAAAGCAGAACCTGTGCAACAAGAGTTGTAGCTTTTGGGTCTGATACAGTCACTGAAATGCCCTCAGAATTTATCCTGAGATCCTGTAACTCAGACTATAGAATCTTTGTCAGTGTCAGCCCTGTGGATGAGTCACAGCCAATGCTTGGCCAATGTGCTCTCTGTGAAAGCCTGAGAGAATGTTTCCTCTCCATGTGACTGTCCTTAGGAACTCTCTACATCGTTGATCATTTTCCTCTTTGGCCCCATAATGTCCTTGATCAGTAATTTTGAGACACTACTGAGTTACATGACGTTACAGTACAAGTTCTCATATGTCTGAGTCTTCATTGACCTTGGAAAACTAGTTCGAAAATGTTGGCTTTCCTTGCAGCCCTCCTTTCTCTCTAATTTTGGTCTGCAAACTTAGGTAGTTAACCATCCAGAAGACAAGCTTATTGTTATTACCATACAACATAGAGTGTTAAGCTTAACCTTACTATCTGTATGCATATCAAACATCTTAGGCATAATATGGAACAGATATTTTTCATCAAGTATTGATATGTTGAAGTTTAAGTCCCTACAGAATATGTAAAAGGCATTTAAAGATTAGAATATAATTTAAAAATAGGCATAAAGAATTATATTCTTCATATGTTTACACATAAGTCCAAAAATCTCACCATATACAACCTTGAAGCAGGACAGTCCCACAATATTCCTTTTCCTGTCTCTTGCTTTCATTCCCTACCCCCTTCTTTTTGAACAACAATCTACCCAAGAGACTTCATAGCAGCAACTGTCATGCCATGACAAGCAGCTCATAGTCAGAAGACCAGAATGACAGGCACTCCAAGCATGAAACTACTATTACAGATTACCGTCTGCAGTGCAGTAGCTATTTCACAGGTATCAGTATATATAGTTAGTCAGGGTGAGAAACTTTCCAATTAACTGCTAGATTCAAAAATGTTCTGAAGGTTCTCAGGATCATTGCCTTGCCCATATTCTACATATAATTCTGTGGCTTGATATATTCGTGATTCCTAGCTCTTCACCTTTCCCTCTCTTGATTAGTTAGTCCTTGAGATCCTGCTTTCCTTTTACTTGTGGTATACCTTTCTAATTGTATTTTTTCTTTTCAGTTCTTATACTAGGGAAACTATATAATATTTACACATGTGTGTCTGGTTTATTTCACTTATGAGTATATGTTCAAGTGGCATCCACTTCAATATAAAGGCTTCGAGTTAATCATTCTTAATTGCTGAATAATATTCCATCGTGTAAAAATACCACATCTTTTTCAACCATTCCTCAGGTGATGGGCATCTTTGTTGTTTCCAAGATTTGAGTATCACAAAGGGTAGTGCTATAAACATAGGGACATATGTATCCGTATGATATGATGTTTGCAGAACCTCTGGGAAAATTTCCAGTAGAGGAATAGCTGGTTTAAAGGGGATTTCCAGTCCAAATTTTCTAAGGAGTCTCCACACTGATTTCCATACCGGTTAAACCAGTCTACATTCCGAGAAGCAGTGGAGAAGGGTTCCTTTTTCCCCACAGCCTCTCCAACATTTTATGTTTGGTGATTTCTTTGTGATAGCCATTATTTCTGGGGTGAGATGATATCTCCATGTTGCTTTAATTCACATTGTGTGGATGGCTAGTGATGTGAAGCATTTTTGCATATATTCATTCGCTTCTTTAATTTCATCCTCTGAGAAGAGTGTATTCATCTCGTATGCCCATTTCTGCATTGGGTCTTAAAATATTGGGGCCCTAGTGTTTTTTAGTTCTTTATAGATTCTAGAGAGCAGACCTTTGTCCGAGTACTTATTTGGCATGATGTTTTCCAAATTTGTGGGTTGCCTTTTCACTTTGTTGGTAATTTCTTTCGATGTGAAAAAACTCAGTAGAAGCAGGTCAGAGTTGTTAATTCTTTCTACTGTTTCCCATGTGATTTGATTTCTGTTCATGAAATCTTTGCCTACTCTTGTGTTTTCAAGAGTTCCCCCTACTTTCTCTTACAGGAGATTTAGTGTCTCTGCTTTAATGTTTAGATCTTTAATCCATATTGACTTTAGTTTAGTGTATGGTGATAGACCTGGGTTAAGTTTGAGTTTTCTGCTTATAGAGAGCCAGTTTTTCCAGCACCATTTGTTAAAGAGGCTATCTTTCTTCCAGTGAGTATATTTGGCTCCTTTGTCAAAGATAAGTTGGCTGAGTGTGTTCGTATGGGTTTCAACCTCTTCTAATCTATTCCATTGATCCTGAGGTTTATTTTGTTGCCAGTGCCATGCTGATTTTATAACAGTAGCCTTGTAGTATAATTTCAAGTCAGGAATTGTAATGCCTCCCCCTTGTCTTTATTGCCCAGGACTGGCTTTGCTATTCTAGGTGTTTTATAGTTTCAAATAAATTTTAGAAATGATTTCTCTAGGTCTGTGAGGCATGTTGGTGGTAGTCTGATAGGTATTGCATTAAATGCCTACAGCAATTTTGGGAGTATGGCCATCTTCACAATGTTGGTTCTTCCTATCCAGGAGCATGGAATATCTTTCCATTTTCTGAAATCCTC
>NW_004524787.1:4297739-4314462 GCF_000260255.1 Octodon degus
TTCTATTTGCTAGGATTTTATTGAGGATTTTGGCATCTATGTTCATGAGGAAGATTGGCCTACAGTTCTCTTTCTTAGTTACATCTTTCCCTGGTTTTCGTATCAGTATAATACTTGCCTCGAGGGATGATTTTGGGAGGATTGCTTCCTTTTCAATTTCATGTAAGAGTTTGAGGAGTTTAGGGACTGTATCATTTGTAATTTTCTTGTAGAATTCAGTTGTGAATCCGTATGGACCTGGACTTTTCTTTGTCGGTAGCTTTTTTATTACATCTCGTATTTCATTGGCTGTTATTGTGTTATTGAGAGTGGTTATATCTTGTCAATTCAGTTGTGGCACTTTGGGCCTTTCTAGGAATCTGTCCATTTCTTCTGTGTCTTATATTTTGTGAGAGTAAAGATTCTCAAAGTAGCTATTGATAATCTTCTGAATTTCCACTGAGTCTTTGGTAATTACACCCTTTTCATTCCTTATTGCATGTGTTTGAATTTTTTTCCTCTTTTTGATGAGGTTAGCTAGGGTCTTATCAATTTTACTTAATCTTTCAAAGAACCAGCTTTTTGCTTGATTAATTCCTTGAATTTTTTTCTTCATTTAAAATGAATTAATTTTTGCTCTAATCTTTATGATTTCTTCCCGTATTTGGGCTCTGGAGTATTTGGGAGTATGGCCCTCTTCACAATGTTGGTTCTTCCTATCCAGGAGCATGGAATATCTTTCCATTTTCTGAAATCCTCGTGATCTCTTTTTTCAGAGTACTGTAATTTTCCTTGCTGAGTAGGTTGTCATTTAATTTCCAAGTATTTAAAGTTTTTTTCTTGCTTCTTTCTTTTGTCATTTATTTCCAGTTTCATTGCAATGTGGTCAGATAACGTGCATGGGATAATTTCTGTTTTCTTACATATACTTACGCATGACCTATGGACCAGTATGTCATCTATTTTAGAAAATGACCCATGTGCAGATGAGGAAAATGTTTATTCAGCTGTGTTTGGATGGAACACTCTGTATATGTCCACCAAGTCCATTTGTTTCAAACTCTGGTTCAGTTGTGTTATTTCTTTGCTATGTTTTTGTCTTGTTGACCTATGTTTTGGAGATAAGGGGGTGTTAATGTCTGCTTTTAAAATTGTGGTATTGGATATTAGATTTTTTATGTCCTTTAAGATTTGCTTTATATAGTTAGGTGCTCCCGTGTTTGGTGCATACACATTTATGAGTGTTACCTCTTCCTGTTTTATTTTTCCCCTAACCAGTATATAGTGGCGGTCTTTATTTTGCTTGATCATTGTTGGTTTGAAGTTGAGACTGTCTGAGAATAAGATTGCTACCCCTGCTTTTTCCTGAGGTGCTGGGCATTTTATATTGTGTTCCATCCTTTGACTTTCAGTCTATGAATGTCTTTATGAGTTAACTGTGTTTCTTGTACGGAGCATATTGTTAGGTTTTGTTTAATAATCCAGTGTGCCAGTCTATTTCTCTTAATTGGTGAATTGAGTCTCTTTACATTGATGATTAGAATTGAGATGTATTGACTTACGATTGACATGTTATTTACGTGTTGTCATTTACTCCTTTTTCTTGTGAATTTAATTGCTTGCCCTATTTAGTTGCTTACTTCTGATCTCATTTGTGGAGTTCTGATCATTTTGTTCCATCTCTAGTACATCTTTCAGAAGCCTGTGTAGGTTTGACTTTGTCATCATGAAATTCTTTAGCTGTTCTTTGTCATGAAAGTATTTCACTTCTCCATCAAACTTGAAAGAGAGTTTTGCAGAGTATAGTAGTGTGGACTGAAATTTGTTTTCATAGAGGACTTGAAGTACTCTACTCCATGGTCTTCTTGCTTTCATGGTTTGTAAAGAGAAGTCGGCTGTAATTCTGATGGGTTTTCCTTTGAATGTGATCTGCTTCTTTGCTCTAGCAACCTTCAGTATATTATTCTTGTACTGAATTTCTGGGATCTTGACTATTATATGACTCGGTGTGTTTTTCACTGGGTTAAGGTTGCTTGGTGTTCTGTACATTTCATTTACCTGAATGTCAGATTGTTTCCACATATTTGGGAAGTTTTCTGCTATTACTTCTGCTCATATTTTTTTAATGTCATTTGTATTGACTCCTTCTTTCTCCTTGATACCTATTAATCTCACATTGTTCATCTTTGCCTCGTGCTGTAGGTGATAAATTATTTTTTCTTGCATACTAGTTGTTTTTAAGACATCTTTTTTTTAACCTTTTCTCTAGCTGCACCAGCATCTTCAACATCTCAATCTCTGTCTTCGCTTTCAATTAAATGGTTTTGCAAGCTTGTGATTGACATTTTAATTTCCTCTGTATCTCTTTGACTGTTTCATGCGATCTATTTCTTTCCTGTATTGCTCATTCAAGGAATCCTTCATTTTTCTATTCTCTATTTTTTTATCCCTGTCTTCTTTAGAAGCAGTTATAAATTCTTCTACTGCAGTGTTTTTTTTTCTGATTGGGTATCCTCCCTATGTTTCTGTAGTTGATTCTTTACTTCAGATGCTATGAATTCAGAGAATTTTTGTTTTATTTCACAAAAGAATTCTGCTCTTGCTTATTTAGTATTAAAGCTATTAATTGGTACATTTGAGCTGAGCTAGTAGAAAGGATTTCCACTCTGAGATCCTCTATGGCTTTCTGCTGTTTCTTATTTACAATTGATGCTATTAATTCATACATTTGAGCCGAGCTAGTGTCCTCTGCACTTGTTCTGTGTGGGCACTGGTATCCTGCATATGTTTCTGCATTTGATTTTTACTGCAGATGCTATTAATTCAGCGATTTTTTAAAATTTCCAATCTGAGTTCCTCTATACATTCCGGCAGCTGTTTCTTTATTTCAGAAGCCGTTGATTCTTTGCTTTCAGCTGTGTGATTCCCAATTTGTTCTGTGTTATTGTCCGCTGCACTTGTTATGGGTGTGCATGGGTTCTGAGATTGCATTTTGTTCCTTCTCATCTTTTTGTGTAGCACTGTCTTCTGACCTTTGTTGTAGATCTTTCTTGCAGTTATGGCCTTAGCAGGTACTTAAGTTCACGTGCTGATCTACTATGTTTGGATTTATCCAGCTGTGCCTGGCTTGGGTCTGGCTGCTGTGCTCAGCTCTTTCCTGTTGCTGCCCTTGGGGGTGAACCTTTTGTGCCCCTTTGGCAAGATGCTCTGCTCCTGGACTTGCTGGGTGGTCTTGTCCCCTACACTCTCTGCAGGGATTGCAGATGCAGTGTTTCACTCAGATCTGTATGCCAGGCCTGAGCTGAGTCTGGAGGGGAAAAGTTGCTGTAGGGGGAGAGGTACCTCTCCCACACACTCACCAGGTCTTAGCTAGTACTGGTTCTGGGGGTTCCTGATAAGTTGCAGAAATTCCTACTCAGCATATGGGGTGGGGGAGGTGCTGCAGAGTGGTGGGTGGTGTCCCAAGGGAGTGGAAGAGAGTCTTACCCACTCTGCACCTGGTCTCTGACCAGTAGGTCCTGCTCACGCAGGCTAGTCGGAAGATCTCCCACACACTCACCGGGTCTGGGTTAGGACTGGTTGTGGGCGTTCCTGGAACGCGCCAGAAATTTCTACTCAGAGATCAGGGTGGGGGAGGTGCTGCGGAGTGGTTGGGGGCATCCCAAGGTGTTTGAAGAAGGTCTCACCCACGCTGCGCCTGGGCTGTGCCCAGTCTGTCCTGCCGGTGCAGGGTAGCTGAAGCTCCTGGGTAGTGAGTTTTTATATTGCTATGCTACTGAACTTGCTTGTTAATTCTAGTAGTTTCTTGGTTGAGTTTTTTGGGTCTTCTATGTAAAGTATCATGTCATCTGAAAATAATTATATTTTAACTTCTTTATCTGGTCTTATGTTTTTTATTTGCTTCTTTTTTCTGATGGCTCTAGCTAATGATTCCAGAACTATACTGAATAGGATTGGTGATAGGAGATATCCTTGTCTTGTACCAGATCTGAGAGTATAAGATTTTAAGTTTTTCCCCAGTAAGAATTATATTACCTGTTGGTTTGTCAAAGATGGCTTTTATCAGATTGAGGTAGAGGCCATCTATTCCAATTTTATGTAGGACTTTGAACATGAATGAGTGTTGGACTTTTTCAGAAGCCTTTTCTGCATCAATTGAGATGATCATATGGTTTTTGGATTTGGCTCAGTTGATATAGTGTATTTGACTTATAGATTTGCGTTTGTTGAACCATCCTTGCATCCCTGGGATGATTCCTACCTGGTCATGTTGTATAATCTTATGATTTGCTCTATTGTATTTTTTAAGATTTTATTCAGGATTTTTTTTATCTATATTCATGATGGATACTGGCTCATAGATCTCTTTTTTACTTGAATCTTTCTTTGGTTTTTGTATCAGTATAATACTTCCTCCAGGAATGATTTTGGTGGGATTGTTTCCTTTTTCCTTTACAAATTTATCGAAGTGTTTGTGGAGTATTGTGATTATATCTTCTGTATATTTATTGTACAGTTCAGGTGTGAATCCATCAGAACCTGGACTTGTTTTTGTTGGTACATTTTTTTGTACATTTTGTATTTCATTGGCTGTTTTTGGGTTATTGTGAGTTCTTATATTTTCTTGATTCAGTTTTGGTAATTTGCACCTTTCTGGGAATCTTACATTTCTTCTGTGTCTTTGATTCTATGAGAGTAAAGATTTTCAAGTAGATATTGATGATCCTCTAAATTTGCACATAGTCTGTGGAAATTTCATCCTTTTCTGTTCTTCTTGCTTGAATTTGTGTTTATTCTTTCCTCTTTTTATGAGGTTAGCTAGGGACTTATCAATTTTATTAAATCTTTCAAAAAACCAGATTTTTATACATGTGCTGCCAAAGTGAACACTCAAAGAACCAGCTTTTTGATTCGTCAATTCTTTGTATTAGGGGCCAGGGAGATGGATCAGTGGAATAAGCACTTGCCTGGCAATTGCAAGGGCTTGAGTTCCATCCGTGGTTCTGAAAAAAAAATTCTTTGTTTTATTTTCTTTGTCTCAGTTGCATTAATTTCTGCTCTAATCTTCATAATTTCCTCCTGTTTATTTTTTGGCTTTGAGTTTGGTTTGCTCTTCCTTTTCTAAATGTTTGAGTTGCAGCACTAGGGTATATATTTGTTCCTTGCAGGTTTTCCTGTGTGAGTTCACCGCTATAAATTTCCCTCTAAGGACTGCTTTTATTGCATCTCATAAATTCTAATAAGATATTCTTGACTTTTCTTTCATTTTTTTAGGGCAGGGCCTACAGGGTATCACTGCATAGATTGGACTCTTAGTGTTCCCCCTGTTTACAACCTCCCAAATGCTGTGATTACAGGCACACACCATTGTACCCAATCTCAGTGGCTGCCTCATTGTACCCCCCAATGCGGTGCTGGCACACCATGCTTGGAGATCGAACTTCTAGCCCCTGAGTCTGCCTAGGCAGGTGCTTTAATCTGTGAGCTGTTTGGCCGGCCCTTGAATTGTAGTTATTTTTAATTTGTTGTTTAATTTCACCTGTAGCCCATTGATTGCTGAGGAGAGTGTTGTTTAATTTCCGTGTATTTATATTTTTTTGTGGGTTTTGTTTTTCACTTATTTCTAATTTCATTGCACTGCACTCAGATACTGTGCATTTGATAATTTTTGTTTTCTTGCATATACTTAAGTATGATCTATGGACTAGTATGTGGTCTATTTGAGAAATGTCTCATGTGCTGCTGGAAAAAATGTTTATTGAGATGTATGTCTGTGGAACACTCTGTATATGTCCACTAAGTCCATTTGTTCCAAGATCTGGTTCAGTCTACTACTTCTTTGCTAAACTTTTGTCTGCTTGATCTTTTGGGGATAAAGGGTTGTTAAGTTCTCCAGTTAAGATTGTGGTATTGGATATTAGATTTTTCATGTCCATTAAGATTTGTCTTATATATCTGAGTGCTCCCATGCTGGATGCATACATATTTATGAGTATTACCACTTCCTCTTGAATTTGTCCCCTATCCAGTATGTAGTGGCCTTCTTTCTTTCACTTGATCACTCTTGGTTTGAAGTTGAGTCTTTCTGAAAACAGGATTGCTAGCCCTGCTTTTTTCTGAGTTGCTGGGGTGTATAGTATTTTTTTCCATCCTTTGACTTTCAGCCTATAAATTTCTTTATGAGTTAAGTGTGTTTCTTGTATACAACAGTCTTGAATTTTGTTTCTTAATCCACTGTGCCAGTCTATTTCTCTTAATTGGTGAATTGAGTCCATTTACATTGATGGTTATGATTGAGATGAATTGACTTATGATTGATACGTTATTTACCTGCTCCTTTTTACCCCTTTTTCTCATGTGTTTAATTGTTTACCCCTTTTGGTGGGTTCTTTCTGTTCTCATTTGTGGAGTCCTTATCATTTTGATTCCTCTCTAGAATATCTTTTAATAGTCTGTGTAGTGTTGGCTTTGTCATGAAATGCTTTAGTTGTTCTTTGTCATGAAAGTATTTCCTTTTCTCCATGCTCCATGCTCTTCTTGACTTGATGATTTGTGAAGAGAAATCTCCCATTATTCTGATGGTTTTTTTTTCTTTAAATATGAATGTTTTCTTCTCTAGTGGTTTTTGGCATATTGTTCTTGTGCTGGATTTCTGGGATCTGAACTATTATATATCTGGGTGTGTTTTTAAATGGGTTGATGTTATTTGGAGTTCTATATGGTTCAGTTACCTGAATGTCAGATTGTTTCCTCATATTTTGGAAGGTTTCTGCTATTTCTTCTGCCCATGTTCTTTTGATATTATTTGTACTGACTTTTTCTTTCTCATTGATTCCTATTAGTCTCACATTGTTCATGTTTGCATTTTCTTGCATATGTTGAATTTTTTTTCCTGCATGCTAGTTGTTTTTAAGACATCCTTTCTTACCTTTTCACTAGCTGCAATGGTGTCTTCAAGATCTGAAACTCTATCTTCACTTTCTTTGAAACGGTTTTACCAGCTTGTGATTCAGATTTTAATTTCCTGTTTTTCTCTTTGAATCTGCTTCTTGTGTTCTATTTCTTTCCTATACTGCACAATGAAGGATTCCATCATTTTTCTGATCTCCTGTATATTTTTTATCATTGTTCTCTTTAGAATCATTTAGTAATTCTTTCATTATAGTCATCATTTCTTTTTTAACTTCAGATATTATTCCTGAACTGATTTCCTCAATACTTTTCTGCAGTTGTTTCTTTACTTTAGGCTGTATTAATTTTCAGTTTGTGATTCCCAATTTCTTCTATGCTATTGTTTCCTTCATTTGTTTTGGGTGGGCTCTGTGTCTGAGACTACATTTTGCTCCTTCTCTTTGCTATTTTGTGTAGCATTGTCCTCTGACTTTTGGTCTATTCAGAAATCTTAGCTCCTACCAAAATTCTTACCCAAGAGTGATTATATGATTAAGACAGTTATCATTTTGTATTTACAGAACTACAGTTAGGAACACTAATAATGGTTAGTGATCTTCAGCAGTTGACACACTTTTGTACCTAATGGTTTTGTACTGTAGACAATGAGAGCAAACATGTCTGTGTAGCTAAGGTGAAACTAAATTGGGTTTTTGAATTTAAGTTAGTTTCCCTTAGTTCTGTCTGAGCACCTCCCCTTTATGTACCTGTGGTCTTCCATGCAGACTAGTTCATCCGTTTTCCTATTGCCCCCTCTGTAGATCAAGAAAGAAAGAGCGAGGACACTTTCATAGATAAGGTTCAGCAAAGTACCACAGCTTACAAGGTACAGATCTACCATGTTTGAAGTCTTCCAGATGTGCCTGCCTTGGGTTTCACGTCTGTGCTCATCTTCTTCCTGGTGCAGCCCACGGCAGTGAACCCGCTTTCTCCCTTCTATAAGATGTTCTTTTCCTGGATTATCTGGGTTTTTCTGGCCTCCAGCCTCTCTGCAGGGACTGCAGCCACAGTTTCACACTGTCTGATTAAGGAGGTTCCCATGAGTGTGTGGATTGTTCCAAGCTTGATGTGGGCTGGGGCTGGAGGGCATCCAGTGGTCTTGATGGAGCAGAAATTCTCACACACATGCTGGGCCTGGGCTAGGTCTGGGGGTGTCTGCTGGGCATGGACTGGAACGTCTCTCACATATACCATGCCAGGGCTTGGTCTGGAGGGAATCTTTCTCATTCTTAAAATAAGACAATAATAAAATCTGCCCTTCAGAGTCAGGAAGTCTGGATATTAGTTAAAACTGGATATACAGTGCTCTTTTATTATCTTTCTACTTCCCAAGCTCAAATTTTACTGACTTTTACATAAAACTTCATTTGAGCTATAATATTCATTTAGAGATCTGAAAGAGTTTCTTCTTAAAAGTGTATGTTCATAAAAGTGGAACAGTCTTACGTTATTTGTAGAAATAAAAAATGGTGTATCCTCAATGAAAATAAGTATGTAAATTCCTCAAAATATTAATTGTAGAATTGATTTATAATCCAGTAAATCCACTTCTGTGTGTACACTCATTATAATTGTAATCAGGGATGTAAACATATATTTATACACCCACTTTCATAGCAGCTCAAATGACACAATATCTAAAAGGCAGAAGAGCCCTAAATGTCCATAAGTGGATGAATGGATAAACAGGTTTAAAAGGAAGAAAACAAACCTAGAAGACATTATACAAAGTGGAAATACCTACTGATAAAGGTCAAATATTGTTATTTCTCTTACATGAGTTACCTAGTGTAGTCAAATGCATAGAAAGAGGAAGTGTAACAATACTTCCTAAGGACTGAGGAAGAGTTAGTGCTTAAAGAATATAGAGTTTAAGTTGGGGCAGATGAAAATATTCTGGAGAAGGATGATGACAGTGGGTGCACAACAATGCATCCAATTTTAGGAACATACACTTTCAAGAAGAAACTTTCAATAAATGTACTCTTCTCCCTGAATTTTATACTGAACAATGGCTAAACTTATAAATTTTATATTGTGAGTACTTTATCATAACAATAGGGACAGTTTTTACTACATTTTCTGTGATGTCTGAAAATTAGTTAACTGCGCAAGGAAGAAATGCCACTATGTTATTTCTGATAAATTTAAAAAACTCTCTGTGACTTAGTTTTGCATCTTTATATATTTTTTTAAATTTTATTTGTGTGTGTGTGTGTGTGTGTGTGTGTGTGTGTGTGGCCAGCTCAGCCCACCAGGGGGCTGGGCTGGCTGGCATGTGGTGCTGGGGGATTGAACCGCGGTCTCTATGCTTTGCTAAGCTTGTTCTAAGTAGGTGCTCCAGACCACTGAGCCATCTCACCAGCCCCAGTTTTGCATCCTTAAAATGAAAAAAATATCACCTTTTTGTTACTTCCTTATTGCTGGGACAAAATACCAACATCCATAAGTTAATGGAGGAACAGTTTATTTTGGCTCACAGTCTATAGAAGTCTCAATCCATATTGGATGACTCTAAGGCAGGGTGGTATAATGATAGATACATTGTGTCAACTTCAGAAGTTTAGAATTTTAAGCAATTTAGCTGTGGGGGAGGTTGGCTTCCTCACTTTTTAAACACCTTAAACCTATACAAGAGGAGGGGAGGAAGATGATGTGAGCTTTATATTTGTCCTAGGGAATGGTAGCCTGTTTACAGTATAAGAGAGTGAAAAAGACAGTTCTGCCTCCTTCTTTAGTCTTTTTGCTTTTGCTATCTTCTGCTTTCTTTAACTGTTCCCCCTAACCATGCCACCTTGCCTTGGAGCCAGATGAATACAGATTTAAGCCTCCACAAACTGTCAACTTAATTAAACTTTTATTTCTTAATTTTGGACAGGAGGTATTTTGTCACAGCAATGAGAGAAAAGTAACCAAGACAAGTGGAATATCAGAAAGGCACCACAGAGAAAATAGCATATGTCAGGGCAGGAAGAAGCAGCAGACAGCTTCTCTTTCCCCTTTTCCCATCCAGACTACAAACATTTTCAGTGTAGCCACTCACATCCAAGTTTGGACATCCTAACTAGTTACACCCAGAACTATTCAATATCAATTAGTTCACTGATTAAGTTATTGCACCCTTAATCCACATTCACCTACCCTATATCCAGCCACCTCCAAAAAGCCTTACCTATGAGTGTATGAGTCTTTTGGGGAAAATCTAAATATAAGACATGGCAGAAACCTTAATTACAGTGTCATTATAAGCATTTGATTGAGACATTGTGTAAGAAAATATAAAATAATATGGCATTCACACTGGAGATTTTAAGCCATATAACCTAATTATATTATGAGAGATTTAGAGACAGTGTTTCAGCTACACTATAGTGGAAACAAGAAAAGTGCTAGAAGATGCTAAATTATTGGGGAGAAACAGGAAGAAGCAAACCAAAATAGAAACACAATTGCAGTATTCACTCAAATAATAGTAATCTGTACTTCAGTTTCTTCATGTAAAAAGCAAAGAAATAAATAACATCTGGCTTTTAAAGTTATTCATCACTGCTCAACCAAGAAATATTTATTGCACACTTCTTGTCTGCCAGACACTATTATAGGCTTTATTGAAAATACCAGTAAACAACACAGGTATATATTCTTCCTCAAAGAAAATACATTCAAGTTTCCATTTTGTAAATATGTTTAAAAGGCTTGATGCATTTCTCTATAGCTCATGCCTTATACATAGAAAAGAGATTAAATGAATTATGGATGTCTAACTTTGTTTTGATATTTTACTTTTATTATTATTGGATTTAAAACGCTCAAATTTCTTTCATTTTTAAGTAATTTTATTGAGAAACAAATGGCAATGAGACAGTTTCAAAACCAATTAGTAGGACAGTTTCAATAATCAATACATTGCATATTGTTCTCTTCTTAGTGGTTATTCGTAGTACATGATGCAGACATGCTATCCTGTCCACAAACACTATTAGTACAAATACTTCTATTCATTGAATTAAGAGAAAGTAGGTGTATATCTATTCTAACTATTTTGAATATATAGATATAAAATGGTCCTTCATTTGTTTCCCCATTTTTTTGTTTAGCTTTGTCAGAGATCATTATTACATTGTCATTTAAATACTGTAGTTGCATGAATTCAGCAAAATAATCCAATATAGCCCAGTAGTCCATAATAGTAGTGGGTTATCTGTAGGACTGTCAATGTCAGAAGTTGTTGACTTGAGCCTTCTACAGCTCAGCATATTAATATGGCTTTATATTTTATACTTCATATTTATACTTTTCTGCTGGATGGTTAAGACCAAGATGAAGCAAGACCTATAAAATAAGAAACGTAATTTTTTTCTGACCAGGGCAGTCAAATCCCATCAGGATATACCTTGAACCCCTGTACCGCAGTTTGTAGATCCTTTGTCAGTGTCGACCATGTGGATGAGTCACAGCCATTGCTTGACCAATTTGCTCTCTGTGAAAGCCTGAGACAATGTTTTCTCTCCATGGCACTCTCCTTAGGCACACTCTAAATCGTGATCACTTTCCTCTGTGACTCCATAATCTCCTTCATCAGAAAATTTGGGACACATCTGAGTTACATGATGTTACAGTGTAAGATCTCCTATGTCCTGAGTCCTCACTGATCTTGAAAGCCAAATGTCCAAATGTTGGCTGTCCTTGCAGCTCTTCTTTTTCTCTGATTTTTGGTCTGCAGACTTAAGTTGTTAACCCTCCAGAAGAGAAGCACACTATTATTACCTTACAATGTAGGCAGTTGAGCTTAACCTCACCATCTATCTCAATATCAAATATCTTAGACATAAGATGGAACGGTTATTTTCCATCAAGTATTGATATGTTAAATTTTAAGTCCTTACAGAATATGAAGAATAAAAAATTAAAAATAGAAATAAATAATTACATATTTCTACACAGAAATTTAGAAATCTAACAATATACAGCATTGTAACAGGAAAGTCCTATTATATTCATTTTCTTGTCTCTAGTTTTCATTTATTACCCTTTTATTAAACATCTACTTGAGAGAGAGTATGGCAGTAATAGGTATGACATGATAAGCAGTAGATGTTTAGGTGACCAGAATGACAGGCATCCCAAGCATGACCTTAATATGACACATTGCCATCTTCAGTGTAGTTGCTTTGTTCATAGATATCAGCATATCTAGTTAGTCAGGGTGAGAATCCTATGAAGTAACTGTTTTTATCTTGTGCATATAAATGTATGGCTTTGCCCGTGTCATGTTTCCGAGCTTTACTCCTTTCCCTGTCTTCATAGTGTAATCCTTACGTTCTCACTTTCCCTTTAATTGTTATACCCTTTTACTTTAATTTCTTCTTTTGAGTTCTTACACTAAGGAGACTATGATATTTACAGATATTGATCTGGTTTATTTCACTTATGAGTATATCTTCAAGTGACATCCACTTAAATATAAAGGTTTTGAGTTTATCATTCTCTATAGCTGAGTAATACTCCATTGTATAAAAATACCATGTCGTTTTCATCTATTTCTCAGGTGATGGGCATCTTGGTTGTTTCCAAGATTTGGATATCACAAGTTGTGCTGCTATAAACATAGGTACACATATATCACTATGATATGATGTTTCCAGTTCCTCTTGGAAAATTCCCCAAAGGGGGATAGCTGGTTTGAATAGGATTTTCAGTCTTAGTACTTTAAGAAGTCTCCACACTGATTTCCATAATGGTTGTACCATTGTACATTCTGCAGCAGTGGAGAAGTGTTCCTTTTTCCTCAGGGTCTCACCAGCATTTGTTGTTGGTTGATTTCTTTATGGTCGCCATTCTTTCTGGGGTGAGATGGTATCTCAGTGTTGTTTTAATTTGCATTGCATGGATGACTAGTGATGTGGAGCATTTTTTATGTATTTATTCACTTCTTTAATTTCATCCTCTGAGAAGTGTATGTTCATCTCTCATGTCCATATCTGGATTGGGTCTTGAAATTTAGAGGCCCTAATATTTTTTTCACTCTTTAAAATTTCTAGAGAGCAGACCTTTTTCTGAGTGCTTACTAGTCAATATTTCTTCCAAATTTGTGTGCTGTCTTTTCACTTTGTTGGTATTTTCTTTTGACATGCAAGCACTTCTCAATTAGAGGAGGTCCCAGTTGTATATTGTTTCAAGTATTACCCATGCAATTTGATTTTTGTTCATGAACTCTTTGCCTACCCCAATGTCTTCAACAGTTCCTCCTACATGCTATTCCAGCAGATTTAGTGTTTCTGTTTTAATGTTTATATCGTTAATCCATTTTGACTTTAGTTTAGTGCATGGTGATAGACCTGGTTCAGTTTTTTGTTTTTGGCATGTGGAGAGCCAGTTTTTCCAGCACAATTTGTTAAAGAGGCTGTCTTTCTTCCAGTAAGCATGTTTGGCCTCTTTGTTGATGATAAGATGGCTGATTGTGTTTGTAGAGGCTTCTGCATCTTCTAATATGCTCCATTATTCCTCAGGTCTATTTTGTTGCCAAAACCATGATGATTTTTTCACAGTAGCTTTGTAGTATAATTTCAAGTCCAGAATTACATTGACTCCTGCCTTGTCTTTGTTGCCCAGGATTGCCTTTGCTCTTCTAGTTCTTTTCTCATTCCAAATAATCTTAAAGAACAATTTCCCTAGGTCTGTGAGGTACGTTGGTGGTGGTTTGATAGGGATTATATGAAATCTGTACAAAAATTTTGGGAGTATAGCCATCTTCACAATGTCAGTTCTTCTTTCCAGGAGCCGGGAACATCTTTCCATTTTCTGAAACCTCTAAGATCTTTGTTTTCAGAGTACTCTAATTTCCCTTGAAAACAACTTTGTCTTTTTAGTTATATTAATTCCAAGGCATTTCATTTTCCGTGGTGCTACTGTAAAAGGTATTGTTTCTCTAGTTTCCCTCTCTGTGTTTGTTATCTGTGTAGAGGAATGCTGTTGTGTTTTGGGTATTGACTTTATATCCTGCTATGCTACTTAATTTGTGCATCAATTCTAGTAGCTTCTTGGTGGAGTTTTTTGGGTCTTCCAAATAAAGTATCATGTCATCTGCAAATAATGACAATTTAACTTTTTCTTTACCTATTCTTATTTCTTTTGTTTCTTTCTCTTGTCTAGTGCCTCTAGCTAATGATTCCAGAACTATATTGAATAAGAGTAATGATTGAGAACATCCTTGTCTTGTACCAGATCTAAGAGTAAAAGATATGATGCTCAAATTTCTATGCACATATATGTTACCTCCTACTTGAATACAGAAAGTTAAATTAAAGTTGTTTTTGAATGTGTTATTGTACTGAGAAATATACTTGACTACATGATTATCTACGTTAATTTTCTCTCATTGCTGAAACAAAGTACCTGATGCCAAAAATTAAAGAAGGAAAGGTTTATCTAGCTCACAGTTTATGGAGATTTCAGTCTGTACTCAGGTGGCTCCAAGGTAGATTGGCCCAACAGAAGAGCACCTCTTCATGGTGTCCAAAGACAGCAAAAGAAACAACAGCAAAATGGGAGGAGCAAGAGAGCAAGCCTCTTTACCTTCTCTGTACTGTATACAGGACACCTGCCCCAGGCAGGTGTTGCACTCACAACTGTAATCCCATCAATGGTCCATGAATCAGTCAGAAAATTGTGAAGCCTTACCCATGACTGCATGAGGATTTTGGCGGACATCTAGACACAATTACAATGAGTGAAATAGTTTCTAAAATCATTACAGCTGAATGATTTCCTCTTGTGATTTGTTTTTAGTAGGGAAAAGATAGTGGGAATTGCATGGTACCTGGAATATGCTATGGAGGAAGAAATAAGAGAATAAATTTCACTGGGTACACCATTTATTTCAAATGTCAATATTCTGTGCTTTGATATGAAGCACATTGTTATGGTTTGTGTGTATTTGTCCCCCCAAAGCCTCATACAGTCATTGAGATGCAGTTCTACAGTTTGTGATTAATTCATGATCCAAGACTGAGATTATAGGTCTGAGTACTGCTGAGATTATGGGTGTGAGCACTATTCACATCCTGGAGCAGATAGATTGAATGCAATGTAAGAGAGACAGAGAGACAGACTTGTTCTCTGTTGCCCTTGTTGCTGTTACTCCTCTCTTTTGCTCTCTGCTCTTTTCTGCCAACATGAAATGTTGTTCTGTGCCATGTGCCACTCTGATTTAGAGCCAGCCAGTTATGACCTGAAACCTCCTGTAAACTGTGAGCTAAATAAACCTTTCCTTTCTTCATTTTGGGTGTCAGGTATATGTCCTAGTAATGAGAGAAGAGTAACCAAGACAGAATTTGGTACCAGAGAAGTGGGGGCCTTGCTCTGTCTAAACCTGACCATGTGGAATATGAACTTTTGGGAATGGCTTATAGGAAGAGATAGGAAAGATCTGGAGATGTCACCTAAGAGAAAAGTGCTGGAATAGCTTCAGCTGTTTTGCATAGGAGTTTCTGATAAGAGCTCAGAAGGCCAGCATGATGACAGAGATCCCACCTGTATAAACCACGCTTGGGAGGTTTCTGCTCATAAGAAGGACTGCATTGGCTGTTGGACTCCTGATGATTTATGTAATGAAGTGGCAGAAAGTGTGACTGTATTTTGCGGTGTCAAGAGACTTTGCCTGAGACTGAGATTAAACATGGTAGACTGATTAATCTTTCAAAAGAAATTTCAAATAGCCAAATATTGAAGCAATAACATGGTTGTTGTTGGGGTCTTTTAGGCAGATTTATGTTGAGAATCAAGAGCAAAGAGCCCAGCAGAATGATTTAAACTGTTGTGAGTTTGTATAGAAAGGAAGCTCCAATAAAGCTGTGGAATGCAATGATAGACCTGAGAGACTCTTCCTTGCCAAGAAGGAATACAAGAATGCAAAGATTGCCTGAGGGCATCCCAGGAGGTGGCAAGTCTCCACCCTTTGCAAACTTAGAATTGCAAGGGAGAGGGACTTTGCCTTGGGTAGAAAGCTGCGGAGTGCCATGTTCCACAATGGTGGTAGTGGGCAGACCAGGTTCCAAAATGGCCCTGGCATGGGGAATTTATTCCTTGGAATCAGGGTCAGAGTGCTCAGCAATCCAGGCACTCTACCCCTACAGCCAAGAGACAAGGAAGCCTGGCTACTGCTCAAGTTGGCAGCAGACCTTGACATCATCCACATGTCACTGGCCTTAGGTGCTTGCAGAATGTGAGACTACTGAGCTTAGGAAGGCTTCCACCTAGATTTCAGAAGGGCTCAGAGGCCAGACAGTGTGCCCCTGGAAAAGCAGTGTGTAAAGATGTGAGTGATAATCCTATCCAGTGGAAACACCAGAATTTTGGAAAATGAAAGAATGTGGATCATCTAAGGGAAACTGCAAGGAGGGAGCAAAGCAATCCTAAGAGAGAAGCCATGGGGCTACCACCAAAAGTGCCATAGGTGGGAGCCATGTAAGGCCTTTGGAGTTCACGACTCATCAGAGATTGCTTTGGATGTTCCACATGGAACTACAGGATTTAATGTTCACCTTGCTGAATTTTGGACTTGTGTTTGTCGCAATGCTTTGTATTCACCTGTTGTTTGCAACTGTTGGAATGGTAATGATTATCTTGTGCCTTTGAATATTGGAAGTATTTAACTTTTCTTTTGTACAGGAGCTCACAGCTAAGAGTTTGCTTTAGATCTTGGAGGAGGGTGCCTCCCCCACCCCGCCCGCCGAGTAGGATTTTCTGCCGAGTTCCGGGAGCCCCCAGACCCAGTCCTAGCCCAGGTCCGGTG